>NW_028274811.1:69934712-70249212 GCF_037043125.1 Eumetopias jubatus | reverse complement strand
TAAATGGAGCAAATACTACCAAATGTGGAAGGTGGGTTTCACTATTAAGTGAAATTCATTTTTATAAGGGTATTTCTTCACACCTAATACATACTCAGTAGTTTATTCTTTTTCTCTTTTCCATTCCACTCATTCTTTAACTAAATTAAAATTTCCTCCAATATGTATACCTTTTGCTCATTCAGATGGCTCTGCCTGGCAAACCCGTTCGTCCTGTTCTAGTGTAGCCAAATCCTACCTACTCTTCAAGAATGAATTCAAATGACACCTCTTTTATACTTCTGTTCCCAATTCCTACTGGTCAATAATGACCTTCCTAGTGACACTCTGTCTACTCTGGGGCATTTACTTCATCTTCATCGTTATAGTCTAAGAGTAATGGCAAATTCATATCTGGCCCATTTTTTTAATGACTCCTTTTTCCCTAACATCTAATATGGTACCAAACACAAAAGTACTTAATAAGTAAATACAGGTTATCTGAAAATAACTTATTGTTAGCCAAAAAATCAGAACCATAGAAATTATTGAAAAGTCACAAGTCCAAGAGTTAACATAGGGTGGCAACTGAACTTGAGCCCTGTTTTGCTGCATCCTAGGACCTTAGAACCTACATTATGCTAATTCTCATTATGAAGGGAGCATAGATCTTCCCATTTTCTTAGATTTGAAATATAGCCCCAGTTCCTAAGGCAAAATCTAAAAAGGATGAAGGTTCTTTACTTTGGATATGTACTAGTTGTTTCTATAGTCCAAATAGAAGCAATTAAAAATAACATGCTTGAAAAAAATATATACCAAGCTTGGACTCCCAGCCAATGACTCTTTTGGATTCATCAAGGAACTAAAATTGTAGGGAAAACTGCCATTCCAAAATCTGGAAAGAGAGGAGAATCCAGCGAGTTATAAAAGATCTGCATTCTTGTGAGAGAACTACTAGAGTATAAACTGGTGAGGACACTCAAATGGTAATTTTGACAAAGTACTAGAGCCTGAGTATGGACTAGTGTAAAAGTGAGAATCTCCTAGGGTGTCTCAGTCTGAAGGGAGCCCCCAGAGTCTCGTGAATTTTGTGGACCCCACTAGGTTCTTATGGTGAAAATCCAAGAAAAATCCTCCCATAGTTGTGGCAGAGGGAGAGATGAGTAATTACTGTGAAATATGCCCAAAGCATTCTATATAACAACAATCTCCTTTCTAAGAGAAAAGACTTCGCTTGAGCTTATCTCAGCAGAGTGGAAGGATACTTGTCCCATTTCAGCCCCCTCTAGTGTTCCTGTCTCACCTATAAGGGTAACAAAAAGCTATACCTCAAGATAAAAACCCTCAACAAACTAGGAAGAGAAGGGAACTTCTTCAACTTGTTAAAGAGCATCTATAATTAACCTACAGCTAACATCATACTTAATGGTGACAAATGAGATGTTTCCTTCTAAGGTCAGAAGAAAGGAAAGGATGCTACTACCACCAACTATTTAATATTGTATTGGAAATCCTAGCTAATGCAATAAGACCAAGGAGAAAAAAATAGAAGACATATAGATTGGAAAAGAAGAAATAAAACTGTCTTTGTTCCCAGATGACATGATTGTGTATGTAGAAAATCCCAAAGAATCAACAGAAAAACTCCTGGAACTAATAAATGATTACAGAAAGGTTGCAGGATACAAAGTTAATATACAAAAAAAAAATGTTTTTTTTTATTTACCAGCAACTGGAACCTAAAATGTAAAGCATAATACCATTACATTAGCACCAAAATAAAGAAAGAAAGAAAACATTTAGGTGTAAATCTAACAAAATATGACAAGATCTAAAGGAGGAAAACTACCAAATGCTATGAATGGAACCAAATATGATCTTAATAAATGAAGAGATAGTCCATGTCCATATATAAGAAAACAATATTAATATGTCTAGAACTGAGGCAAGAAATACACAAGATAAACCTAGAGTTTGCAGTGTCCAAGTTGCAACAATTTAAGCACAATAAGTAAAGATTGGATTATAAGACAAAGAACTTAAAAATACCCATATAAGTAAATGATTTAATTAATAAATAGGGGAGAACAGACAAAGCTCCAATGCAGAAAATTCCAAATTATTTATGTAGATACTTCACTATGAAAAAGGTGGGGCATAACTTTCTACTATTTAAGTGTGGATTGTGCACAGTAGCTTCTTTCTAAAGGAGAGGAAAGACAGTTTACAATGGAGAATTCTAACAATCACCACCTTAGCTGAGTGAGTGAAGTTAACTTCAACAATAATAACTCATTTTTTAGTAGTATCAAGTACTCTTGATAAGTTGTGATGAAAACAGATGATCTTCCTCCCCAAAATTCATAATATCAGTCTAAACATGAGAGAAACAGAAAACTATCAGTTGTGGAGCACCTGGGCGTCTCAGTCAGTTAAACCTCTGACTCTTGATTTCAGCTCAGGTCATGATCTCTGGGTCCTGAGATGGAGCCCCGAGTTGGGCTCCACACTGGATATGGAGCCTGCTCAAGATTCTCTCTCTCCCTCTCCCTCTGACTCTGCCCCTCCCTGCTTGCTCACTTGTGCTCTCTTGCTCTCAAAAGAGAAGAAAGAAAGAAAGAAAGAAAGAAAGAAAGAAAGAAAGAAAGAAAGAAAGAAAGAAAGAAAGAAAGAAAGAAAGAAAGAAAGAAAGAAAGAAGGAAGGAAGGAAGGAAGGAAGGAAGGAAGGAAGGAAGGAAGGAAGGAAGGAAGGAAGAAAGAAAAAGAAAGAAAAAAAGAAAGAAGAAAGAAAGAAAAGGAAGGAAGGAAGGAAAAAAAGAAAAGAAAAAAGAAAACTGTTAGTTGAGAGACATTCCACAAACTATCTAACTAGCACTCCTCAAAGCTCTAATCTCTATTAGATTAGAACTAGGAAGAGAAACTATCACAGCCAAGAGGAGAGGAGACTAGGAAACATGGGGATTAAGGAGAGTGGTAGTGTCCCAGATGAGATGCTGAAAACAAAGGAAATCTGAATGGAGTATGTACTTTAATTAATGATAACGTATCAATATTAGCTTATTAACTGTAACAAATGTATCATGCTCAAGTAAGAAGTTAATAATAGGGAAACTTGGATACTGGTTATAGGAGGATTCTCTGCACTACTTTCATAATTTCTCAATGAATCTAAAACTGTCCTAAAATAAAAGGATCATTCAAAAGAATGGTAGGCTTAGAAATAGATAAGATTATGTCATAAACTTTGTCAAGGAGCACATTTCCTTAAGAGTGTTCTGTTGAACAATGGAAGCAAGGGCCTTGCCCCAGCATCCTATTGTTCCAACTGGCTTTCAGGTTGCTGCCCTTAATAGGAGAAAAGGTCAAGATTATCAGGTTTAAGATTCCATCTAGGCAAGATCTTTAGGGGTATATTTTCACAGGTAAAAACAGCCTGAATTTCTACCACAGTTTGTCGGGAACCGAACTATTAAACAAACAAGCTAGCAGAGAACTGCCCGTCACCACACACTCTGCAATGGAACCCCCAGGCCTCTACAGGTGTGCCAGTGGGAGGAGCGGTGCGAAACTACCAATGGGACGCGCTCTCCAAAGCCCAGATCAGAAGCGGCCGTCACGACGTGGGGACGAAAGCTTCTCACAGAGAAAAAAGTGGCATCAGTAGCTTTTAGGACAGGAAGCCCCATTGCTCAGTCATTGAGCATGATTGCTATAAAACATGTGAGATTCAGTCATTGCTATAAAACATGTGACTGCCATAGGTTTCCCTTCTCCCCTTTCCAAATGAGACTTTTTCATTGTAGTAACTGTGAGCTGACCTAAACCAACAGGGTTATCCACAATTATGAGATTCTTTTTCCTAAGAATTGGCTTAAAAAAGGTATAGGTAAACATAACCTAAATGTTCACTTCCTACAAATTTGCAAGACTGAAACCAAATTCTGCCACACGTGCCTTTTATTGTGTGACTATATAATGTTTTCTATAAATGCAATGAAGTTTCAGTTCTTGTTCCTTCTAGTCACTCTGACCATACCATGCATGGAAAAATCACTGGAGACTAGCCACAGGATTTGGTTTATGGAGTTGGAGTAATTCAAAGAGCCTCTCCATACATGTCCAAATACACACCTAGACAAAATCCCAGACCTAGAGTGCCATTCCACAGAGAAATGGAAACAAATAGAAAGGAAAGCCTACAGAAGTCACTAGATTCTCAGACCCTGTTCATGCAAGGGCAGAGATGAGCATGTAACATTTCTAGACAGTACAAGTATCTTGAACATCACTTATTTCACAAATGAGTAATCATTTCTAAAGTCGACTATCTTAATTAATAAATCCTTTGTTGGTGGTGAGATAAAGATAACTGAAGCTCTGGTCATAGCCGCAAGGGTGGGCTGAGCTCTAGCACATGCGGTACCAACTCAAGTGCTTCAAATGTTAACAAATCACTCAAAAGGATATATAGACTAAAGCTGACACCCACACAAATATAGCACTGTTCTTTAAAGTATTTTCAGTCAAATTTCAGATCTGCTTTTTCTCCATCCTTGTGCACTGGATATATAAGGAGCAGATAAATTTTGGCTTTTAGTAGCTCAATCATGGAAAATCTTATAGTGATCAATGAAGAGAACTGCTCATCACCTAGAACTTTTAGACTTTCAGTTGGTTGCAGTAAGGAGATGATATTCAAGGATGGTCTCCCATGGAGAAAAAGGGACTTCTCTAGTCTCCTGGCATTATGCATTTCTTTAATAGGAAAATAAAACTATAGTCCAGATTCTGTCTTCCATCTCAATAATCTGCAGCCATCCAGTTGAATGACAAGGATACTACTTTTCTCAAAAAAATTAACCAATTGCCTCTAAATTCTCCAGGCATCAGTAAAAGGACAAAGGAGCCCAAAAGAACACACACACACACACACACACACACACACACACAAAAGTACAGTTAAAAAATTATTAGAATTGGGCTGACAGTAAGACACTGAAACACTGATATCAATATGTTACATAATGCCAAGTAAACAACAGACCACCTACACTGACTTATTAAATACATTTTACAGGACAAATCATTCTAAAATTTGATTTTCTAGCTAACCTCTTTCCAGACTTTACTCAAATGACACCATCTCATTTAGGCCTTCCTTGGTTACCATATCAAAAACTGACCATCCTAAATATTTCCTCAGCCCCTTTCCTTCCTTATTTTCTTAGCTCTCTTCTGTGTACCATACTATATGTTTTACTTATCAGTATTACTTATGTCATATAAATTTTCTTGAGGGCAGGACTTCTTGTCTATTTAGTTCACGATTATATTCCCAGTGCCAGATCCATACCTAAAACATAGTGGTAACTGCTCAGTTGTTGAATTAATTAAAATTAACACTTTTCTCTTGTGGCTGAAATGACAGATCATCATTGTGATATGTTTGTTGCTTGTTTATTTAGGTGGTAAAATTAGAAAAAAATAATTTTTTAATTAAAAAATCAGTACCGTGAAAATTTATCTAAATAAACGAGGTCTAAGCAAGTATACTCAGGTATAAAAGCACTAGTTTTCACTGTAGATCCATTACTTTTCCTACCTTTATCTTGAAAGCATATATCATTATTCAAACCAAATTAGTTCACTGGTATACATTGTTATATTTAAAAAATCATTTTAAGTTTTTTTTAAGAAAACCAAAATAAGTGTCAAATTAACATATTAGCATTCTATAATGAAATTTCTCCCATTATTTGGAAGTACACTATCAAAAAGCCACTAATGATTACTCATTTACCTACTCTCTAATAAGATACAGACTGAAAGCTGAGAGTGATACGCAGAAAACATTTCTAATAAAGAAAAGATGAACTGCAACCATGACCAAAAGCCTAAGTAAGCAAACATGTTCCAAACTGAGAAATGGAAAAGTTCTTCAACCCTGTTTCCCAGTAACTTTTTCACTACTAGACACAGAATTAGAAAACATAAAGCATAAACATAAACTCTTAGTATGAAATGAACATTCATCCTGATCATACAAAGTGAAGAGAAGCAAGTATAGTGTGACTAAGGTTGTAATTATTCTAGAATTCTATCCTGGGTTTATCACTTATTAGCTTTGGGTTTGTGGGAAAGTTGCTTAATATTTTTGAACTAGAGCCTTAGTTTGTCCCTCTGCAAATGGAGTAAAGAGCATGGAGTTAATAGTTTCCTTTCCAGGTTATCGTAAAGATGAATAGTATAATTTCCATTGAGTGCTTGACATATTGTCTGCATACATTAACAAACTGTGGCTTAACTTAACCGATCTGCAACTGGACCACAAATCCCCACATCAATGCATATCCTTTGCTGTACTGAAGACATGGGTTAATTAGGAAGCAGTAGAGTTGGGGCGCCTGGATGGCTCAGTTGGTTAAGCAGCTGCCTTCGGCTCAGGTCACGATCCCAGGGTCCTGGGATCGAGCCCTGTGTCAGGCTCCTTCCTCAGCAGGGAGTCTGCTTCTCCCTCTCGCTCTGCCTACTTGTGTTCTTTATCTTTGTCAAATAAACAAAGTCTTTAAAAAAAAAAAGGAAGTGCTAGAGTTATAGTCAAAAGACTCCCATATAGAGGGGAGGGGGGTGGGGGATGGGTTAATCTGGTGATGGGTATTAAAGAGGGCACGTTCTGCTTGGAGTACTGGGTGTTATGCACAAACAATGAATCATGGAACACTATATCAAAAACTAATGATGTAATGTATGGTGATTAACATAACAATTAAAAATTTTTTTAAAAAGACTCCCATATGTTTTTATGAAATTATTTATGAAAACTTTTTTTAAGATTTCTAGAATGATTCAGGATATTCCATTAATAGCCGGTGGTACATTCTCAAGGGAAGAAAAAAGTTCATTCTAAAGAAGATATAAATGAAAACACAGAGTGTAATAAAATATAAATTGCATAGGAAACAGATGATAAAATGTTTATACCATCAAACAGAAATAGGCACACTTAACATGGGTCAAAGTACAAACACCAGGATAAAGTACTAGTGTAAATTCATTTTCTTAAAGGTAGATCCATATAAAGATGTCCTATAAGTTATCTGACCCTTCACATGCAATCTAAGTTTCTACATCAAATTTCTCATTTGTATTTTTTCACTCTGCTTTTCGAAATATTAGACAGTATGCCTGATATTAGAATTTCATCCTAGAAGATTTAATCCCCAACTAAATAATCTACTTTGCAGGTGGAACCCCAAGGCAAATGATGTAATGATGTAATATAATGATATTTGTTCATATAAGACTGAGTTCATTAAAAGAAAGTTTTCTTCTGTTTCGAAAGCTTTAAAATACAGAGCCCTGTCTACACTATTTTCCAAGTAGTAAATGTATAAAATAGGGATGCTTCTGCCTCTTTTTGTTTTCCAGCCTTTACTTACACAGCAAAATTGGCTGATTAGAGATCTACACCTCTCTAGCTCCAAATCCTTTACGTTCCTTCTCGCAGAGAGAAAAGTGTTTCTTCTGACAGTTATCATTTGCAAAAAGGAAAACAAGGGATTCTGAGATCAAAGGCTATTGATCACCATTCCAAACTCAATGTCACATTTCTCATCCCGTACACCAAACAACACTGGTTAATCTGCAAGCAAGCAGACCAGACCCCGGGCCAAGCCATGACCACCAATGAAACTGGTGTCTAGCATCAACAATAATCCACCAAGGATCCATTACTACTGGTCAACAATTAACTCACCCAGCAAACACTGAGAATGCCTTAAGAAGTACAGTTTTCTTTAAAACTGTATTTATGACAACAAATTCCACTAGAGCCACCTTCATTTTTAACCTATGTTTTATTTTTTGTTAGTAGTAAGCTATTATTCCTACAGTGAGTATCTTTACATAGAGACTTTACTCGACTGAGACTTAATATTGACTCTGGGACTCTTGATAAAACTAGCTCAGAATGATGAAGGTATTTTAAAAAGTCTCAATGTCATAGCTGCACATTTAAAATAGGTTTAATGCTCTGGGGCTCCCTTTGTCTAGTTTGTTTGAAGTTTTAGGGCCCCTTCAGAAATGCTGAGATATATACAAACATTCAGTCTCTGAGAATGGAATTCAAATATACTGATAAATCTACTCCTCCTTCCTCTCATGGAGTGAAAGCCTAGTGGGAGAGATGGAAACCAGTTAGAATCAAATGTAGGGTTCCTCTCATTGGAGTGCCAATGAGAGTGCCATTTGAAAGTGAGGTTAAAATTTCTATCCAACAAATGGACTGCCCAAACACATCTTAAAGGTGGTCTCTCACACAAAATCCCAGGGTTTTTTTTCCTACTTAAGGTTTTTTTGAACATGTTGTTAAGCATCAGATACTTCTTTGCATTGAGTATCTTGTGGTAATTTCTTTTGCCAGGAACTGTTTCACATTCCTTATCACTTAAACTCATGACAATAATAAATCCCAGAAGTATTTTCTGGAATAGATACTATAAATTAGGAAGGACATTACACCACATTAATTCTAAATAGATAATGTTATTACCTAATTTAATAATATTTGGTAAACTGATTTGAGAATCATGACCATTCTAAAAAGTCATAAAAAAAATCTTTTTACTGAACCAGAAAATAAATGGAATCAAACAACATTAAATGGAGTAGCTTGAACACTGGAGGAATAGAAGAATAGTTCTTTGCTATAGTCAGTCACCAGGTTCTTTTATCAGGCAAGACCTTAAAAGTTTTCTTTTCATTCTCCTCTATCAGATATCATTCCTTACATTATGGGATAAATTTTTCCCCTAATAAGAACTATAGTTGATTATCGCACAATCTGCTCTTTTTAAAAAAAATCCTATTAGAACCACTGTTTTGATTCCTGCATGATCAACCAACCTTACTAAACCCACCTGGAGATAATGGTGAAGATACTCATCAGCCTTTATTTGCAGCCAACTAGATCATTTTTATACCCAACCAGAAGGTATTTTTTTATGACAACCCTTATAATAAAATTGGAAGAAAAAAGAATCTGGAGAAAATGTGAAAGAAACCAAGATTTTTTACAAGTATTTGCTTATTTAGCCACACTTTTTTATTATTGCTAATTTTAGAATTAGGATAATATGTGAAAGGAGCCCATGATTGTAAACATTAATTCATAAACAGAGCTATACTGTTGAATTAAAGCTGCTTGTATGTGTGTGTGTGTGTATGTGTGTGTGTGTGTATTTCCACATAAAAATGTGCAATGTGAAAAATGGAAAGTATTTCATAGTGTTGCTGGCTAGATAGATGTGCTAATAATCTGGGTCAGCACACATGCCCCTATTCAGCAGCTCTGGGTGCACTGTGATGATTAGGAATGCTATTTTGAAAGGTGGAGCAAGAGGTCTGCCCTTGCATACACAAAAGTACAGTCCTAAGCAACTAGATGATAATTACCCACTCCCATTACCATTCTTTATAAAAGAATAAGCTATTAGTTGTGGAAAAATTATATGCATGCATGGAATGTACTGGGAGAAATGACTGAGGATGATAAATATTACTAAATACTTAGACAACCCAAGTGTCATGAAATTACAAATGTATATAGTGAAAACTTAGCATCTGAAATCAACTCTTCCCATATAAAAGACACTTAAAATGGTTTATATTTTTATGTCTTTTGGTATCTTGCTACCTATGTGTTCTGTATAAAGCTTAACCTCATATATCAAGTGCACAGATCCTAAGTGGCTTGGGAGGGGTCGGGACGGAGAGCAGGGCTGATGACATCCTGTACTAGATCTCATGCCCATATTCTCCTGCTGTTTTCCTTCTTTCTGCCGACCAGTTTTTCACATCCTGTGGCCCCTTGTTTTCTACCCCTATGGTAGGTCTTCACCTATCATAGTTCTGTATCTCAGGCAGGGAGCGTCATCTGCCGGTTATCCAGGAAATTAATAAAGGGACTCTCAATTAATATGTGTGTAGCCTAAGTGAAAAACTGTATCAATGAATTAAAAATCTATCCTTGTGAAATTGTTTTAAAAATAAATTTAGAATAAATGAATTTGGGGGAGAAAAGAGAAAAGCCTTTTCGAGCTGTGATGTTCTAAAAAGATTCCCTAAAGGTTATCATTGACAGCACAGTGCACACCGTCATTATTTTCTTTTATCTCGCTCTATAGTGGTTGAGGGGACACATTTTTCTTTTCTTCTTTTAAAGACATTTAAAAGCAGTATTCCAGTTTCACAGCCAGCATCTTCACACCATTCGAAAGACACACAGTCAATCATAAGCCCAAAGAGGAAGCAGAGGGTTAGTTTTCACTTAAGTAAAGTTTAGTGAAAAGCCAACAGATCAGTGTGATTATGGCTAGATCAATGATGCATACTTCTGAAAGGTTTTACACAAGCAGCAGTCTTAGAATGCAGGTCTAAGGAGCAGGTAGGTCAGAAAAAACATAAACGCAATGCCCAGCACATGTACCTCCCTTTGGGTCCATAAAGAATCTGACCAGATTGTCTAACGGGAAGCCATTCTCGCCACAGGGGCAGGGTTGAAGTGCTTCCATTTCCGATGGCTGCATTTTAGCCTTGAGTATGTCAGCTAAGGTTTTCTGCTGGTCAAAGTCACAAAAAATCCAGTCGATATCTTTTATGAGAAATGACAAATGTAAAAAGATAAACTCGACTATGTCAGATAAATTATATGGGCTTTTACTAGATCCCAAGCAAAGATATTAACAATGTGTAGTCAATTTCAAAGTCTTCTGCTAATTCAAGGAAACAAAAGACTCTCATTACAAAGATTTCAACCAGGCTGGAGACTATTATGTTCAGGCTATGGAAACCTTGAGAACTGTCCTTTTTAGATAGAACTGTTACAGAGAACTTTTTTTTTTTTTTGAAAAGTTTCTTGTGACTGATCAGATAAATGGGAACCACGTCAAAGTTTTTCTTCAGAAGAGATCAATTTTGAATAATCTATCTGTGGCAGAATACTTTTGGAGTTCTATTACCTCAACTTTTCAAAAGCCCCCAAAGGGACTTCAGTTTTTAATGTAGAAACAATACATTTCATGAGTGACCATCTTCAATCTCTCCTCTATACAGTAGAAAGAATCATTTTTCACTTTTACCTACGTGTGTTCTAAACTATCTCTAGATTATCTCTAAAAACAGATGGGGGATTTCATCTGGCAGAAATTTTGAGAACCTACTTACTTTACTGAGCTTTAAAAAATTATAAGCTCCTCACCCCTGTTAGCATAAGCACATGAGGTTCCTCTCTGATGTTTTTTAATCTGTAGGGCTGTGCTAGGAATGTTTTCCTCTTTTTCTTCTTCTCTTTCCTCTCCCTTTCTCCATCTCCCTTCTTCTCCCAATTCTAATATGGAATTCCAGTATTTGTCATAATAAATTATAACTATTTATCATTTTATTCTATCTCACCAACCTCATTTAAAATAACTTCTATGTGGAAGTCGCACACAGACACCAAACAGATCACGAAAGGGCCGGCAGTACGGGCTGTGTGGATTCTAATCACAGCTCTGTCACCACCTGCCATGTGACCTTGACACAGCCCCAGCTGATGGTGCCAAAACTAGCATGCACAGCAGAATTTTAAAAAAAATTTAAAAACCCTCTATTTGGTACTTCAAAGCAACAAATTCTAGTTCAATGTTTTCATTCACTATAACCTTAAAAATGTCAGTATTTGTAAACAATTGCCTTTATACGCTTTGGCATGCACTAGACAAGTTGATACTATATTATTACAGTCAACTAAATTGTACCTAGGTACCCCCAAGATTCAAAGTAAATGCCAAGGTTCTTGTGTCTATATAGCATACCTGTCCTCCAGACCAGAGTGAAATAAAAGTGACTTCTATACGGATGTCCTTAGTAATGAAAAAAAAAAGGAATATATAACACATAATCAAAATAGTGTTTAAATTCAATGTTGTTCACATTTTTCCAAGCTTCAGTAGCTTTTAAAGAAAGATTTCAGGGGCTACATATCCCATAGAAAGCATCAGATCAAAAGGATTGACCATTAAGTTTAGCAGCATGATTCATTTTATCAACTTCCCGCAGCCTTCTAATTCTCCTTTTCAAAAATTGTGCAAACCGTGTGAGACTGTGCGTGTATTAAATTACACCATTATGTCCTTAGAGGAAGTATTTTCTATTATTCGGGCAAGGAAAGATCTTTGCTCAACCATGACAGGTTCAAAACTAGCTGATCTAGAATTTCTGGTTGGTCCTCCACACAAGCCAGTCAAACCCTTAGCGATGAAAACAATTATTCTAAGGAGTTTTACTGAGGCAATATCCTTGGTCCAAAATAATATGAAATCTTGGAGAGACCTTCTCTAAGGTAGCTGTTTATGTTGCTTCCTGCAATAAAATAATTCCAGTTATAGAAGCACACAAAAACTATTTACATTTAAAATAAAAATGACTTTCTCATTTGTGGCTGAAATTTTTTAAATTTAATTCTAGTTCCATGAGTTTAATTGATTTATCAGTCAGTAATACATGTTCTCTTTCTGGGTAAGTAGATCTACTTAGGATCTGTCCAACTACTGTCAATTGTATAGACACAGGCAATGGTTCAAAAGACAACTAGCTTAAGACTCCTTACAAAATATCTTTCATTGTTCTCTTCATGCTCGTAAGTATTACTACACTCTCTTCCAAAGCTTTTGCTTTCATCTGAGAAATTTATTTAACTGTAATATTTCTCTTTCCCTAATAAAATAAATTGTAAATCCAAAGGATGTCCTTTCATCACAATTTCTTCTAATGTTGAGGTCTAGAAAATTCAACATCTGCAAAAACAGTGATAAAACCCAAGAATTTTAGAAAAACTGTGTGTTATTACTAACACAGACAAATCAATTGCCTAAACAATGATTCATAAGGCAAGAAATAAAATAAAACAAATTGCTCTTTCAAACAGATATTGAAGTCAGGAAACAATTCATGCTTAGACCTGAAATATTAGTCACAGCACTGTGACCTCTCACCTTCAGTTATAAAATACACAGGTCAGAATTGACAATACATACTCATGGCTGATCATGGCTGCTAGTTATTGATCAAAGGAGAAAAAAAGTACTTTGCAGGAAAAACATTGCTCTGAATTACAAACATCCATTCTCTTGAGACTCAGCAACTCTCTGGGCTTCTCCCTTTGGAACTGGAAGCAAGAAGTGAGTTCAGCCAGTATTTAATATCAAGTGAATGTGGTGTTTAATCAATAGTCTTCTGCTTTGTTCCTCGATGTGGAAAGCAGTGTCTATTCATTCAGCAAAGGTTAATGCCAAGGGTCAAGTGATTTCACACTCTCGGTAGGATCCACAACATTGCAGTAGTTCAGATGCCCTAGACAATGATGACTCAGTTGGACTGATTTATTGCCACTCGAAGGCCCTGCTTAATACTAAAGTGCTCTCTTATGATAATACCTCAGAAAATAGCAGTGATAAAAGAGGAGGCAATAATTACCTACATTTTGAGGTAATGTCTTCATTTCTAACATCCTATAAAGATGTAAGGTCCATTTTAAATGATCTGCTTCTGGTATTAGCAAGCCATTTAAACAGGATCTTATCAGCATCTTCTCTTTTTGAAATACACCACAGAAGAAATTCAGTAACCCTATGATACAAATGTAAATTATAAGTAATACATGATTTAACATATGTTTTAGGTAATCCTTTTTAAATATTTACTTATTGTAATATTTTTCATATCAGATAAGAAGAAAGAAAAAATATTTGCTGATGGGAGGAAAATATAACTGAATATAGTTAATTCCATTAAACAAGGGAGAAAGAGTTTGCAATTTGATTTCATTCTTTTTGACCAACTCTACCACATGACAGGCAGGCTAAAAAAGACCTGCCTGTATATTCTTTCTAAATGTGGTTCACTTAAAGCAGCATTAGTTGAGGTCACTGTTTTAAACCAGAACACATTTGACTATGTCAGGGGTCCAATCTTTAACATGTTAGCATCCATGATTATTATTCGGCAATGTCTCATTCCAGATGTGTTTTATATAATGAAAGAAGTTCAAATGTCACCAGGAAAACAGTGTGAGAAGAATTAATTGGAAAGCTTATCATAGGAAAGTGATTTAGAACCCAGCTTTCACTAATATATCTCTGGATGATGAATATACCAATCAATTAGTAAAATAAAATAAATTCTGTAAAATTATCTAAAGACATCCTATCATTACAAGTGGAAGAACATTTGAAATAGTTTATTATATCCCATTCCAGATGATTAGTATGTAAAGCACTCTAATATAAATGTTCTGCCTTCTACTCCCTCTTTTCACAGGAAATATGGGATTTAAAACTCTAATCCAAACTACTTAAAACAATGATTAATTCAGAAATCCTACTTCAAACTATTTTAAACTATTTAAAAATATATGTGAAGTGTTATAGATGAGTTAAAAATACATGTTTTATTCATTTAATTCAAGAACACATTTTTAATTCTCAATGACAGTTTGCCTTAAAAACACACAAAATGGGTAACAATTAGTACTTCCTATGTGAATAATAATTTCATTGTGTAGTGATTACTTATATGATGTCCAGAGGCCTAAATTTACCTTTTAATCGAGCTTCTCCTCAAAGGATGATGAATTGTCTGTAATTCTTTCCCAATGAGAATGATTTTATAGGTCATATATTTCAAGACCTGTAATGGGGAAAGAAGGAAGAATAATTTAATAAAGCTTTTGAAAACAAGAATAACGAAACAAACTAAATGCAGTGGGTTTTTCTTGGCAAAAATAGCATTTGTGACCTAAATACCCTTTAGAAAATACTGTGAGTCGACAAGATTGAATGTTTCAAGGATATTCCAAAGTGTTTTTCCACAATAACTTTCCTATACTCTAGGCTTCAGGCTAAAGATATTTAGTGGGAAATATATTTCAGTTAATTTGTATGGGAATAAAACAAGTAGCCTAAAAAGAATGTGCATGTCTAATTTTGCACTTCAAATACTACTAAATAAATTATAAATAATGTCATCATTTTGAATGGCCAATAAAATATTTGCATTCTTTGAGTTTTGCAGTTGTATCTACCATACTATATGTATGGCCAGAATAAAATGTGTTATGTAACTATTTTGCCTGAGGTCACAGTAAGTATGAAATATAAATAATTGTTAATGTTTCAGTGTGACTGAGAAAATACATTTTCAAGAGTGCACTTTTTATTTCAGTAGTAATTATTTCTTCAAATCCTGCCAAAGTATTTTTTTAAAAAATACATGTGGTCACTCTTTTGTATTCTTCTTGTATTGTTCATATGTGTAAAAAAAAAAAGATATATATGAATCTCTGTTAATGCAGCTCTTCTCTCAGAAATTTAAAATCTCAATATAAACCAAACCAAACCAAAACTATTTAGAACTTTAAAAAAAATTATCTACTTTCAGCCATGCACACTAATCAGCTGTAATTCAAAACCCTTTAATGCTGATTTCAGTGCCTTATGTGGGAATTATCTTGAGGACCATACTTCTCTCAATAAAAACATCACTTAGGTCAGGACAGCAAGCTTAATGGGCTGATGTTTTGATGTATATTGTACAAGATATCTGTAGCTAAGTCACTTCAAAATATCATTTCCAAATACTTAAGTAGGATAAAGCGAAAAACATCGTTTTCTTCATGTTTTCCAAACCATGACTTAAAAGTTTTCATGAAAGCTTTATTCAAAGGTTCAAACTATTACTGTAATAAAGTTGCCAGATATTCTAGTGAAATAAATTTTATTTAACAATGTTCTCTGATAGGTCGCAAAATAATAATAAAACAAACTACCTTTTACTCAATACAAAGACAACACACTGTTCATCTCACAAAATTAAGAAAATTCAGCACAGCATGGTGGCTATAGTAAACAAGACTGTATTACATACTTGAATGTTACAAAGAGAATAGACCTTACATGTTCTCACCACAAAGCAGTGGTAATTATGTGAGATTGTAGAGGCATTAACTACCACTACTGTGATAATCATTTAGCAATATATGTATATCAAATCATGTTGTACACCTTAAACTTATACAATATGTCTATTATATCTCAATAAAGGTGGAAAAATATTTTTAAATTCAAAAAAAGGAAATTCAAATAACAAAAAAATAAAATTAAAAAGATCTTTAGTCTCATCTCCTATTTATTCATGCATCCAGTCTTTTGTACATGCATGTACACAGATATAGACATGCATATACTATATGTAAAAAACACTAACATAAAATGTATTTATAATAGGATCAGAGTCATCCATACTATTTTTAACTTAATTTTTATGAGCAATATACTGTGAATACCTTTGCATATCTTCATGTATACTTTTGTATCATATTAATGATTATATCAAATTTTGCTTACAATAATCTAATTAGCCATTTTTCCTTTTAAGCATTAAAATCATTTTCCTCTTATTTCTATTATAGATGAGGATGTACCAAATCTATTTTTAACAAAATTTATTTAGAAAAAATATCTTAAATAAAGTATTTATTAAAAAATATCTTAGAAAAAAATCAGAGACTCAAAGCATACAAAAAGTCATAAAACTTTGGGCAGGTTAGAAGAATAATCACTCAAAATATGGAAATTTCTTGTTAACTTTGTGGAGCAAATAGAGAATTGAAACATTTTTGACCATTTTAACCACATAACTTCCCAGATACTGTAATACCCTTCATTGTAGGCTTTATATGTTCTAATATTTTAAGTTAATAACTGTTAAGTTTCCACTCACTTTTTTGCTCAAAAAGTTATTTTTAATGGGCAATACTTTATATAACCATCCTCAACCACATAATGGGAATTCATGAGAGAGTTATCAGTTTTAAGAGGTTGAATATAGTATAACAAAGATGTAATCTTATAGAATGTTCTAGATTCTTAATTTGGTACCCATTTTAAAGATATAGCTTGACTTTATTATTGAGATCGTGATTTATTCAGACATACAATATAGAGTAATAAAATGAATAAGTACCAAACCACAAATCTTATTTAGATGTATTAAAGTCAGCCTGGTTAAAAAATTCAACATAAAAAAACTAGTTATTTCCAAATCTCAATATAAACCAAACCCCAATTAAAGGTTTGTTGCTATAATTTACTTTCCAAACAATTGTTCACTATGACACTTAATGAACAGATTTAAGTATTTGCATACTGCCCTTTGCTTATTCAGTATTCATTAATTAAAAATTAACTCTAAATTTTTATTATTTTATATGTGCAGATTAAAGTTGTCCTTTATTCCAAAGATATTTTAAAAAAAGAACTCAAATATTCTCACATGAGCCCATCAGTAGTTAGCTAACATTTATTATTCATTTCCTACATTTTTACAGATGACAGGTTTAAAAATAATTTTGTAAACTGAGATTTAAAAATCAGTGCCAAAACCAAGAAGCTAGTAGTTTTTAAATATTACTACTCCTGAAAATTTTTATTTAGAATTGTTAATATCAATAAATACTATATAATAAAAGTATGAAAAGGTTAAAATCGACAATTTACCGTGAAGTAAATTTTATTTATATCTCAACATAATGTTGCCCATGAGTTGTATTTTTAGGACAAGAATTGTTTTAAGATCAGTAATTACCCAAATTATCCAAGTATATCAAAAATTCTATTAAGTAGAACAATGAAAAAAATGAGATTTGTCATTCTGTTCTTTGACCCAGTATTAACAAATTAGACATGCCATTCACACAATTAGGTAAATCACAATCTTGCTGGGGTTTAGGAAGAGTTGTAAGGTTTTAAGGTACTCTTTTGTTGGTTAATTAAAAATAAAAAATTGTCATAGCATATGCTTAAATAAAAAATTTAAGCATAACAAATTTTAGTCCATAGGCTACTATTTTTACATATAAACTTAAAAGTCATGAAAAATTGGGATACTCCACCAAATTTTGTTCTATGGAGCCAAAATGGTTTTGAATATATATTTTAAAAATGTTCCTTTCTCTTCACTTACTTTTCAGGTATTGCATTCAAGAAGAAAACATATATATAATGATTTACAGAGTAGGATAGGCAAGATTATATAGTGGAAGTGAACAATACCCAAATATTAGTACCCAAATTGTCTTTCTAACTTACCACCTGGTCAACAGGTGAATAAGAGGTTCTATTTACTGTAGAAACCCAGGGACTCAGGCTGACGATTATCTCTACACAGGTTTCCATGGCCAGAGTGCCAGAGAGAAGACAATTGTAACATATCACACACCTCTCACAAGCCATTTGCCAAATCTATACTTTGTATACCTAACTTTAAGGAGGCAGAACTGGAAGTACTGGTGACTGGCTCTAATTCTAACACAAAAGCTTAACAAGTTTAGCAGGTGATGAAAATGCATTTTATTTGATAAAGTCATTGAAAAAGCAGTGTATACCATAAAAAGGGAAATGGTAAAAAAAAAAACAAACTTTCCATATATTTGTGTACTATTGAGTTATTGGCATAAAATAACCCTGATTAACTGTTGGAGAATTAATGAATGAGTGAATCAATGAATGAGTTTGTTAGTGAACAAATAATCACAAAACTTTCTCCTTGAGAAAAAGACAATGACATCATGAAGGTAGTTCTGTTACTGTTTGAGAAATTAGCCAGGCAGGAAATGTAATGGAAGACCCAAAATTATGTATTTACCAGCACAATAAATTAATTTTTTGGCATTATGTGGATTGAGCATGAGGAAATATTTTCCTTACTTTCTTTTTAAGATAACTGTCCATTCAATTAAACAAGTTTTCCCCTCAGTACCACACAAATGCACTATACATTTTTTATTGTGCCAAAATAATAAAAAATTAAAAGTATAATGCCATACTTAGACATGCCCCAGCATTAGAGGACTTTCAGTCAAGACAGGAGACAAGCATGGAAACATCTGACTTTAACATAAGGCGGAATAAGGTAAGTGCAGTAACACAGATCTGAATTGGTCCCAAAACATGAGTATTTTAGGCCACAGACATTCTAATTCATCATTCTTCAGTACAAAATATTCAAGCTCAAATATTTCTGCTAATTGTAGAAGAAAAAATAATCCCTAGTGGTATCCTTTAACAATAATACAGCCTTAATATTCCCTATGTAAACCTGTAGAAAGTTTTCTCAGTTTATAAGAAAAAAATCAGAAATGTTAACATAGTTTTATGATTATGTTCAGTGGTCTTTTTTAAGAGTCTTCAAGATACCTTTTCATATATATGTATGTACACACAAACACACATATACACACAATTTCTTTGATAGTTAATAATTCATATAGGGACTAACATTACTAATTTAAATGTGATGGACACTGGCAAATACAGTAATTTTTCCATGTGGCAAATAGCCCTCATCAACTGTTCAAACAAATTACCCCCTTTTTGAAGTCATTTCACATTCAGGTTTTTAGTTTTCCTGTCTGCATTAACTAAAAAAAAAAATTTAATGTTGTCATTTGTACACGTTAAGATGTGATGATACTTACTCTAAAGAAAGCATTTGTTAATCACCTCCCAACTATGAATAACCAGTTCACAAAACTGTGAATCATCCTTAATCATTTTTAGAAAAAAGATGAGGTTGGTGCTGTTTGAAACATCCAACGCTTTGCATGATACTCAGGCCGCAGATAAGACCGTGTGCCCTTCTAGCCATTTTGGCAGGACAGCTGAAATCTCATTCTGTGGATTTCATAAGGCTCATTCCTACTATGATTCCATGAACTATGCTGAATACCACCTCAAAGAAAAAGTTATTCTCCGCCTTAGGCAATTGCAGGCAAGGATTATATCAAAAAGAAAGGAAGCAGAGACTGCTGTAAACAATGCAATATTTAATTCTGGGGGAGGGGATTAGCTGGACTTTAAGACATATGTATGGAAACTCATTTCTGAGACCACGCTGAAACATTCCATTTAAATCCATATGCATGCTTGAATCAGGCTCAAATTCAGTAATGAAGCTATTATTGATTCTGTGGAACATGACTTCAAATCTGAGCAAATACTGAACAAACTACGAGGAGCTCTTAAACTCTGGACGTATGTACCTAGACATCTCAATTTAACAACCAGACATACATTAAACAGCATTAATAGCCAGGCACTTAATGGATCAATTCCCACTGTTTGTGTAATGTGGAAATAAAAAAGGCTTATTAAATGACAAGCTTTCCCTGGTTTGTGCTAATTAATTATACACCGCATCTGACTGCTAATTTAGTGGGAAAATGCAGCCCCAAACCACGGTTTCAGCTTGAACTTTGCCTCAGCATCACCCAGTTCAGCACAGAGTGCTGCAGCAGCCTGCCTCTGAACGACACCAGTATTAAATTAGAGCACAAGGCCATCAATTTAATAAGTGCTGTAGCAGGTAATTTGAATAAGGACATATTAGTATTCTACCAGTGCACAACTAAAAGCAGCTGACCTTTCAGACCAAAGAAGATCCTTGAACACGTTCAGCTGAATCTGAGAATACAGTAATAATCTGACAGTGGTAAGAGTGCCAAGAGAGACGTTTATGATCCTGGACCCATTACTATACATCAGGCTCTCTGTGGTATTATGCGAACAGTTTATATACCTCTGCCTCTCCTTTTGCTCTGGCTCCCTACCACAAAAGAAAAGAATTGGACAAGAGCTCGTAAAAAAAAAAAAAAAAATTATTTTCAATGGCATGTTTTGGAACTCTTCTTATTTTTTGGATCTGTGGTACAAAAACACAAAACTAATCAATGTACATGTAAATCAGAGCTGAGAAGACATAAGAAGTCATCAATCTCCTAAGATATGAGGCAAACCTAATATTAACAAAAAGAAACTTGCATCTATTAGAGAAACTACTGCTGTGAAAGCATGAGGAACCACAGCCCCCTGTGAAAGGGATCAGCGCAGACCCAGGAGTCACAGGAGAACTGGGTTTGAATCCCTGCTCTGTCACACGCTCGCCATCAAACCTGCAGGAACTGAATTCAATGAATTCAGCTCAACAGATGTTTATCGAGTCTATCACATACAGTGTTGTAAGCCCTAAGGTTATAAAGATGAAAAGATTTGATCCCTGCTTTCAAGGAGATCAAAATCGAGCAATGGTGATGGAAACATGCACTATTAATCACAATACAGTGTGGGAAGAGCCGTGGAGCACAGAGAACAGTGATGAATTTTGCCCGGTTGTTTCCAGGAAAGGTTGTCAGACATTAGCAATAGCAGTGCTGGGCATGGTGAACATGTCCCCAGCACAGAGGAAGGGATGCTATCTGAGGGGAAGTACTCATCACACAGAAAACCTATTGCACTGGACTAGGAAGAGACACTGGGTTAGGCTGAAGGTGTGAGTAGTTATAATCATAGGAGGCTGTGTGCTTGAAAACAGTTTCTGTGTATGTATAAATCTGATGTATTAGTGGATTTAAGAGCAGGATTTGGAGGGAGAGGCTAGAATACTTATTTTTTTTTGGCCTCATGAGAAGGCTGTAGGCCAAAACACACCTGGAGTTCCACCCAGAGGAAGGGATATACAACTCAGCAGACAGTGTGTAATCACCACTTTGGTAATGGGGTTGCCATCCCGAGGCTCTCTTTCTCTGCTACTTAGATAGTACATTGCAGGGGAAGAGAATAGGAAAGATGTTATTACAGATCTTAAACCTACTTTATTTTTTTTTAATTGTAACTTTGACACGGGGTACCTACTATTACTTACAAAATACTTCTTTCACATTCTATGACCAGCATGGATACGTACTGGTGCAGCTTTACTGCTTGTTTACAGCTGCATCTGTTTTAATTAGTTGTTGCCCTTGGCTTACAAGTTATTGAGTATTTTGTGTATCACCTACATTAGCCACAGTCCCAGCAGAAAACAGATGACCCACTCGAATAAGGTAACTGAAGGGAAGAACTATTTAGAAAGTGGAGGTGGGAGTAAAAGAAACCACTGAGGTATGGGACAGTGCCTTTTGGCTAGTAATTGTGGGGCTACAACCACCCCTATGACCAAAGAGGCAGAAGAGGGGCCATAGGAGAGAAACAGTCAATACTTTGGCAGTGTGGCAGGGCCAAATCTGAAGAATAAAAACCCTGACCTCACTGAGCTGTCACCTTTTGATCTTCTGCAGTATCTCTCATTGGCCATGACCAACCAGAAGCTAAAGTCTAAGAAAATCCACTGACGCAGAACTAAAGGTGCTTTGTACATATAGAGCACAAAGCAGAGAAGAGAGTGGTGGAGAGTGGCTCTGGAAGGGTGAAGGAAACACATCTGACATCTATCTGGCTCCTGCTCATATTAACTGAGTTGTATGCCAGCATGTCGAAACTCACAAGGAGAAAGTCCTCCTAAGTCCAAGTCAGTCTTCTAGGTTTCTAGGGTCCCAGACAGTTTATGCTCCAGCAATGCCATTTCTAATCTTGCCTCTGTCAGAAAATAGCCCATTGTCAACAGCTTTCTGAAAATCTGAGTTGCGTATTAAAACATGCTATTCCTCTAGACTACTTTCTTTGTAAATGATAGCTAAAGCTAAAAGTGGTTTTGTACCAATGGCTGCTGATATTCATGTGGGCTCTTTTCAGTTAACTTTTGGAAAATTGCCTTCTTTGTGATGCAAAGCTGAACCAAAAGAAATATCAGTAACAAGAGTCTTTTTGAAACCTACAAAATCATGTAGCAGCCTTCCATTGCAGCCAATAAAAGTAAAATGAGAAGCCATGCAGGCTCAGACTAGGTTAGTGGCATGGAGAGGTGATGGGGAGGAGATGACATATTCACAAGAAGGGACTTCATGACACAAATTTGGAGGATGAGCTAAAAGTCATGAATAAATGGTTTGAGTGACTGATTCATTGCATAAAAATTCAATTAGTCAAGATGAAGAATAAAAGGAAATATGTAGGCTTTATAAACTTCATGAATCAAGCTTATTTTTTCCTTATTAACTAAAATGCAACAATAAGAAAAACAATTAAATTTTCAATGATTTTTCAGTAGTACATTTCAGCAGAATGCAGAAGGGAAACAAGTAATATTTGGGAGTCTCTCGAGAAAACTCTACATTTTTTGAGTGATATAAGACCAGAATAAATCTACCCCAGAATAAGTGACCTAAAGCCTCTTTACAACATACTGAATATGAGGTTATCATAGTACAAACACTGAGAAATCTTAAATAACTGCCATTGTCATTCTTAGTGATATGCTACAAGGTGAGGGAGACAAAAACCCTCACTTGAGTATTAATTTTTAGTAATACACAAGGCAAAGAAGGACAAAACATAAATACAGTTGAAGTAGCATAGATATATTCAACATCACACTCATATTTTTAAACCCATCTTAGTAACACTCATGTCATAAAGGTACTTAATTATAGACAGGGGAAAACAACTCTAAGCATAAAATAAAATTACTAAATCTGAAACTCATGATGTACTATAAGTTGGCTAACTGAATTTAAATTAAAAAAAGAAAAAAATGATTAAAATAGCAGGTTATACCGGGTGATGGGTATTAAGGAGGGCATGTGTTGTGATGAGCAGTGGGTGTTATACGCAACTAATGAATCGTTGAACATTACAACAAAAACTTATGATGTACTATATGTTGGCTAAATGAACATAATGAAAAATTTAAAAATAATAAAAAGTTTAAAAAAATAGCAGGTTATAGGGTATAGGATGGAAAGCTCTGCAAAAGCCTCCAGATACAACATTTAACCATTTGAAACAGGGAGTGAGAACTTGACTCAGTGTTGCAGTTGGCAGTGAGACCTAGCCCCTCGGGCAGAAGCATTCCAATCATCCCAGCTCCTCTTCTTCAGTGCCAGCATTGGTCTCTATTAGCAGCAACCTTTAGCATGGACAGTAAAAGAAAATGTAGAAACTCGAGAAGAACATCACTTACATTCTAACAATAGCAAGGCAGATTACCTATAAAATCACAGATGTTTTTATGTCCATTAGTGTGCTGAGAATGCAACAAGTCCAATGAGCTATAATCCAGAAAATACTGACCCTCCTTGGCTGCTTGCATCTTTGGTGGAGATATGGGAGTAGGAGGGAAACCCCACCTTAGACACAGGTGAGAAGAAAACAGCTGAAATTTTAACGAAACTTTAAACACCAATTAGGGGATAGCATGAGATTTTAGAATCCCTGGGAGAACTAAACAAAAAGAATCTGCACCTTTTCCACAAATCGTCATCAAATGTCCATGAGTCCCACCTGGGAATAAATCCAAAGGAAACAGATACACAAACTTGAAAAGATACCGGCATGCCCATGTTTACTGCAGCATTATTTACAACAGCCAAGATATGAAAAAAAATCTAAGTGTCCACCAGTAGATTGACGGATAAAGAAAATATGGTTTGTATATATACAAGGTAATATTAGCTATAAAAAATGAAGAAATCCTACTGTTTGCAACAACATGGATTCTGAAAGGCATTATGCTAAGTGAAATAAGTCAAAGAAAGACAAGCACCTGGGTGGCTCAGATGGTTAGGCGTCTGCCTTTGGCTCAGGTCATCATCTCCAGGTCCTGGGATCGAGCCCCATGTTGGCCTCCCAACTCAGCGGGAAGCCTGCTTCTCCCTCTGCCTCTCCCCCTGCTTGTGTTCTCTCTCTCTCTCAAATGAATAAATAAAGTTGTTCAAAAAAGAGAGCGAGAGAAAGAAAGACAAGCACTGTATGACCTCACTTGTAAATGGAATCTTTAAAAAAAATCATAGAAAAAGAGATCAGATTTGTGGAAGAAGTCAGGACAGTGGGGATTAGAGAAAAGTGATCAGAAGATACACACTTCCAGTTATAAGATAAGTACATACTAGGGATGTAATGTACAACATGATAACTATAGCTAACAACTGCTATATGATATAGTGGAAAGTTGCTAAGAGAGTAAATACTAAGAGTTCTCATCACAAGGAAAAAAATTTTCTTTTTCCTTTTCTTCTTTCTTTTCTTTTTATCTGTATGAGATGATGGATAACTATTGGGGTAATTATTTTACAATACATGTAAATCAAACCATCATACTTTATACTTTGAAATTATACAGTGATATATGTCAATTATTTCTTTTTTGTAGCTTAATTCTTAATAAAGGCTGTGTAATGTATGGTGATTAACATAACATAATAAAATAAAATTTAAAAAAGAATATAGCAACTATAGTCACAATAGCAAACAAATTGAAAAAAATCAAATATTATTCTAAGAAGAGTAGACAAATTATGGCATAGTCATACAAATACTACTCACACATTAAAAAGGAATGAACTACTGATACACATAATAACACAATGAATCTCATAACCATAATGCTCAGCACAAACAGATATATACTATGTATAATCTCACTTATATGATGTTCTAGAACAGGAAAACTACTCTAAGGTGGAATATATTAAAAGAGTGGTTACCTCTTAGCAGGTTGGGGATTGCCCAAGAAGCCACCTGAAATAAATTTTTGGAGACACAAAAATGTTCTATATCATGTAACTGTGGATTACGCTACAGTATTACAACAGTATTACAGTATTACAACATTTAATGACATAGATGAATGTCATAAATGTAATGTTGAATAAAATAAGTCAGATAAAAATACTTAGTGCATGATTACATTTATATAAAGTTAAAAAACATGGAACTTTAAGTTATAGTATTTAGAAATATATGCTTAAGTGGAACAAGAAAGAAAAGCAAGAAATTGATTACCATCAAATTAGGGCAGTGGTTATATTTGTAAGGAGGGCAGACACAGTGGGATGCAGCATGAATAAGTGTTAAAGGGTGTGGCAATATTCTATTTCTTGTTCTGGAAGTGGTTAAATGAGTGGTTTGCTTTGTAACAAAATACTGAGTTATACTAAATAAATAAATAAATAAATAAATAAATAAATAAATAGATAGATAAATAGATAAATAAATAAATAAGTAAAGGCTGTGTTTAAAAACTGCTTGCAAAATTCCTGAAAATTCAACAATTAGTTTGCAAAAGCTCATACAGCCATATATCATACCACTTATTTACTCCAACTGTCAATTATTTCTTAATAAAACTGGAAAAATTTGTTGATGAGGGATATTAGGAGAAAAGCAGAAGATATGAGAGAGACCCACCTCACTCAGGCACAGGTATACACGGCCTGCAGAAGTCTGGGGGCATGGCAGAGGAGGAGAACTGAGAGAAATGCTCTAAGCACTCTGGGCCCCACATTCACCAATACTGGGAATTAAAGATGAGATATTACAGATTCTAGTGACATTAAAGAATAATAATGAGATATCATGAACAATCTTACACAAATAAATCTCATGACTTAGGTGAAATGAACAAATTCTTTGAAAAAAATTACATAAGCTGACACAACAAATAAAATATGGAATAGCATTATACATACCCATTGAAGAAAATGAGTTCATAATTCAAAAATATCCTATAGGACCTCATTCCTGACCATGATAGAGTAACAGGGCGCAACCCTACCCCTCTCTACCCTCAGAAGAGTAGATAATTCTCTGAGATTGTACAGGGCTGGGAAATGTTTGTGTTCCCATCAGTCAAAGTAGAAAGACAACATAATTCTAGTAAGATAAATTAAAATCCTTAGACGGGTATCTCCCAGAAATGAAACTAATTTAGGCCTGGACTAAAAGATGCCCTGGACCTCACTAACAAAGCATAAAAGCAAGCTTCAAAAGAATCAAACGAACCTACCAAAACTTAACTGCATGACATTTTTTAAATCTCATACCTAAAGGAATATAACAAAATTCTATGCCCTACGACAAAAAATTCACAAGAAGTTAGGGAGGGATTATCTGGCACCAAATCAAAATTATTAGTTATATACAGCAGCTGGAAAATATGACTCATAACCAGGAGAAAAATCAATACAAACAGATCCAGAAATGACAAAGTTAATAAACTTAACAAAGATCTTGAAATAGCTATTATAAATATTCTCAACTGCTCAAGAATATAGAGAAATAAACAAATGAGACTACATCAAACCAAGAAGCTTTTGCACAGTGAAGGACACCATCAACGAAATGAAAAGACAACCTACTAAGTAGGAGAAGATATTTGCAAATAATATAACTGATAGGGAGTTAATATCCAAAATACATAAAGAACTCACACAACTCAATATAAAAAAAAAAAACCCACACAATCCAATTTAAAAATATGCAAGGGACCTGAAGAGACATTTCTCCAAAGAAACATATAGATGGCCAACAGACATATAAAAAGATGTTCAACATGACTAATCAACAGGGAAATGCAAACCAAAACCACAATTAGATGTCCTCTCAAATCTGCCAGAATGGGAGAATGGGTAGTATCAAAAAGATGAGAAATAACAAGATAAGAAATAACGATATTTGAAGAAAAAGGAACACTTGTGGTGGGAATATAAATTGGTTCAACCACTAGGGAGAACAGTATGGAGTTTCCTTAAAAAATTAAAAGTAGACCTACCATGTGATCCAGCAATTCCACGTCAGAGTTTTTATCCAAAGAAAATAAAAACATTAGTTCAAAAAGATGTAAGTGCCTCTATGCTTACTGCAGCATTATTTACAATAGCCAAAATATGGAAGCAACTTAAGTGTCTACTGATAGATAAATGAATAAAAAGATGTGAGATATATATATGATATATATATATCACATATATATACATACACACACACATATATATACACACATACACACAACGAATATTACTCAGCCATTAAGAAAGAATGAAATCTTGCCATTTGCAAAGATACAAATGGACCTAGAGTATGTTATGCTAAGTGAAATAAGTCACACAGAAAAAGACCAATACCATATGATTTCACTTTTATGTGGAACCTAAAAACAAAACAAAGGAATAAATGAAACAAAGCAGAAATAGATGCATAGCTACAGAGAACAATCTGATGGTTGCCAGAGAGAGGGCAGAGGGAATATGGGTGAAATAGGAAAAGAAGATAAAAAGGTATAAATTTCCAGTTATAAATAAGACAGAGATACAATGTATGGTATTGAGAATATATTGGTTAATAATATGTAACAACTTCGTATGGTGACAGAAGCTAGATTTATGGTGGTGATCACTTCATAATGCATATAAATGTTGCATCACTATGCTGTACACCCGAAATTAATATAATATTGTATGTCAACTACAATTTAAAAAAATAATATAGAGAAAAACATGAGCATAATGAGCAGAGACGTAACAGATACTATCAAAATTAAAACAAACAAAAATAAATGAAACTCCTAGAGATGAAAACTACAATGTCCTAGATGAGATTAAAAATATGCTAGATGAGATTAACAGATGATACAGTGAAAAAAAGATCTGTGAACCTGAAGACACAGTATGAGAAACTATTACATATGAAGCAAAGAAAAGAAAAGATAGCAAAGAAACAGAGATCAGTGACTTGTGGGACAATAGCAAGTGGTCTAATAATTTGCAATCTCAGTCTCACAAAGGGAAAAAAAGATTTAAAGAAAGAGTAACCACACATTTTCCAAATTTGATAAAAATTATAAAAGCAGGCCAAAGAGTGTCAATGTAGCCCAAAGTAATAAACAGAAAGAAATATATAACCAGGCACATCATAATTTAATTGCTAAAAACCTGTGATAAACAGATGATCTTAAAAGCATTTAGGGGTGGGGGAAGAACATGACCTAAAGAGTAACAAAAACAAGAATATTAAGCATATTTCTCATTAGAAATCCTCCAAGCTAGAAGTAAAGAGAGTAACATGTTTAAAATACTGAAAGAAAACTAGAATTCTACACCCAGTGACACTATCTTCCAAAATGAAGGTAAATTAATGAAGACTTACAAACAAACAAAAGTTGAGAGACTCAATTGCCATTAGATCTGGACTTACTAGAATTCTTGAAGGAAGTTCTTCAGAAAGAAGGAAAGTGATGCTAGATGAAAATATGGAAACACAAAGGAATAAAAAGCACCAGATCTGTGACTATATGGACAGATATACAAGCTATGTTTCTTGCTTTTTCAATCTCTTTAAAGAATAATTTGCTCTTTAGAGAAAAAAGTAACATATCATATAGAGTTCATAAAATGTCAAAATAAAATATATGACAAAAATTGCACAAAGGATAGGAGAACCAATGAAAATGTCCTATTATAAAGTTCTTTCACTATACATAAAGAGGTATAATATTATTTGAAGGTACTCCATTATACATTAAAGACTAATATTTTAAACTGTAGAGCAACCACTAAGATAAAACAGAGATATAGAGCTTACAATCCAATAACACAGATGAAATTAGTTAACTTTTGAGTCAACTCAAAAGAATGTAGAAAAAAGAAAACATGGAACAAAGAATAAATAAAAAATAGCCCTTACACCTTCCACAAAAAATAACTCATCATGGATCATGGACCTAAATGCAAAACACAAAACTATAAAACTACTGAGGAAAACAGAAGAAAATCTAATGACTTTTTAAATATATGGCAATGACGTTAAATAAAACACTAAAGGCACAACCCCTGGAAGTAATAATAATTTGGACTTCATTAAATTTTAAAACTTCTGCTCTGCAAAAGTCACTGTCAAGAGAACAAGAAGACAAGTTACAAACTGGGAGAAAATATTTGCAAAGACCTATCTGATAAAGGACTATTGTCCAAAATATACAAACTTTGAAAACTCAACAGCAAACAAAAAATAGATTCAAGACCTGAACAGACACCTCACCAAGGAAGATATACAGATAACAAACATACGAAAAGATGCTCCACATTATATGTCATGAGAGAAATATAAATTAAAACAACAGTGAGATATCACTGCACATCCATTACAATGGCCAAAATCCAGAACACTGACAACACCAAATGCTAGCAAGGCTGTGGAGCAACAAGAATTCTCATTCACTGATGGTGAAAATGCAAAATTGCACAGTCCCTCTGGAAGACAGTTTGGCAGCTACTTACAAAGCTAAACATACTCTTACCATATGATCCAATCATCTTGCATATTGGTATTTAGCCAAAGGAGCTGAAAACTTATGTCCATACAAAAACCTGCACATTGATGTTTATAGTAGCTTTATTCATAATTGCCAAAACTTGGAAGCAACCAAGATGTCCTTCAGTAGGTGAACAGATAAGTAAACTGTGGTACATCCAGACAAAGGAATCTTATTCAGCACTAAAAAGAAATGAGCCAAGTCATGAAATGACATGGGGGAAACTTAAATACATTTTACTAAGTGAAAAGGCTACATACTGCATGATTACAACTATTTGACATTCTGAAAAAAGCATAACTGTAGAGAGAGATGATGAGAGAATCAGTGGTTACCAGGGAGTGGGAGAGAGGAAAAGATGAGTGTGCAGAGAAAAGAGAAGTTTTAGGACAGTAAAACTATTCTATAGTATACTATAATAGTAGCTATGTGTCATTGTACATTTGTCCAAACCTAAACTGTATAGCACTGGGAGTGACTCCAGTATAAACAATGGACTTTGGGTAATAATGGTGTGTCAGGATAAATTCATCAATTGTAATAAACACACCATTCTGGTGTGGGATGTTGATAGTGGGGGAGGCTGGGGTAGAGATGCCAAAGGTATGTAGATTCTGTAGTTTCTGCTCCATTTTGTTAGGAATCTAAAACTGCTCTTAAAAAAAGTAAGTCTACCTTGAAATTTAACAATACAGGGGTGCCTGGGTAGCTCAGTCGTTGGGCGTCTGCCTTTGGCTCAGGTCATGATCCCAGGGTCCTGGGATCGAGTCCCACATCGGGCTCCCTGCTCCGCGGGAAGCCTGTGTCTCCCCCTCCCATTACCCCCCCACTTGTGTTCTCTCTGTCAAATAAATAAATCTTTAAAAAAAAAAAGAAATTTAACAATACATTTCAATGTGACCATATAGAAAATTCTATTAAATACAAATGGCCTAAAAGCCTAAATTTAAAGGCAGAGTTGTCAAATTATATATATTTTTTTAAAGATTTATTTATTTATTTATTTATTTATTTGAGAGAGAGAGAGAGAGAACGTGTGGGGAGGGGTAGAGGGAGAGAATCTTCAAGGAGACTCCTCACTGAGTGCAGAGCCAAATGGGGGGCTCGATCCCACAACCCATGAGATCATGACCTGAGCAAAAACCAAGAGTAAGACGCTCAACCAACTGAGCCACCCAGGCACCCCTCAAATTATATGTTTTAAAAAGACAAACCAACTATACACTCCATACAAGAAATCCACTTTAAATATAATGACACAGATAAAATAACATGATGGAAACCAATCATAAGAAAGCTAGAGCTTATTTCCAGACAAAGTAGTTTTCAGAACAAGATATACTACTGGATATAAAGAAGAATATTTCATAATGGCAAAATGGTTAATTCACCAAGAGAACATGATAATCCTAAATACCTATGTACCTAAAAATAGAGCTTCAAAGTATATGAAGCAAAAACTGGTATAACTAAAGTGGAAATAGAGAATTCTCAATTTCAGTTGGAAATTTCAACACTCCTCTCTTGGTAATTAACAAATAGACAGAAAAGTCAGTAAGGATATATTCTACTTGATCTAATTGATCCTCCATCTCAATAAAACAGAAAACACATTCTTTTCAAGTACACATGGAGCACTCAACAAGATCCACCATATTTCTGGCCATAAAACAAATCTCAAAAAATTTTAAGGATTGAAAGTATGTTTTCTCAGTGTGACAGGCAGAACAATGGACTCATAAAGATGTGTACTAACTCCCGAAGCCTGTAAATACATTAGGTTACATGGAAGATAGGAATTGGGGTCACCAATGAAATTAAGACTGCTAATTTAGTGACCTTAAAATACAGACAGTACCTGGATTTTTCAGGTGAACCCAAATGTTATCTACAAGGTCCTTAAAAGTCGGAGGACCTCAGAAGAGGGAGAACCAGAAGGATAGCAACATGAGGACTCAACACAACATTGCTGATTCTGAAGGTGGAGGAAGAGACCCATGAGCCAAGGATTATGCAGAGCCTCTAAAAGCTGGAAAGAGCAAGGAAATGGATTCTCCCCTAGAGACACCAGAAAAAAATGTAGCTTTACTGTCATCTTGATTTTTTTTGAAACAACACCGTATAATGCATCTTTCCAGTAATATTTCCTTTCATCAAGATATAAGTATTGGTAAATTTATGTGTAGAAGCATACTGGACAAGCCATGAGCTTAACTGCTTGAAACTACACTGTGTATAAACCATCCCTCAAGTAACGTCTTCTCTCATTAAGATATAAGTGTTTTTAAACTTACATGTAGAAGTATAGGGAAAAAGTCATGTGCCTTCCTCCCCACCGGCTGCCTTTCTAGTATGATGTCCTTTTTCATCCACATTTGTGTTTCAGGTATAAAGAGAAGAGAGTGAAGAGGGAGCAGAGCTTTTGTCTGTTGGTCTCCCTGGACTTAAGAGAGGGAGGATACCCAGACCTCTCTGGGTCAGTCAAGAACCATTTCCAAATAAGGAAATGGAGGGAAAGCTTCCTAAGGGAAGACTTCCTGTCCCCAAGGAAGTGAACCTCAAGAAGGGTGATGAGAGTGAGGCTGCCTGCCTGACTCCAGTTGGCAGCAATGAACTCCACTCCCCAGGCATCGGTCACCTCTACTCTTTTTAACTGTAACACCTCCATTTGTATTACATAATGGTGTATGGGTATCAATGAGGTCATGGTATCATCTATGGGATTTTTTTCTGTGTAAATCAAGTATAAGAAGAAACCATGGGACTCTGAGCTTTGCTTTTGAGAATTTACAGTGGGCAAATAGGTATCATCAAACCAGTTTTTACTCTTTCTGACCCAGGTGAAAACGCTCAGAATTTTACACTATGAATTCACATTTATAACCCTTACAGGTGGGCCTTCAGGCCTGGTTCTTGACAATGATGTCTTCCACAACTCAAACTCCCTCTGCTCTCACATAACTGGCCCACTCCTGCATTTGCACTCACACAGCTCCCGATTGCAGAAGCTGAAAACTGAGAGTCCCCATTCTTTTTTTCATTTAGATGTGACCAGCCTAGTAATTTATGTTCATCAATTGTCTGTATATCTGTATTTTATCCAAAGCATCTGAGTGGGGATACAAAAATTACACTGTTCCCAAAAATTAAGTTGGAAAAAATGTCTTTGTAATTTTTTTTAAAAAAGCAGAGCCCTCTTTTTCAGCAGTTTTGATCAGCAAGGTGTATATTTTCCATTTTTGTCCTTACTCCCAATGAAATGGATAAACAAAAATAAAACCAGAGAATACCATCTACTCATGGATTGCTGTTGTATTAGCCAGTCTGAAAGCTCACATCAATTTTTATATAACTGTCTTTTAGCTCTTCCTTTGACAGAGCAGGCTTTGTACTGCCCTGTTCCTCTTTCGACTGTTTCTTGTGCATTTTCTTCCTCCTCCCTCCTTTGTTAGAATAGGTATATCAGCTGTATAAGTAAAGGAAGAAAACTATTCGAATCTTTGGCATTTATGTAGAGCTACATTTGAACACTGCTAAAAATGCAGGCTTTTGTAAGAGTGTGATCTTTACTGATGCACTCACAAGTACCCGATTTATTTTAGCTATTTTAATAGTATTTGCTCAATAAATATGCAAGCTGTAAAAAAAAGAAAAAGAAAAAGTCATGTGCTTAATGCTTGAAACTATACTGTGTATAAACCTTCTTTCAAGTAACATCTTTCATCACAATATAAGTAGTTTGGGTTTTTTTTTATTTCTTTATTAATTTTTTATTTCAATCCCAGTGTAGTTAACATAAAGTGTAATATTACTTTCATGTATACAATATAGTGATTCAACACTTCCATACATCACTCAGGGCTCATCACAAGGGCACTCTTTAATCCCCATCATCTATTTAACCCATCCACCCACCCACCCACTTCCCCTCTGGTAGCCATCAGTTTATTATCTATTGTTAAGAGTCTGTTTCTTGATTTGTCTTTTTTTTTCCTCCTTTGCTCATTTGTTTTGCTTCCTAAATTCTACATATGAGTGAAATCATATGGTATTTGTCTTTCTCTGACTGACTTATTTCACTTAGCATTATACTCTAGCTCCATGAAGGTCATTGCAAAGGCCAAGATTTCACTCTTTTTATGGATGAATAATATTCATCCATTATATATATATAGATATATAGATATATCTATATATCTCACACCTTCATCCATTTATGGATAATATATAATATTCATCCATATATATTCATCCATAATATATATATATTATATATATCTCACATCTTCATCCATTCATCCATTTTCACCCTGTGAGAACCATTTTATAATTTTCAACTACTGAACTGTAAGATAATAAACTTAGGGTGTTTTTAGCCGTTAAGTTTGTTTTAATTTATTACATAGCAGCCATAGGAAACTAATACAACCATGATATAATTAAACCAAAAATAAGGAACAGAAATTTATCAGAAATAATCCCTAAATATTTTCAAGTTAAGCAACACACTTCTAAATAACCCACAGGTCAAAGAAGAAAATTCCAAGAAAATTTAAAAATATCCAGGTTCAAATACACAGGTGAACATCTCTCTGTAATACACACATTGAAATCTAGAAAAATGCTATATATATTTATTTTTTCTTCAAGTTGAGAGTGAACGCTAATATAAACTATAGTCTTTAGGTAATGATAATGTGTCAACACAGGTTCAGCAAAGGTAACAAATGCACCACTCTGGTGGGGGATGTTGATAAAGGGGGAAGCTATGCATGTGTGGAAGCAGGGGATACATGGAAAATCTCTACAACCTCCTCTCAATTTTTCTGTGAAACAAACCTTCTCTAAATAATAAAATCTATTTAGAATTAAAATTAAAAATTAATTTTTATTTTAAAATAAATAAAGGTGTTATATTAAAAAAATAAAGCTGAATAAAGTTTTTATATTAAAACAAATTGAATGCTGCTTTCCCAGCATGGGAAAGAGCTTAAAAATTTTATTATACAGATATAGACATCACCTAATATTGGAGCTTACCCTTTTCATATTGTAGGTTCTTAAAAGATGCACACTACTTGATTTTTCTATAAAACTTGCATGCACTTCATGAAAAAGAAACATGAGTAGGGCATGACTTATTCATGAATGCCACCTTAACCTGATATGGGGCAGCAAGTATGCTGTCATAGGCATAACTTATTGCTACAAATGGATAAAATTTCCTTTGCTGCAATTATTAAAATTTGTTCTCTACCTTCCAAGTCAACTTGATTCCAAGCATTAAGAATTTTCCTAAATTTCAGCAAATATTTCATAATTAAAACATAAAATACATTTGCTAAAAAATAAGTACAATTACAGTTTATTTTATTTTTAAAAGGCAGACAATTTCAGGAAGTACTATTATTTAGAATATAAGCACCTAGTTTATAATACAATGCTCTACCTGCCAATCCTGAATGAATAGAGTCAGAGACAGTAGGGACAGAATGCATGGTATCACTGAAGGCAAAAATACATATCAAACAAATATGTGAAATATCAATTTCCAGTTACAGAATAAGAAAGATCCATATTTTTACATAAAATATGATGCCTATTTAAGATGGAATAAGTTCTTCTTAATAAAAAGAAGCTTCCTGACACGCACTTACGTTCTTAAATCAGTAATATTCTAGGACCTTCTCCCTTTACTATATACTTTCTCTTTGACATGTCAATCTTTCAACAACACTGACTTGCTCTTGGTAAGTTTATCAAAAAATTATTATTGAAAATAAATTGATTCAACTTTAGTGTAAAAATTTATGTATAAAATACATATATGTATGTGTATTTGTCATATTGCTTCATAGAAAAAAGCAGATTTGAAATTTCCTTGTCAGAATTTCATTGCTTTTTAGATACCCTAAAGAGCATAATATGGGCCTGACAAGATCTAATGTGATCTCAAGGACTCAAAGCTAAGTATCTCTAAACTTCAAAAACCAGCAATAAAAACAGAAAGGTAATAATATACTTTGACCTAGAGTTCCAGGATATCCAATGGACCCCATGGCAAAGTACAAACAAGAGAATTTTTTCCTGCAGAACATCTGGATAGCAGGCTCAAGAAGAGAAAAGGTTTTAAGTTTCCTCCCTATTTCTTTTTACTTTAAATCCATGAAGTCACTATTTGTTAATGGTTACTATGTATGGCCCTGCACAAGCTATTATGATTGCTACAGAAGCCCCTCAAGAGAGAAACTTATTGTATCAATATGTACAACAACATGAAGCAACTGATGCTAAGAAATTAAGTTAATCTAGGGAGCCATTCCTGGGAACTGAGTCCGCTTCAGTAGTGCTACAAGCTGAGACACACTGCCATGTATTTTATTTTAGTATCTCTAAAAAAAATATGTAAGCTGATGTGGAAAATCATTCCACTATTAACTTTGTTACTTGTATGGGAATACATCAATGCATTACAGTGAAATTTAACGTGTAACATTTGGAAGGAAATTGAAGAAAAGGGAAGGAGAGGAGACAAGAAAAGAAAGACAGGGAAAAAAGTGAGCATTCTAGAGACATTATCTCCGCTAACTCTTGTAAGACATGAGGGAGAAATATATGAAAAAAACCTAGCATGGAATTATTACCTTTCCCAAAGTAAATATATAACAAAACTGGTATTTAAACACAGGTCTTTGCTGAATCTAAAGGCATGCTCTTTCCTCATTCCAGGATACCCTCTCCTGCCACCTATCTTTTGGTTTAACAAATCATATCAACTCATGCTTGAAACCAAGTCCTGTCCAGGGGGGAAGGTTCAACTCCTTCCGATAAATTGTGCATTAGGCAGTCAGTTGACTACTGGATGTGTGCCTAACCATTTAACAAATATCTTTTCCTTCTCTGACCACAGTAAATGACAGGGAGATTTCTCACCTTCTAGTTAGTATCCATTAGCAAGCAACACTCTGGAAGCCTAGTCCTCAAAAAACCACAATGCAACAAATGTGTTGAAGATAATGCACAGCAGTACTGTAGAATGCCTCACCTCCTGCTTTTTTCTCCCTCTAGGTTTGTCACCCACCATTATTTATTATTTATATAGTATCATAAATGTACAACTCTGATGATGGGAGGAAAGCCTGTGCCAGAAAGGTCATAGATTTAGTTCACTTCCTGTTCTTTAAACAGTTCTTTGATATATTAGCTTTTAAAAAAAAATTAATCAGTACATTTTTTTGAGTGCCTAACTGCAGGAAAACCCATCAACCTTTAATGACTTGTTGGAACATTTTCAAATGTGTAAGATATATATAAATATATTTAATATTTTGCTAAAGTAATAAACTTTAACATTTTTTAAAGATTTATTTATTTATTTGGGGGGGACAGAGGGAGAGAGAGAATCTTAAGCAGACTCCCCACTGAGCACAGAGCCCAATGTGGGGCTTGATCTCACAATCCTGAGATCATGACCTGAGCCAAAACCAAGAATCAGACACTTAACCGAGTGAGCCACCCAGTTTCTCCTAAAATTTAACACTTTTAATGAACTTTTGCCTAAAAAAGAGGTCAAGTCTCTTTTGAAAGATGAGTCACAAAGTGTCACTGAGTTTCACAAACCTCAACAGCAAAAACAAAATTAAATTAATTGTTCAATATTTTGAGTTTGATCTAGATAAAACAACACATATTACTAAAAAAATAACACTATTACCTACCCCTAATTTTGGGCCCATAATCCAGAGTGGAGCTCTCTCCCTAAAAGACACACTAAAACATGGAGGTAAGTAGTTGTTGTAGTATCCAGGAGTGGAAAACTGGAGATGGACCTGGGGTGCTATGTGCATTTAGGCACAGGGGGTTTGGGAGTGCACAATGATAACCATCTTGCAATATGTAGGACATTCTTCATAAGGAAGAATTGCCCACCAAAATGTCAATAGCACCCTATTAAAAACACCACATTGGCTTTTTAAAAATAGAACAATCTTAGCCCAGTCTATAAAGCCTTATTCAACTTTCAGAGTGTTTTAGAATAAACTTCAAAGGAGTATGTGTGCTGCAAGATGACAGACATTGCCATTCTATCTGCTTCAACCTATATTTGTGACTCAGTTGCCTGTCAGTCACCTAGAGGCACTTAAAGAAAGCTGAAAACCTCTAAATCCTGAGCACTCTACACCCACATAAATGGGTGGCTCCATTCGGGTTAAGTAAATGGTACATTCTCTAAAATTCTTCTAGTTCTGGACATATATTTCAATCACAGATCCTGAAATCTTGAATAGGCCTTTTTCCACATTAGTACTCAGGAAGAGTAACAGATAGGTAATATATTCTTAAATAATATGCAAATTTAATAGTTTTTTAAAAATGAGTCTTTCTAAAGATAATTTTGGTTAGTTCGGTCTCCAAAGTCTATAGGTAAGAGATCTACAACTGTACTAGAAATGTTGGTATTGGTGGCTTTCTCTTTGTGATATCTTAAGATGAAGTAAGCAGCCCCTAAGTCTCCCTCAATGGAGAGAGAGAGAACATGTATTCATTTTCTTCTGTGTCAATTCAGGTTTACTATTCATACATATGAAACTATTTGTTTTCTTATTTAAACTTCTAATTTAAGAATCATTTTGTTAGTGTCCAGTGTTATTGCAAATTCTCAATTACATGCCGTAATTCCTTTATCAGGATTCTAAAATAATTTCTCAAATTTATGATAATTGCTAAACTCTTTGGCTTAACCTTATTTTATCTCTTTAAATGGACTTCAGATTTTAATTCTAACTCATCCCCTCTGAGGCAAGCAAAATGATAAATACAAAAATGTTAGAAGGCAAAGCTAAACAACATCCTGTTCCAACAATGCCCATTTCCCCATTAATTCCTTCATTCCCCCTTATCATAACAAGTGACTGGCACTAAGAGTGTGGCAACTTTCACAGACATATATAAATAGATAAGTACATATACCAGCATATACATGATGCTAGGAGTTTTGATTCTTTTTTTTTTCATTATTTATACTAAAATAGAATTATTAAGTACCCCAAACATCCACAATTTCATTCATAATATATCCTGAAGTCAGTATAGATCTCCTACATATCCTACAATAATAACCCTACATTTATCTACAGTAAATATAGATCTCTTAATATATTTAATTGAAATGAATGGGAAGGAATGAAAATTATCAGACTTCTTGGATATTATGGGACAGAACCACAGAGCTATTCAGCTGCAAATAGGCACAATTCTTCAAAACAAAGGAAGAATGACCCTGAAGGAGATTCAGAGATCAGGGCTGCTTCATCAGTTAGAAAAGTAAGGACCATCATCTCACTTTCCACAGGCCAGATGACCTCTGCCCAAAGCCATGAGGACAGGGCCCAACCCAAAGTAGTGGAGCAGAGCTGCTCAGCAGAGGCCAAGGAACCCTGCCTGAAGCGTGCTGGGGCAGGACGGTCACCATAGCAGGCTCAAAAAGCAGGACTGCTACCCTAGTGGGTCTTGAAGGCAAAGCATCAAGTCATAGGGGATGATTCTCGGGAAAGGAAAAGATGGTGGAGGAGTAGGGGACCATATTCCAACCAGTCCCCGAATTGAGCTGGATATCTACAAGACCACTCTCAACAACCACGAAATCAGCCTGAGATGTAAAAAGATAGATCTGGATCTCTACAAACAGAATATCACAGGAGGTTGGTTTCGAGGTGTGAATTGGGGAGCCATGATTCCAAGGGCAGATATCAGAGGATAAACGGCATGGGGAGGGAGCCTGGCTGCCAGATCCTACACCACAGGTAAGCGATAGCCTCCCGCACTGGGGATGGGGCACACACTTGCAGACCGGTAACTGTGGAGAAAGACTATAGGGCAGCCCCCCAGATGGAAACCCTGAGCAGAGGGCCACATGTGCAAACTAAGGGTGGCTGGTGGTTTTAGAAGCACAAAGGGCAGAAACGTGCCCTGACCTGGAGGTGAGGACTGGGAGTGCTGCTGAGGGGCACACACCCAGGACACTGCAGTTTATAGCAGCACAGACAGAAATGGAGATAGTGTGGCCTGGAGAGCTCACTGAAGAACAGACAGTGATCTCTCTGCTCTGAGGCAGAAGGTTGGAAATGGTCTCTTCTGTTCTGACTCTCGAGAGACACAGAAAGCCACCAGGGAAAGCCCCAGAGAACAAAAGCCCCCCAAAATGGGTTTCACTGAGCCCATCCCCTGGCACAGGGGGCAGGGCAACTCTGCCCAAACAGGGTTGCCTGAGTAAGAGCATGGCAGGCCCCCCACCAGAAGAAAGGCTAGGAAAACAAGAGGCCAGCAACCTTAAGGTCTCTAGAAAACGGGTGTATCTTCTGGTCAATAATTTGGACTCTATACATTCCCTCAACCACCCCTCAACAGAATGACTGGGAGGAGGAACCCCCAAAATAGGAAAGACTCAGAGACTGTGACTCCTTCTGCCACAGATTTACAAATGGACACAGATATAACCAAGATGTCAGAGATGGAATTCAGGGTAGCAATTGTGAAGACAATACCTAGAATGGAGAAATCGATTAATAGCAACATAGAGTCTCTAAGGGCAAAAATGAAAGTTAAATTGGCAGAACTTAAAAATGCTATCAATGAGATACAATCTAACCTAGATAATCTAACAGCTAGGGTAAACAAGGCAGAAGAACGAATTAGTGATCTAGAAGAACAATTAATAGACAAGAAGAAAGAAGAGGAGGCCAGGGAAAAACAACTCAGAATCCATGAAAATAGAAACAGAGAAATAAGTGACACCATGAAACGTTCCAATGTCAGAATTTTTGGAATCCCTGAGGGGGTGGAGAGAGAGAGAAGACTAGAAGATATATTTGAGCAAATTGTAGCTGAGAACTTCCCTAATCTGGGGAATGAAACAAACATTTGCGTCCTAGAGGCAGAGAGGACCCCTCCCAAGATCAAGGAAAACAGGCCACCACCCTAGCATGTAATAGTAAAACTCACAAATCTTAGAACCAAGGAAACCATCTTAAAGGCAGTTAGGGGGAAGAGATTCATTACGTACAGAGGGAGGAACATCAGAATAACGTCAGACTTATCCACAGAGACCTAGCGAGCCAGAAAGGCCTGGCAAGACACATTCAGGGTACTAAATGAGAAGAACATGCAGTGAAGAATACTCTATCCAGTAAGGCTGTCATTTAGAATGGATGGAGAGATGCAGATCTTCCAAGACTGGCAGAAACTGAAAGAATATATGACCACTAAGCCAGCCTTGCAAGAAATATTAAGGGGGATTCTATAAAAGCAGAAAGACCCCAAGAGCAATATAGAACAGAAATTTACAGGGACAATCTATAAAAACAAAGTCTTCACAAGGCAACATGATGACAATAAATTCATGTCTTTCAATAATCACTCTCAACGTGAATGGCCTAAATGCTCCCATAAAACAGCACAAGGTTGCAGATTGGATCAAAAGACAAGACCCATCCATATGCTGTCTACAAGAGACTCATTTTGAACCTAAAGATACATCCAGACTGAAAGGGAAGGGATGGAGATCCATCTTCCATGCCAACGGACCTCAAAAGAAAGCTGGGGTAGCAATTCTTATATCAGACAAATTAGATTTTAAGCTAAAGACTGCAGTTAGAGACACAGAAGAACACTATATCATTCTTAAAGGGGCTATCCAACAAGAATATCTAACAACTGTAACTATGTATGACCCCAACATGGGAGCAGCCATCTACATAAGCCAACTGTTAACCAAAATAAAGAGTCATATTGATAGCTATATGTTAATTTTAGGAGACCTCAATACTCCACTCTCAGCAATAGACAGATCATCTAAGCAGAAAAATCAATAAAGAAACGAGAGCTTTGAATGACACACTGGACCAGATGGACCTCATAGAGATATACAGAACATTCCTCCCTAAAACAACAGAATACTCATTCTTCTCAAGTGCACATGGAACTTTCTCCAGAATAGACCACATACTGGGTCACATATCAGGTCTCAACCAATACCAAAAGATTGAAATTATTCCCTGCATATTCTCAGACCATAAGGCTTTAAAACTGGAACTCAATCACAAGAAAAAATTTGGAAGAAATTCAAACACTTGGAAGCTAAAGACACTCTGCTCAAGAATGTTTGGGTCAACCAGGAAATCAAGGAAGAACTTAAACAATTCATGGAAATCAATGAGAACAAAAACACATCAGTCCAAAACCTACGAGATCCTGAAAAGGTGTTCCTAGGGGGAAATACATAGCCATCCAAGCTTCACTCAAAAAAATAGAAAAATCCCAAATTCACCAACTAACTCTACACCTTAAAGAACTAGAGAAAAAGCAACAAACGGTGCCTAAGCCATGCATTAGAAGAGAAATAATTAAGATTAGAGTAGACATCAATGAACTAGAAACCAGAAACAGAAGATCAGATCACCAAAACTAGAAGCTGCTTCTTTGAAAGAATTAATAAGATCAATAAACCATTGGCCAGATTTATCCAAAAGAAAAGAGTAAGGACACAAATTAATAAAATTATGAATGAAAGGGGAGAGATCACGACTAACACCAAGGAAATAGAAACAATTATTAGAAAATATTATCAACAACTATATGCCAAATTGAGAAACCTGGAAGAAATTGACGCTCTCCTGGAAACCTATGAACTCGCAAGACTACCTTACTCCCAAGGAATACCTTAATTCCCAAACCAGGCAAAGACCCCATTAAAAAGGAGAATTTCAGACAGATATACCTGATGAATATGGATTCCGAAATTCTCAACAAAATCCTAGCTAATAGTATCCAACAGTACATTAAAAAGGATCATCCACCACAACCAAGTGGGATTTATCCCTGGGATGCAAGGGTGGTTCAACATTCGCAAATCAATCAATGTGATAGAACACATTGATAAGAGGAGAGAGAAGAACCATATGGTCCTCTCAATTGATGCAGAAAAAGCATTTGACAAAATATAGCATCCTTTCCTGATTGAAACTCTTCAGAGTATAGGAATAGAGGGAACATTCCTCAAGTTCATAAAATCCAACTGTGAAAAACCCACAGCGAATATCATCTTCAATGGGAAAACGCTGAGAGCCTTTCCCTTAAGATTCGAAACACAACAAGAATGCCTACTTTTGCCACTTTGTTCAACATAGTAGTAGAAGTCCTAGGAACAGCAATCATACAACAAAAAGAAATAAAAAGTATTCAAGTTGGCAAAGAAGTCAAACTCTCTCTCTTCGCAGATGACATGATACTTTATGTGGAAAATCCAAAAGACTCCACCCCCAAATTATTACAACTCATACAGCAATTCAGTAATGTGACAGGATATAAAATCAATGCACAGAAATCAGTTGCTTTCTTATACACTAACAATGCAACTGTAGAAAGAGAAATTAGAGAAACGATTCCATTTACAATAGCACCAAAAACTATAAGATACCTAGGAATAAACCTAACCAAAGAGGTAAAGGATCTATACTCTAGGAACTACAGAACACCCATGAAAGAAATTGAAGAAGACACAACAAGATGGAAAAACATTCAATGCTCATGGATCGGAAGAATTAACATTGTTAAAATGTCTATGCTACCCAGAGCAATCTACACCTTCAATGCCATCCTGATCAAAATTCCAATGACATTTTTCAAAGTGCTGGAACAAACAATCCTAAAATTGTATGGAATCAGAAATGACCCTGAATCACCAAGGAAATGTTGAAAAAGGAAAACAAAGCTGGGGGCATCACGTTGCCTGATTTCAAGCTATATTACAAAGCAGTGATCACCAAAACAGCATGGAAGTGGCACAAAAACAGAAATATAGACCAGTGGAACAGAATAGAGAGCCCAGATATGGACCCTCAACTCTACGGTCAAATAATCTTCGAAAAAGCAGGAAAAAATATTCAACGGAAAAAGACAGCCTCTTCAATAAATGGTGCTGGGAAAATTGGACAGCTGTATACAGAAGAATGAAACTCAACCATTCTCTAACATCATACACAAAGATAAACTCAAAATGGATGAAAGACCTCAATGTGAGACAGGAATCCATCAAAATCCTAGAGGAGAACATAGGCAGTAACCTCTTTGACATCGGCCACAGCAACTTCTTTTGTGATACATCTACAAAGGCTAGTGAAACAAAAGCAAAAATGAACTTTTGGGACTTCATCAAGATAAAGAGCTTCTGCACAGCAAAGGAAACAGTCAACAAAACAAAGAGGCAACCCACAGGATGGGAGGAGATATTTTCAAATGACACCACAGAAAGGGCTGGTATCCAAAATCTATAAAAAATTTTCAAACTCAACACCCAAAAACCAAATAATCAAGTCAAAGAATGGGCAGAAGACATGAACAGACACTTCTCCAAAGAAGATATACAAATGGCTAACAGACACATGAAAAAGTGTTCATCATCATTAGCCATCAGGGAAATTCAAATCAAAACCACACTGAGATACCACCTTACACCAGTTAGAATGGCAAAAATTGACAAGGCAAGAAACAACGAATGTTGGAGAGGTTGTGGAGAAAGGGGAACACTCTTACACTGTTGGTGGGAATGCAAGTTGGTACAGCCACTTTGGAAAACAGTGTGGAGGTGCCTCAAAAAATTAAATACAGAGCTATCCTATGACCCAGCAATTGCACTACTGGGTATTTACTCCAAAGACACAGATGTAGTGAAAAGAAGGGCCATACTCACCCCAATGTTCACAGCAGCAATGTCCACAATAGCCAAACTGTGGAAAGAGCCAAGATGCCCTTCAATAGATGAATGGATAAAGAAGATGTGGTCCATATATACAATGGAATATTATTCAGCCATCAGAAAGGATAAATACCCAATTTCTTTTACATCAACATGGATGGGGCTGGAGGAGATTATGCTATGTGAAATAAGTCAAGCAGAGAAAGTCAATTATCATATGGTTTCACTTATTTCTGGAACATAAGGAATAGCATTGAGGACATTAGGAGAAAGAAGGGAAAAATGAAGGGGGGGGGAATCAGAGGGAGAGATGAACCATGAGAGACTATGGACTCTGAGAAACAAACTGAGGGTTTTAGAGGGGAGAGGGGTGGGAGGATGGGTCAGCCCCATGTTGGGTATTAAGGAGGGGATGTACTGCATGGAGCACTGGGTGCTATATGAAAACAATGAATCGTGGATCACAACAACAAAAACTAATGATGTATTGTATGCTAACATAATAAAATTAAATTTAAAAAAAACAAAGGTGATTATTCTCAAGCCTTAAAATCTCCTGGAGCTTGTTTTGTCAGATTTGGGACTTGCTTGGGACCCATCACTCCTTCCTTCTTTCCTACTTCTCCTTTTTGGAATGGAATTGTCTATCCTGTGCCTGGCCCACCACTGTGTTTTGGAAGCATGTAACATGTTTGATTTCTCAGGTTCACTGCTGGAAAGCAATTTGCTTCAAGATGAATCATACCTCAAGTCTCATTCATATCTGATTTAGATATTTAAATGACTTTAGACATTACACTTTAGAGTTGATGCTGGTATGAGTTAAGATTTTGGAGCTGCTGGGATGGAATATGTGTATTTGGCACTGAGGACATGAATGAAGGAGGCACACGAGGGCAAAATGCAATGAGTTGAATACTGGTGTTCCCCCCAAATTCATATATTGCAACCCTAATTCCAATGCAATGGTACTTGAAGGTGGAATCTTTGAGATGTAATTATATCATGAAAGTGGAGTCCTTGGGGATTGGCACCCTTATAATAAGAGGCCAGAGAGCTAGCTAGGTCTCTTTCTACCATGTGAGGATACAGCAAGATGGCTGTCTATAAACCAGCCTCATCCAAAACCCTAACCTACTGGCACCCTGATCCCAGACGTCCAGCCTCCAGAACCATGAGAAAGAAATGTTGTTTAAGCCACTCAGTTTATAGTATTTTGTTAGAGCAGTCCAAGCTAACTAAGACAGACTCATTCTCATCAGACTTTGGTCCCCATTCTCTCCTCTAAAATTGTTCTCATCAAGGTTACCAAGGACATCCACATCATTACCTCAATAATCAATTCTCAGCCCCCAGCCTACTTAACCTGCCAATGGCATTTAATCCTATTTATCAATTCCTTCTCCTTGTTAGATTTTCTTCATTTTTTTCCCAAGTTTTCCTTCTTCTTCACTTGGTTTGGTTTTCCCTTCTACTTCACAGGTTGCTCTTATTCAGTTTCCTTTGCTGGTTCCTATACTTCTCCCCAGATTCTCAATATCTGAGTACTCCAAGAGCAATTCCAGTAACCAGTTGTCCAGATGGTCTCACTCCACTGGCACCACTACCCAGTCTCATGACTCATATCATCTTCTACTCTGATGCTTGATGTATCTCGTAGTCCTCTCCTCTTTGTTCCTGACACAAGACCCATCAGAGATGTTTCTTCCTCAGGGCATTTGCTTTACTTGATCCCTCTGTCTGGAATATTTTTTGAACAATCCCTTCCAGTTCTTTGCTAAAATGTCACCTTCTCAAATAGGCCATCATAAGATGCAAAATTGTCCACCTGCATCACTACTGTCTCATATAATCATACTATACACCTACTTATGTCACACTAGAGGATTTCTTAGGTTTTTCTCCTCCATCCTATAATGTAAGCTCCACTTTCAACTGTTTGTACACTAACATATTCCAAGTATCTAAAGTAGTTCTTGGCACATAGTTAGTGCTTAAGATTTGTTGGATTATTTAAACTATTTTCCTATCAAAGGCATTCAACTTTTCTCTAGATTTTTGTCACTATAAATAATGCTATGCCAGTAGGTCCTTACATAATGAAGCTTTCATTTCTATGGGCTAGAGCATTGTAAGTGGGGACTACTATTCAAAGATATACATATTTTTCTTTTAATAGATTTCACATTGCTTTCAAGACATCTGTAACAATATCAATTTCCACCAGTATGGGAGATGACTATATACATCCTCATATTCCAGTCAGCAATAGATTTTGTTTTAAACAATTCCCTCAATTGTGAACATCAGTATCATCTTATAGTCAAAAGGGTTTGCATGTCTATGACTACTAACTGATTTGAATATCAGGAGACAATGTCTTGAAAGAAAGTCAGAAAGATTATTTAGGTTGACTTGTCCTCAACCCTGTCCTCAAGTTCCTCATTTATGAAATTAGTATTTGAAATAAGATGACCCCTTCTGCAAATCTAAAAATATATGAATCAATGCAAGAAGATCTATTTTAGAATTTTATCGCAAGACCAGAAATGGTACCTGGAACATCTTAGTATCTTCACATGAGCTAATTTATCATCTCAGTTTCAGAGAGAAGGTTTCTGAGGAAGTAAAACCACAGGTAATTGGGGGGAATGGGTTCAAAACATGAGTCACAAGTCTGGCTTATCTACACATTAGGTAGTTAGGACATTGGGCTCTTAGCTCCTAGAAAAGTATAGAGGAAGGGGGGTGGAACTGAACCAATTATGACCTGTTTCTCAATATTTCTAGGATTAACCCCAGTCCCTGGTATTTATTTTAATAACTCAAATACTATCATGTGGGAAAAGGAATAAGGGCAAGATCATCTTAATAATAAGCCTACTTGATTTCTGCAAGCTCTCTTTACAAATACTTGTTCCTTGTCAAATCAAATCAAAAGAATTACTTGGAAATTTACACACCCTCATTCAATCGGGCTTCACTGGTCCCCCTTAATGGAAAAAATTTTTCTACAGTTTACCACTGTCTTTACAATTATAGATCTTTTATGCCTTCCTCTTAGTGAAGACTCACATTAACATAAATTGAGAACTAAAATTCCCACTAGCATCATAAATATCTACACCAAATACAACATCCTAAACACAAAAGGAAATGAATACATGCTTTGTGATCAGAACAACATAAAAATAACCATCTCCAGTGAATTTTTATGGAAAAATTTTGTCTCAACCAATCTGAATTTTAAATTAGTCTATGTAACTCCTTCAAAATATCTTTTAATACCACTGAGTCATTTGTGCTGACAATTTTGGTAAATTGAAATAATACAATTATTAAAGCCATCATGAGTACATGGTATGTTTGAGGGAAGATTTACATTTATAATTAAATGTTTAAAAACCATTCATGATTACAGTAGAATATACTATCCTCTATTTGTGACATCTCAATAAAAAGTGTTTATCTCATCATTACTGTCTATCTTTTGCATTCTACCATGAATAGAATTATTCTTATCACTTTAAATTATAGTGATTAGCCAGATTCCTCTTGTAAGCAGTGTAGTCAGATTAAGTTTTTGTGGGGACAGTCAGAGTGGGTGGGAATGGGGTGATTGTGATTGTTTTTCATTAACTAATAACTACATCTCTACTGTTCCTCATGGAATCAGAATCTAAGAATTGGAAAGGACACCAAATGTCATATAGTCCAGCCTCTAATTAAGTAATAACTCTCTCCATAACATCACTCACTGCTCATAATCTAAATAATGTCTTACTATTTCCAGGAGGGGCACTTAACCACCACACTGAGATTACTCCTCACAGTTTGATGATTCTAATTTCAAGAAAAACTTCCTCATACTAGATCAAAATTATTCTACCTTAAACTTTAACCAATGTTTCTAATTACTTTTTCTTAGCAAAAAATTAATGCCTCTTCTACATAACATTCACAAAATATTTGAAAGTAGCTATTATGTATCCATTCACTCTCTCTTCTACAGGCTGAACATTTTTACTTTCTCTGGTTTTCCCACTTAAGAGATGCTTTCCTTTTAAATCAACCTTCCCTGGCTTCCACTTCCTTGTGCCTAACCTCTTGCACCCTTTCCACTCAAGTTTCCTGGTAGTTCACGGGGCTTTCTAAGCAGAGCATTGCAGCTTGCGCCTCAGCTTCACATTTCCAGATTTTTCTGGTACATGGCCCTAAAGATAGGATCCACATGACAGCTCCATAATCTTTACCTACATGTCACCACAAGTAAACAAGTGTATGGAAAAAGTTCAACAAATCTATAGGAGTGAATTTCAGGATGTCCCACTGAACACGTAAAAGATTCAAACTGTCCCTGCTGTCTCTAGGTAAACAAAAAAGATGACATAGAGACTAAAGAGATGAGAATCCTTGACAGATTTCTGATGAGGAAAACAATTCTCATGTTAAGGTGCAAAGGAAAATAGGAGGAACAAATAAAAGGATTAGAAAATGCATGTGACTTTATAAATACTTTATAATTCCTCTGTTCTAATAAAAAAAAACTAGAAAATTCAAAGAAATTCATAACAGCATGCACAGCAAAGTAAAATGACCACATCACAAATGTTGCAAAAAAAAAATCTCAAAAACAACAAAATAATGACACTTACAAGGGCATCACTTTCAATACTCATGGAATCACTGGGTGTTATATGCAACTAATGAATCATTGAACACTACAACAAAAACTAATGATGTACTATGTGTTGGCTAACTGAACATAAAAAAAATACTTGTGAAATTTTTAAACCAGTTTTTTTAAATATACTCAACTTTATTTTTTTAAGATTTTATTTATTTATTTATTTTCGAGAGAGAGAGCACAAGCACAAGTGGGGGAGAGGGGCAGAGGGAGAAGTGGACTCCCTGCTGAGCAGGGAGCCCCATGTAGGACTCCATCTTGGGACCCTGGGATCATGACCTGAGCCAAAGGCAGATGCTTAACTGACTGAGCTATGCAGGCGCCCTAAATTAACTTTAAATAAAAAATACCAGGGTTATAAAGCAGTGGTACCATAACACTGGATTGTTCTAAGTGAAGTTTAGTTCTACATTCACCACTTGGATAAGTTCCAAATTTATTGTTTGCATTATTATTTAATCTAATTGATCACAGACCGTGGTTGGTGGCACAACTATTCGGAAATACTGACTTGTCTTTCAGAAGAAAGTGTATGTTCTGAGATACTGATAAGATTACAGTCACTCAGCTCAACATCACTCAGCATCAGGGAAATCCAAATCAAAACCTCAATGAGATATCACCTCACACCAGTCAGAATGACTAAAATTAACAAGTCAGGAAATGACAGATGTTGGCAGGGATGTGGAGAAAGGGGAACCCTCCTACACTGTTGGTGGGAAGGCAAGCTGGTGCAGCCACTCTGGAAAACAGTATGGAGGTTCTTCAAAAAATTGAAAATAGAGCTACCATACAATCCAGCAATTGCACTACTGGGTATTTACCCCAAAGATACAAATGTAGGGATCCGAAGGGGTACGTGCACCCCAATGTTTATAGCAGCAATGTCCACAATAGCCAAACTGTGGAAAGAGCCAAGATGTCCATCGACAGATGAATGGATAAAGAAGATGTGGTGTATACACACACACACACACACACACACACACACACACACACACACACACACACACAATGGAATATTATGCAGCCATCAAAAGGAATGAAATCTTGCCATTTGCAACAATGTGGATGGAACTGGAGGGTGTTATGCTGAGTGAAATAAGTCAATCAGAGAAAGACATGTATCATATGACCTCACTGATATGAGGAATTCTTAATCTCAGGAAACAAACCGAGGGTTGCTGCAGTGGTGGGGGTGGGAGGGATGGGGCGGCTGGGTGATAGACATTGGGGAGGGTACGAACTATGGTGAGCTCTGTGAATTGTGCAAGACTGTTGAATCACAAATCTGTACCTCTGAAACAAATAATACATTATATGTTTAAAAAAAGAAGAAGAAGAAGAAGATAGTAGGAGGGGAAGAATGAAGGGGGGGATATCGGAGGGGGAGATGAACCATGAGAGACGATAGACTCTGAAAAACAAACTGAGGGTTCTGGAGGGGGAGGGGGTGGAAGGATGGGTTAGCCTGCTGATGGGTATTAAAGGGGGCACATTCTGGGCACCTGGGTGGCTCAGTCGTTAAGCGTCTGCCTTCAGCTCAGGCCATGATCCCAGGGTCCTGGGATCGAGCCCCACATCAGGCTCCCTGCTCGGCGGGAAGCCAGCTTCTCCCTCTCCCACTCCTTCCCTCTCTCACTGTGTCTCTCTCTGTCAAATAAATAAATAAAATCTTAAAAAAAAAAAAAAGAGGCACGTTCTGCATGGAGCACCGAATGTTATACACAAATAATGAATCATGGAACACTACATCAAAAACTAATGATGTAATGTATGGTGATTAACATAATAAAAAAAAGATTACAGTCACTCAGGCAATTAACTGGAGTTTAAATGAAGTGTCACATACATATAGAACGTACACTACTCACAAATAAAAACACATATTACCAGCACATATCAAGAAATAAAATATTAACAACACCCAGAAAGTCCCCTCATGCCCTTTATATCCACAGTCCCCCAGGAAAGATAATCATTATTCAGCCTTCTAACAGGGTATAAGTCAATTCTGCTTGTTTTGAACTTATAAAAAGTATAATACAGCACATACTAATTTCAACCTGGATTCTTTTAATCAGTACTGTGATATTGAGATTTCTCCGCATTGCCAGGAAATTGACTTTTAATCAATACTAAAGCAGTCCCATGTCCACTTGCATTATGATCATGCAAGGATGCTTCATTTTTTTAATAGGCTGGGTCCCAGGCCCCACCCTAGACCTAAAGAATCTGAAGCTCTGGAAGGAAGGAGGAAACTAAGCCAAAATCTCAAATTTCTATAAACTCATCCAGTAATTATTTTGCCTACCAAAGCTTCAGACTCTACACTAAAAATTTCATGCCTCTATTCACTTGCTTAATTCTTACCAAAAGAACTTTTTAGAAGAGGCATGCTTTTTCTGGCATCGTACCAATTTTAACAGTACTTCAGACCCTGAAACTGACTAGTTGCATTTTTAATAGTTTTAATAACCTCAAAACAATCTATTAACAATTCTTTCCTATTTCAGTATTTTAGCGTCATGTATTTCATAGGAGTATCATTCTGTAGGCTTAGAAATTACAATATCAGTTTTGGGTATGTTTTTAATTTTTTCTAAAATCCCTTGCCTTTCATTATACAGTAACTAAGTGCTTGAAATCTAACAGAGCCAAGTTAATTTTGATGGTTTTCCTAAACCCACATATAACATAATGACAGTTTTACTGTTTAAGGACCGTCATTTCTAGTAAAATTAGGATCAAAAAACTGTGGGGAAATACACAATGAACCAGTGATGAACCCTATCTGGGGCTAATTGGTATGGAATGTGTTTTCTTCTTCCTAAAAATAAGGGGAGTGGCAAGAGAAACTGTATTTCAAATGTCCCTTGATGATTCAAAAGATATAAGAACTTGCTGATATATCATGGTCACTCACTTGTGACTAAGATTAGAATTGTTAAATCACTATTAGACTTAACACATATAATCAGGCTATAGGAGTCTCTAATAGCTTCCAATAAAGATGCTTTCTCAGTAAGATCTTGTACAAATACCTCTTTGATGACACCATAGTCATGCTGAGTATGAGTGAATTTCAGAAGCTAATAGCTGCTTCTTCAAGTTAACTAGTACTTGCTGAATGACATGAGCTTTTCAAAGAAATCTGTTTCTTTGTATAGATGCTTCCATTTTTTTTTTCCTTAGGGAGACTCTTCAACATATCTAAACCAAAATATGATTCTTTAAGAATATAAATATCAGCACCACTCTTGGGTAAAATGGATTCTAGTTTACATTCAAAGGCCAATGGTTCTCAATTGGAGGAGTTCAAGTTTTAAATTTAAATACTGAAATAAGGTTGCTAACATTCAAAGAAAATAAAACAATTTTAGAAATTCTAGATTATTCAGACAGTACAAAATTTTTCTCACTTGGAAGCCACTTAAAATAACAAAGATAATAAGCAATTACAGTGTCTATATTACACTTGCAAATCTCAATACAATATCATACAATCTTAGCATCACTGGGCAGAAAAAATTCTCAAAGGATTCCACAACTCATCCCTTTGCCTTAAGGCAGTATGAGGACTTTCCTATTTTTAAGGTCTTCAGGGACAAAAAGCCTACAGTTCCCGGTTATAGTAATTTTAAAGAGTCATTCCTTTCCCTCTAAGATTTATGTTTAAAGACATGCCATTCTGTATTCCATTTTCTAGATATGGAAGTTAAGTACTTGATTCTATAATTTAGAGACATTGTTATGGTGAAGAACCCTTCTCTTTCCTCAGGTCTTCACCTTGGATCACAGAGAAGGGAATATTAGCTGGGTCTTCTACCTTCAAGGGAGGAAGCTTCTGTCCTTGTCTCTACCTTGCTACAGACTGGATGCTTGTAGTTCCCCTGCCCGACCTGTCCAAAAATTCATATGTTAAATCTTAACACCTAGTGTGATAGTATTTGAAGGTGAGATTTTGGAAAGTGATTGGGTCTTGAAGGTGGAGACCTCATGAATGGGATTAGTGCCCTTACAAAGAGACTCTCCAGAGAATATCCTTGCACTCTCCAAAATGTAAGGACACAGAGAGAATATGTCATCTATGAACCAGGAAGCAGGTCTTCACCATACTCCAAGTAGGCCAGCATCTTGATCTTGGCCTTCCCAGCCTCTATTGGAAACAAATAAATTTCTATTGTTTATAAGCCACCTAGTTTATATTATTACATAAAAACTGCTGAAGAGGGCGCCTGGGTGGCTCAGTTGTTAAGCATCTGCCTTTGGCTCAGGTCATGATCCCAGGGTCCTGGGATCGAGTCCCACATTGGGCCCCCTGCTTGTCAGGAAGCCTGCTACTCCCTCTACCACTCCCCCTGCTAGTGTTCCTGCTCTCGCTATCTTTCTCTCTCTGTCAAATAAATAAATAAAATCTTAAAAAAAAAACTGCTGAAGAGATTAAAACACACCTCTTATCTCTTTTCACCAAGGAGAAAGTAGCTATGACAGCTGGACCTCCCATTAGACATATCCCATGAATTAGAGGTGAGGTTACTTAGTCTCAAGAGCAGGTTAACAAGTTCTATTATATTGCCCTTTCTCTACTTGGCAATTTCACTAAGACCTTATGATAAAAAGGCCATGAAGCAAATGACCTTGCTAGACCAGCCAAATCTCTGTCCTCACTCTTACAATATCTTTACCTGCCACTATGTTTGTAAGTCACTGGAATCCTCTGCAGAGGGGTTCACTGTTTTCAAAGTAGTAGGATGTCTTAAAAATGTTGACCTCAAGTCTTAGACTTCTCAATTACAAATATGGAGATAATAACTCCTCAGATAAGTTGTATAGAATAAATGAGATTATATAAAGTGCTATACAAACAATAAAGCACTCTATGAATACATGCCACCAAGATTAATTTCCTTCATCTATACAATAATGGGGTTGCCCAGTGCCGCAAAATGTGACCTTATTTGGAAACAGGGTAATTGCAGATGTGATAAGGCAAGATGAGGTCATGCTAGAGTAGGGTGAGTCCTTAATCCAATATGACTGGTATCCTTATAAGAGCGGAGAGATGTAGACAGGATTGTACCACATGAAAATATAAAAACACAAAGGGAGAAAACAGCCATATAAAGACAGTGTCAGAAACTGGAGTTTGCTGGTATAAGCCAAGGAATTCCTGAGGACACCAGAAGCCAGGAAAGGCAAAAAAGCCTACTTGTCTCCAGGTTTTAGAGGGAGCATGGCTCTGGTGACAGCTTGATTTTAGACTTATAGCCTCCACAACTGTAAAATAATAAATTTCTTTTGCTTTAAGCCAAAAAACAAAAAATTAAATATTTCTAAGGATCCATTAAATTCTAACATTATCTCCAGCCCAGGTCTATCTTCCGAATCTCAGAACCTTAATCCAAATGCCTAATTATGGACACATATTAGATAAGTATATAAATACCTTAAACAGCCACTTGGCTATTTCAAAGGTCCAAATTCAATATATCTAAAAATAAACTCATTATCTTTTCTTCTATTTTTTGCCAGTGTTCCCTATTTTGGTGAAGTATCATGTCATCTACCCAATGACAAAACTCAGAAACCAGGAAATTATCCTTGACTCTTAATCTCACCCTCAAAAATCCAATTAATCACAAGATGTTGATAATTCTTTCTCCTAAAGATCTTTGAAACTGGTCCTCAGGTCTCCATGTACACTGCCATCAGCCAGTACAAGTCCCTATCATCTCTCAGCTGGACTACCAACCTCACTTCCCAACTAGACTCCATGAGTTATTTTTCCCCTTCTCTAGATCCTTCACCTCCCTAGAGACAGAGTGAGCACTTTAAATTATTAATCTGCCAATCTGCTTAAAAGCACACAGTATCCTGTTACTGCTAATTTACAGTTCAATTCCTCAACATACCTTAGGAAGCCTCTGCTTCATCCAATGCTTACCTCCTTCTGCAGCCTCTCCTTATACCCTCATAATGCATGATTTCTGTTCTCCTATTTTCTGCCTTCCTGATTCCTTGCATGTCCCATGTCCACTTCCCTTACTTACCTTGATAGGTCATCTTCATTCTTTAGTTCTCAACTGCCATGTTACTTTCTCATAGGAGACTTCTTTTGTTATCCCAACCCTCTTTTTTATCTGGAATCCCTCATATTGTGTTCACTTAATACTATGTAATTCTATATAGTACATATCACATATAATTAGTCAATTATGGGGTTATTTTCTTAATGATAAACTCAGTCTTTGTAGGCAGAAAATGTGCTTGCCTCAAAATGGCTGTATCCCCATCATCCTGTGCTTGCCTGGCATACTTAAATGGAAGGAAAGAAATTTTGCACATACTGCTGAATATGAACAAAACATGTACAATCCAAACACAACAACAACAATGAAGATACCAGCATGCTTCTCATGGTGTTGGAGGGTTTTTTTTCTCTTTAGGAGTCAATGTGTACAATAAAAATAAAGACTCGTGACTTCTGTTTCTATACAATTTTAAAGTCCCATTACATGTAAAGGATTTCCTGATTTTTATGATCACCTACTAATAACAGAGTCCCTGCTAATAATAACTGCTTGTGTCATTGCAATAAAGTCCTTCATAAATTTTTTTAGAGAGAGAGGGAGTGGCAGTGGGAGAGGGAGAGAGAGAATCTTAAGTGGGCCTCAGTCTATAAACCCTGAGATCATGACCTGAGCCAAAAGCAAGAGTTGGATGCTTAACTAACTGAGCCACCCAGGCACCATAATTTTCTTTAAAAAAAAGTATAATGATATCTTTTCAAGGCTATGTACAGTTTTGATGGATTAGAAATAGCATACTAAAAATTATGTCAAGAAATTCTTCGTTTCCAGTTATATTAGTTAAGGTAATACCAGCTACAGTAACAAACTCAAAAATGCAGGATGGCTCAAACACAATAGTTTATTTCTTGTTCATATAAAGTCCAACTTTTTTTCTCCAAGCAGCAAGGATTTTCAACTAAACAGCAAAGCAGGGGGTCGGAATCCTTCCTTTCTGTGACTCCATATATCCAAAATGTGGTTTCCAAGGCCACTGGGCTGAGCTGTGCCGAGATAATGTAAGAAGAGGTTGGAGGACTGTGTCAGAGTTCTGCAAGTCAAACCTGGAAATGGAGCTTGTCACTTTTACTCTCATGACAATGGATAGATCTCCAATGCTCAGGCCATAGCTGAGTGCAAGAGAAACTGGGAAATGGGGTTTAACTGTGAGGTCAAGAAGAGGAAGTATGGTTTGGTTAACCGTTCATCAGTCTCTACCATACTACTACCACTCCAGTAAGAGTTCTCATTGGTCTGCTCTCTACCCATTTCCTTTAATTCATTTTTCCTCAAAGGTTAGTCTTATGAACTGACAATTCTGATCAATAATAGAAGATTTAAAGTATAATAACATAATTATTATGTACTGCAAGCTATCTCAACATTACAATACTTGTATAGTAATTTTTCCCTTAACAATAATTTCATGCAAATGAATGCACATCCTTCCCATTGTTAACTCTCTACTTATAATTCTTCCTTTCTAAAAAATAGGAAAGGGAAATAATCTTCATAGGTATATTTATAAAGAAGTGTAAAAACAAAGTTAGCAAGAGAATGACTTTAGCTTAAGAACTATTCATTTTATAACAATTATATAAAGAAACTTGAACAACACAACTTAATTTATGCACATGCTAAATCTGAATAATAAAATTAACATTCAGTGACTGTCAGCTACACTTACCTGTATAGTAATATTCATTTGCATGAACTGAGAATCATTCTTCATTATTGATAGGAGAAAAAAGTAAAACAAAAAAGGAAGATAAAGGGATTAATAAGTGTGTCAGAGTGACTATAATGGAGGAAACACGGATATTCAAGAAAGGCTTGATGCATCCACCTTACTTTTAAGCCAACTCTGATTGTATGTGAACACTGAAACTTGCTTCAAGGAAACTGTCAAAACCATTGTTTTGACCCCTTTTTCACATGGCCTACACAAAACCCAGAAACACTTCCAAAGTCCTGAAATATTTGGAGGCACCTTGAAATGTGATGTCTATGATAGTGCATGAGGATAATGATAAAGTATTTCCCTATTCAAGAATTAGATCATAATCTGAAAGATATACTATTAAAATATTAAGTATTAACCTACAAACCTGTAAACCTACACTGTCACAAATGCACAGAATAGAAATGGTTATTCAAATGCAAGAGTAAATCAAAATAATAACTCAGATGAGATACTGTCTGTGATATATGATTACAGAATTTGGTACATAAACACAGCAATTAAGACAGGCATATAATGATACTTGTGTCAACCTGAAACATAACCAATTATACAGTAGTCTAAAAAAGACTGTGGAAATAGAATATACAGAGGTGGTAAATTTTGAACCATAGGTAAAAGCAGCTTAATACCAGAGACTGGTTTTTGAACAAGCATAACAGAGAGAGAGGGTGTCCTCAACGACTGATTTTTGCACTTGGCACAAATAGTGTCTTCCGATTATACTTTCCCATGTAGCTCTGCCTAAATAAGAGAATGTTTACTTGTGCCAACATGAACAGGTCACTCCACTTGACAGTCATATTTCTCATTGTTCATTATCAATTTGGTCCTAGATCCTTGGTTAACATAACTCTGATCCTCAGAAATTAATGTACTCTCCATGTCCAAAAACAGCGCATTTCTAATCCTAAAGAGCAAGTAAAAAAAAAAAAAAAAACAGATTGTGATTAATAAAAACACAGTAAATTCCATCTTGACATCCTGAGGACAGCCTGTCAGTCATGTGATCAATATCATTTCTCAAACACTGGGTTTTTATTTAAATTCTAACAGTGTTTGGGACTTGTGAGGCAACACACCACTATACCCAAAGAGTGGCGTCCCCAAACACACAAACTCAACAAAAATAAAAGTATAAAACTTCTGGTCTACACCTCTACTTTGACAGAGTGAGTCCAGATTAAACTTGTAATAACATTTATTTTCCAGGTTCTCCTTCCTGTCTTTTGATTAGTCCTTCTCTCTGGTCCCATATATATGCCTATTTTCAGGGGCCCTGGAACAAGTCTTTCTTTACACAATGACTTGTACAAATTCCAAAAATGGTTGTTTTGCTTGTTTTAGAAAAAGCAAACAAGAGTGGGGAGAGGGGCAGAGAGGAGGGAGAGAGAGAATCCCAAGCAGACTCCACACCCAGCATGGAGCTCAGTGCGAGGCTAGATCTCAGAACCCTGAGCCAAAATCAAGAGTTGCACACTTAGCTGACTGAGCCACCCAGGTGCCCCAAAAATGGTTTTAATTTTATTTTGAGAGACTAAGATTTTATAAGTACATCAGGTCATCTTAGCATCAGTGGTTCTTGATTTTCCTGTGTCTTTCCAACTGACTTTCATTGCATCCTATGGCAACAAGCCCACAATTTAAACTTCAGGAGACTAGACAAAAAACCAGAACCATGAGTGGCTTAGGAGAAAACTCTTAACTTACAGAAAATATAATGGGCATTCTGTCTCAGATCACTTAACCACAAAGAAGCAGATTTTGTACAATATAAGACAAAATGAATATTAAGACTATTACTTTATATGCTGATTAAAAGAAAATGCTAACTAAACTAAGACACACTACTAATTGCAAGATGCATCTTCATTTCAAGGAATTAAAATATAAACTTAGAATGAATGAAATACAGTATTGGCTTTTATTGCTTTTTATTAAGTTCCAAACTCACTAAGGTTGACCCAAGGCACCATTTCTTGAACAGAAGTGATACAGGGAAAGGATTTCAACAAGCCACAATGAGTCTTACAAAGCTATCCCCATGTCCTGCCTGGTGTTTTGTTTGTTTGGATCTAACTGCTACAAATTACATAAACTTTCACCCACCAACATTCTTGTCTGGAATTCTTTAACTTCTCTAGAATCAATTTTCTCTCCTAAAGTTTTATTTACATCAATCCCATCTACATGAGCAAACCTGTGGGGGTGATGGTTATGTTTGCTCCCTTGTTGTGGTGATGGCCCAATGGATATGTCAAAACTTATCAGATTATACACTTTAAGTATATGCATTTTACTGTATGTCAGTTAATCTGTCAAAGCTGTTTTTATTTTGGGGGGGCATGATTTTCCCCCTCTTTTTTTATTATTAACATATAATGTATTATTTGTTTCGGGGTACAGGTTTGCGATTCATGAGTCTTACACAATTCACGTCACTCACCACAACACATACCCTCTCCAATGTCCGTCACTGAGCCACCCCATCCCTCCCACCCCCCTCCACTCCAGCCCAACCCTCAGTTTGTCTCCTGAGATTAAGAGTCTTTTATTGTATGTCTCGCTCTCTGATGTCGTCTTGTTTCATTTTTTCCTCTCTTCCCCTGTGATCATCTGCCTTGTTTTTTTTAAATTACACATATCAGTGAGATCATATAATTGTCTTTCTCTGACTGATTTATTCTGCTTAGCAAATACCCTCTAGTTCCATCCACGTCATTGCAAATGGCAAGATTTCAATTTTTGATGGCTGCATAATATTCCATTGTGTATATATACCACATCTTCTCTATCCATTCATCTGTTGATGGACATCTGGGCTCTATCCATAGTTTGGCTATTGTGAACATTGCTATTATAAACATTGGGGTGCAGGTGCCCCTTCAGATCACTCCATTTGTATCTTTCAATAGTTACTCTGAATGTAAATGGGCTAAATGCCCCCAATCAAAAGACACAGAGTATCAGATAGGATAAAAAAACAAGACCCATTGATATGCTGTCCGCAAGAGACTCATTTTAGACTCAAAGACACCTCCAGATTTAAAGTGAGGGGGTGGAAAACCACTTATCATGCTAATGGACATCAAAAGAAAGCTGGAGTAGCAATCCTTATATCAGACAAATTAGATTTTAAACCAAAGACAGTAATAAGAGATGAGGAAGGACACTATATCATAATTAAAGGCTCTATCCAACAAGAAGATCAAACAATTATAAATATTTATGCCCCTACAGGGGGCAGCCAATTATATAGGCCAATTAATAACAAAATCAAGGAAACACATTGACAATAATGCAATAATAGTAGGGGACTTTAACACCTCCCTCAAGGCAATGGTCAGATCATCTAAGCAAAAGATCAACAAGGAAATAAGGGCTTTAAATAACACACTGGACCAGATGGACTTCACAGATATATTCCATCTGGTGTTTTGTTTGTTTGGATCTAACTGCTACAAATTCCATCCATTTGGGAACATTCCATCCCAAAGCAACAGAATACACATTCTTCTCTAGTGCATTTGGAACATTTTCCAGAATAGATCACATCCTGGGTCACAAATCAGGTCTCAATTGGCACCAAAAGACTGGGATCATTCTCTGCATATTTTCAGACCCCAATGCTTTGAAACTGGAACTCAATCACAAGAGGAAAGTTGGAAAGAACTCAAATACATGGAGGCTAAACAGCATCCTACCAAAGAATGAGTGGGTCAACCAGGAAATTAAAGACGAATTTAAAAATTCATGGAAACAAATGCAAATTAAAACTCAACTGGTATTTTGATATTCAAAACCTTTGGGATGGGAGGTATAGCTCAGTTGTAGAGCATTTGACTGCAAAACCTTTGGGATGCAGCAAAGGTGGTCCTAAGAGGGAAGTATATAACAATACAAGCCTTTCTCAAGAAACAAGAAAGGGCTCAAATATACAACCTAACCTTATACCTAAAGGAGTTGGGGAAAGAATAGCAAATAAAGCCTAAACCCAGCAGGAGAAGAGAATTAATAAAGATTAGAGCAGAAATCAATGAAATAAAAACAAACAAACAAAAAAAAAAAAACCAATAGAACAGATCAATGAAACTAGGAGCTGGTTCTTTGAAAGAATTAATAAGATTGATAAACCCCTGGCCAGACTTAACAAAAAGAAAAGAGAAAGGACTCAAATAAATAAAATCATGAATGAAAGAGGGGAGTTCACAACCAATTAGACAATCTGGAAGAAATGGGTGCATTCCCAGAGACATATAAACTACCAAAACTGAACCAGGAAGAAATAGGAAACCTGAACAGACCCATACCAGCAAGGAAATTAAAGCAGTAATCAAAAATCTCCCAGCAAACAAGAGCCCAGGGCCAGATGGCTTCCCAGGGGAATTCTACCAAACATTTAAAGAATTAATATCTATTCTTCCGAAACTGTTTCAGAAAATAGAAATGGAAGGAAAACTCCCAAATTCTTTTTATGAGGCCACCATTACCTTGATCCCAAAACCAGACAAAGACCTCACCAAAAAGGAGAATTACAGACCAATATCCCTGAGGAACATGGATGTAAAAATTCTCACCAAAATGCTAGCCAATAGGATCCAACAGTATACTAAAAGGATTATTCACCACGATCAAGTGGGATTTATCCCTGGCTGCAAGGGTGGTTCAACATCCGCAAATCAATCAATGTGATACACTACTTTAATAAAAGAAAGGACAAGAATCATATGATCCTCTCAATAAATCCAGAAAAAGCATTTGATAAAGCACAGCTTCCTTTCTTGATCAAAACTCTTCAGAGTGTAGGGATAAAGGGTACATACCTCAACATCATAAAGGCCATCTACGAAAAACCCACAGCAAATATCATTCTCAATAGGGAAAAACTGAGAGCTTTTCCCCTAAGGTCAGGAACATGGCAGGGATATCCACTATCACCACTGCTATTTAACATAGTACTAGAAGTCCTAGCTTCAGCAATCAGACAACAAAAAGAAATAAAAGGCATCTGATCCAAATTGGCAAAGAAGTCAAACTCTCACTCTTTGCAGATGATATGATACTTTATGTGGAAAACCCAAAAGACTCTACTTCAAAACTGCTAGAACTCATACAGGAATTCAATAAAATGGCAGGATATAAAATCAATGCACAGAAATCAGTTGCATTTCTATACACCAACAAGACAGAAAGAAAAATTAAGGAGTCAATCCCATTTACAATTACACCCAAAACCATAAGATATCTAGGAGTAAACCTAACCAAAGAGGCAAAGGATCTGTATTCATAAAACTATTGAATACTCATGAAAGAAACTGAGGAAAACACAAAGAAATGGAAAAATGTTCCATGCTCATGGATTAGAAGAACAAATATCGTTAAAATGTCTATGCTACCTAGAGCAATATACACATTCAATGCAATCCCTATCAAAATGCCATCAACTTTTTTTCACAGAGTGGAACAAATAATCCTAAAATTTGTATGGAACCAGAAAAGACCCCAAATACCCACAGGAATGTTGAAAAAGAAAACCAAAGCTGGTGGTATCATAATGCTGGAATTCAAGTTCTATTACAAGGCTGTAATCATCAAGACAGTATGGTACTGGCACAAAAACAGACACATGGATTAAGGCAACAGAACAGAGAACTCAGAAATGGACCCTTGGACCCTCAACTCTGCGGTCAACTAATCTTTGACAGAGCAGGAAAGAATACCCAATGGAAAAAAGACAATCTCTTCAGTAAATGGTGTTGGGGAAATTGGACAGCCACATGCAGAAGAATGAAACTGGACCATTTCCTTACACCACACACAAAAATAGACTCAAAATGGTTGAAAGACCTAACTGTGAGACAGGAATCCATCAAAATCCTAGAGGAGAACACAGGCAGTAATCTCTTTGACCTCAGCCACAGCAACTTCTTCCTAGAAACATCACCAAAGGCAAAAGAAACAAAGGCAAAAATGAACTATAGGGACTTCATCAAGATATAAAGCTTTGCACAGCAAAGGAAACAGTCAACAAAACCAAAAGACAACCGACAGAATGGGAGAAGATATTTGCAAATGTCCTGCCAGATAAAGGGCTAGTACCCAAAATCTATAAAGAACTTATCAAACTCAACACTCAAAGAACAAAGAATCCAATCAAGAAATGTACAGGAGATATGAAGAGATATTTCTGCAAAAAAGACATCCAAATGGCCAACAGACACATGAAAAAGTGCTCAACATCACTTGTCATCAGGGAAATCCAAATCAAAACCATAATGGGATACCACCTCACACCAGTCAGAATGGCTAAAATTAACAAGTCAGGGAAGGACAGATGTTGGCAAGGATGCAGAGAAAGGGGAACCCTCCTACACTGTTGGTGGGAATGCAAGCTGGTGCAGCCACTCTGGAAAACAGGATGGAGGTTCTTCAAAAAGTTGAAAATAGAGCTACCCTACGACCCAGCAATTGCACTACTGGATATTTACCTCAAAGCTGTTTTTAAAGATAATGTTCAGTCCTGGGGGAAAAAAACACAACCCAGCTAGTCCAGTGAACTTTCCTAGGGACTGATAGTCAAATAGAGAAGACAATCACATAAACACATGATTACACTACAAAAAGAAATTTGAAAAAGCACTAGGGAGCTAGCCACTACCTGAGGGACAAACATCTACACTTGGAGTTCAAAGACAGCATCCTGGAAGAAACAATGCCTCTGATAAGTCCTGAAGTGAGATGACAATTATCTCAAAACACCAAGCAGAAAAAAAGGAAGAATGAGCTCTCTCACACTTAACTTTTGTTGGTTGGTTAGCTTGATAGTATCATTAAAAGAAATTTTTTAAAAGATTTTTATTTAGGGCTCCTGGGTGGCTCAGCTTGTTGCATGTCTGCCTTCAGCTCAAGCCATGATCCCAGATTCCTATTCAAAAGCAATTTTTAATCATATCCGCTCCACAATAGCTTCTGCTTATAAGAAATGTTCGACTACATCTGTCCTATTCATATATATACTTCTTTCCTTTACTCTTTTCAGATTTCAGTTGTAAGTGTTTTTGCTTTATGGATAAATTATACATGATAATGCACAGGCTATATGAAAATATAACAGAAAATTATTAGTATTTAGTGAACTTAGAAGCAGCAAATTAATAAGATACATTTAGGCATACTTAGGGGAGACACCTGAGGCCACCATTAGGGGTTACCTGATGATAGTATCTTTGGTAGAGATCCTTGGGGAAATTCTTTTGAATTAGGTCTTGGGTCCCTAAAAATGTACTCTTTTATAATAACATAATTCCTTAAATAGTGGAAAGTGTATACATAAACCTAGTAACTTGCTAGCAATATTATAGTATGAATTTAGTCATCTATGCTGTATTTGGTATGTAAGTGCATTATTGTCTTATTTCTATGTGTTCTAAAAGGACTAGAAGCTCCAACATCTGTTTACGGGGTCATTCCTGACATATCTGAGTATAAAATCACATTAGTTCCCAAGGGCTGCCATGATAAAGTACCACAAACTTGGGTGACTTAAAATAAGAAAAATTTATTCTTTCAAGGTTATGGAGTCTAGAAGTCTAAAATTAAAGTATCAGCAAGGCTAGGCTCCCTCTGAAGACACTAGAGAAGAATCCTTTGCCTCTTCCTGCTTCTGGTGGTTTCCAGGAATCCTTGGCATTCCCTGGCTTACAGATGTTTCCCTCCAATCTCCATCTCCATCTTCACAGGACCTTCTTCTCTATGTGTATATGTGTATCTGTGTCTTTACACGGTCATTTTATAAGAATGCCAGTCATGGGACTTTGAGTCCATCCTAATTCAGTATGACCCCATCTATAAAAACCCTATTTCCAAGTAAGATCATATTCTGAGATTCTGGGTGGACATGAATTTGGAGGGACACCATTCAACTAAATATAGGCCACCCTTAGTCCCCCCAAATTTATGTCTATCCTATAAGCAAAATACACTCACCCCATCTCAACATCCTCTAAAGTCTTAAAGCATTCTATTATTAACTCTAAATCCAAAATCTCATCTAAATATCAAAACAAAGAACTCTACATATGCTCATCTATATCATCTGAGTCAGTTATGGGGGAGACTCTAGGTATTGCACATCCTGAAGCAAAATTTCTCTCCATTTGTGAACTGTGAAATGTAAAAATCAAGCTATCCTCTTCCAAAATACAGTGGTGAAACAAACATAGGATAGATATTCCCATTTCAAAATGGAGAAACTGGAAGACACAAAGAGGTCACAGCTCCCAAAGAAGTCCTAAATCCAGCAGAGAAAATTCTATTCAGCTTTAAGGCCTGAGAGCAATTTTCTGTTTTGATGCTATGTCCCCTGGACCTTCCAGGGAAACCCTGACCTTTTGATCATTAATTTGGAAGTTATTTTTCAATCACAGGTAAAGACTAACAATTAGATAATAACTTAAAAATCTGAAAGATAGGACTTCATTTGCATAAAATAAGTATCTGATTTACCTGACCAAATTCAGATCAATGTAATAACCTTTATCTCTATAAAATCTTTGTTATTCAAAAAAAGAAGAAAATTATAAAAACACATGGCAGGTTGAATTTTCTACATTAATACATAGATTTCTTCTTTTTTTTTTTTTCATTAGGACTACAAAGAACTTAGAAAAGCCCAAGTCTTCTTAATCTAAGCATCTGGTATCTCTTTTCCAAACACACTTAATAAATTGCAAAAATTCAACAGAACCTTGCTGTCACCTTTCAATACCCTGGGGCTAGAAATCTAATTCTGTCACATAGCACTAAAATAGGAGAACCTTAGATTGTTAAAGACAAATTTAATGAACTGCAGCATTAGTATAAAATAGCACCTAAAATTATGGCATCAAATGAAATGGAAAATAACTTATTTACAGCTCTGCTTAGAGAAACTTGGGTCATAAATAAATAAACATTGATGTACTATATATATTCCCTATAAGGTATATATTAATAATAATATTAGTGTATATACTTAAGATGGAGACATTAAATATAGTATTTGACTCATTGTTTAAAAGTTTTATACTGCAAAGAAATCAACCTGAGGACTGATAACATTGCACAACTAGAGGGATAGAAGAGACCACATCGAGGAAGGTAGGAAGTGCAGAGATGTGGTGTGAGGGAAAAACAGGATCAAGAATGCTGGGGAGGGGGGCACCTGGGTGACTCAGTTGGTTAAACATTTGCCTTCAGCTCAGGTCATGATTTCAGGGTCCTGGGATCCAGCCCTACCATCAGGCTCCCTTCTCTCTCTCTCTCTCTCTCTCTCTCTCTCTCTCTCATAAATGAATAAAATCTTTTTTTAAAACATGCTGCAGAGGGAGGGAGCCTTGGTTGTGGAGAAAGTCAAGAGAAAGAGGAGAGCACGGGGGATCATGCAAGAGCACTCCCTCAAAGCCACTTGCTGAGAAAACCAGAGAGGCTGATTTTCATGAGTTTTTGCAACCAACAAGGCTTAAAGACTGAAGTTTTAGAGGTACATGGCATGGCTGGGATATAGCCCTAAGCGTGTTCCCCTGCTCCTAGAGAAAAGGTAGGCAAAGTAACCTGGGGGCCAGACAGTACAATCTAAGGATCACCTAACATTCACAAAGAGAGACTGTTCCCTCTTTTTGGAATGCATCTGGGAGAAGTGGCATTGCCTCTCCAGGGCAAAAGAGCTGATGGGCACCATAACCCCCACCCTCTCAACTCCTCAGCACAGGTGCAGAGACACCTGCTGAGTGCAGCTAGCCAAGACACGGGTTATTTAACCTGCTTTGCTCCAAGCCCCATGACCCTGTACTCTGACATGACTCCTCTTCTGGGTCAAACCTGCATCAGTCCCAGTGCATGGAGACACTCTCCCAGAAGACCAGCTCAGGTCCTCACCACACCAGGTGCCTAAAGTTTGGAGTTTTAAAAGTCAGCTACCTTGGATGAGATAGAGCCTAAAGTGTACCGTGCTGCTCCAGGCAGGCAAGCAAACCAAAGACAGACAGTATAAAAACAGTGATCTGAAAAATGCCTAGGATGCATGAGGGGAAATTATTCACTCCTCTGGGAGGGCTTCCCTGAGAGCAACAAGCACAGACTCCACTCTCCAGAGACAAAGGAGATGGCTGGTGCTATTTCCCTCCTCCTCCCCTCAGCATAAACTAATTTCAGTAAACAGCACAGTGCCAACATTGGCAGCCTAACCTGCTTACACTAAGTCCCACCCCTTGTGCTCTGCTGGTACTGCTTTTTTCAGGCAAGTGTACATAAGGACCAGCACAGCAGGCCACAAAAGACCAACACAAACCCCCACATGAACCATGTCTATTGACCACAGTGTTCTGCAAAGCTTCAATTCTAGTGGAAATAACATCAGGTCTCTTTAAGCAAGCAGACCAAAGCACACCCAGTTAAAACTCAACACACTCTGGCCAAAGTCCAAACACTCTCCACTACAGACAAGGAGAAACTCTGCAGAGGACTGACTTGAGGAATAGAGCAGCCATAACACAGCAGCAGGGCACACACAGCATAGCAGAGACACTTCTTGAAGTACCAGGTCCTGGACATTACATGACCTCTTCTTCATAAAGCCATTACTCTCAGGAGCAGGAAATACAACAGGCTTTCCTAACACACACACACACACACACACACACACACACACACACACACACACACACAGAGAGAGACCTAGACAAAAGGCCAAGATGGAGGAATTCTTCCCAAAAGAAAGAAAAAGAAAAGGTCATGGTCAGTATCTAATCAAAACAGGTATAAGTAATATGCCTGATCCAGAATTTAAAGCAATAATCATAAGGATACTAGCTGGACTTGAGAAATGCATAGAAGACACCAAGGAGTCCCTTACCAGATAAAAGACCTAAACACCAATCAGGTCGAAATGAAAAATGTAATAACCAAGATTCAAAACCAACTGGATGTAATAACCACAAGGATGGAAGAAGCAGAGGAACAAGTAAGTGATATGCAAGACAGAATTATGGAAAATAATTAAGCTGACAAAAGAGGAAAAGAAAAGTCTTAGATCATGAAAATGGACATAGGGAACTCAATGACTCCATCAAGCAAAATAACATTTGTATCATAGGAGTCCCAGAAGAGGACAGAAAGGGGTGCCGAAGGTTCATTTGAGGAAATTATAACTGAAAACGTCCCTAATCTGGGGAATGAAACAGACATCCAAATCCAGGAGGCACAGATAATTCCCATCAAAATTAACAAAGACAGCCCAACACCAAGACATAATATAGTTAAATTTAAAAAATACAGAGGTAAAGAAAAAAATCCTAAAAGCAGCAAGACAAAAGAAGTCCCTAAGTTAAAAGGGAAGACCAGTAATGTTAGCAGCAGATCTCTCCACAGAAACTTGGCAAGCCAGCAGAAGTGGCATGATAACGTCAATGTGCTGAATGGGGAAAATCTGCAGCCAAGAATATCCTCTATTCAGCAAAGCTATATTCAAAACAGAAGGAGAGATAGAGTTTCCCAGACAAACAAAAACTAAAGGAGTTCATGACCACTAAACCAAACCTGCAAGAAATATCAAAGGGGACTCTTTGAGTGGGAAAGACTAAAAGTGACAAAGACTAGAAAGGAACAGAGGAAATCTCCAGAAATAATGACAAAACAAGCAACAAAATGGCACTAAATATGTATCAATAATCACTTTGAATATAAATGGACTAAATGCTCCAATCTAAAGACACAGAGTTCAAAATGGATTAAAAAAACAAGACCCATCATTATGCTGCCTACAAGAGACTCATTTTAGACCTAAGGCACCTCCAGTTTGAAAGTGAGGGGAGGGAGAACAACTTATCATGTTAATAGACATCAAAAGAAAGCTGGAGTAGCCATACTTATATTGGACAAACTAGATTTTAAACCAGAGACTGTAACAAGAGATGAAGAAGGACACTATGTCATAATAAAAGGGACTATCCAAAAAGAAGATCTCACAATTATAAATATGTATGCCCCCAACTTGGGAGCACCCCAATATATAAATCAATAAATAATAAACATAAAGAAACTCAATAATAATACTCTACGGGACTTTAAAACCCCACTCACAGCAAAGGACAGATCATCTAAGCAGAAAATCAACAAAGAAACAATGGCTTTGAACGACACACTGGACCTGATGAACTTAACAGATATATTCAGAGCATTTCATCCTAAAGCAGCAGAATACACATTCTTTTCAAGTGCACGTGGGACATTCTCCAGAACAGATCACATACTAGGTCACATATCAGGCCTTAAAAAGTACAAAAAGACTGAGATCATACCATACATATTTTCTGACCACAACACTATGAACCTTGAAGTCAGCTGCAAAAAAATGTTTGAAAAGACCACAAATACATGGAGGATAAAGAACATCCTACTAAAGAATAATGGGTCAACCAGAAAATTAAAGAAGAAATTTAAAAACACATGGAAACAAATGAAAACGAAAACACTACAGTCTAAAACCTTTGGGATGCAGCAACAACAGTCCATATGAGGGAAGTATATAGCAATCCAGGTCTACCTCAAGAAGCAAGAAAAATCTCAGGTAAGTAACCTAGCTTTACACCTAAAGGAGCTAGAAAAAGAACAAATGAAGCCTAAAGCCAGCAGAAAGGGAAATAATAGAGTAGAAATAAAAGATATAGAAACAAACAAAAACAAAACAAAACAAAAAACGGAACAGATCAACGAAACCAGGAGCTGATTCTTTGAAAAAATTAATAAAACTGATAAACTCTTAGCCAGATTTATCAAAAAGAAAAGAGAAAGTACCCAAACTAATAAAGTCACATATGAGAGAAGAGAAATAACACCACCACAGAAATACAAACCATTACAAGAAAATATAATGAAAAATTGTATGTCAACAAATCAATTAGGAAGAAATGGATCAATTCCTAGAAATATATAAACAACCAAAACTGAAACAGGAAGAAATAGAAAACTTGAACAGACCAATAACCAAAAAAGAATTTGAATCAGTAATCAAAAATCTCCCAAAAAACAAAAGCCCAGAGCCAGATGGCCTCACAGGGAAATTCTACAAAACATTTATTTTTTTTAAGTAAACACTATAAAACATTTAAGGAAGAGTTAATACCTATTCTTCTCAAAGTATTGCAAAAAAATAGAAATGAAAGGAAAACTTCCAAGCTCATTCTATGAGGCTGGCATTACCCTGATTTCAAAATCAGACAGACTCCACTAAAAAAGAGAACTACAGGCCAATATCCCTAAGGAACATGGATACAAAAATTCTCAATAAAATACTAATTAATCAAATCCAATAGTACATTAAAACAATCATTCACCACAATCAAGTGGAATTTATTCCTGGGTTGCAAGAGTGATTCAATATTCACAAATAAAACAATGTGATACGCCACACTAATAAAAGAAAGGATAACAACCATCTGATCCTTTCAATAGATGCAGAAAATGCATTTGACAAAGTACAACATCCATCCTTGATAAAAACCGTTAACAAAGTAGGAAGAGAGAAAACATACCTCAACATCATGAAGGCCATATACAAAAAGTCCACAGATAATATGCCCCTCAAAGGGGGAAAACTGTTAGCTTTTCCTCTATGGTCAGGAACAAGAAAGGGATATCCACTCTCACCACTTTTATCCAACACAGTACTGGAAGTCCTAGCCTCAGCAATCAGACAACAAAGAGAAATAAAAGGCATCTGAGTCAGCAAGGATGAAGTCAAACTTTCACTGTTTGCTGACAACTTGATACTCTATACAGAAAACCTGAAACACTCCACCAAAAAATTTCTAGAACTGATACATAAATCCAGTAAAGTCACAGGATACAAAATCAACATACAGAAATCTGTTACATTTCACCAAATTTCACCAAAAATAATAAGATATATAATAATAAGTTATATATATATATATATATATATATATATAAAGCTAACCAAACCAAAGAGGTAAAACATCTGTACTCTGGAAACTATAAAACACTGATGAAAGAAATTGAAGAGGACACAAAGAATTGGAAAAACATTCCATGCTCACGGATCAGAAGAATATTGTTAAAATGCCTATACTACCCAAAGCAATCTATACATTTAATGGAATCCCTATTAAAATAGCACCAGCATTTTTCACAGAGCTAGAACAAACAATCCTAAAATTTGTATGGAAACGCAAAAGACCCCAAATAGCCAAAGCAATCTTGAAAAAGAAAAGCAAAATGCAGGCACCACAATTCCAGACTTCAAGTTATATTACAAAGCTGTAGTGATCAAGACAGTATGTTCTGGCACAAAAACAGACATATTGACCAATGGAACAGAACAGAAAACCCAAAAATGGACCCACAACTATACGACCAACTAATCTTCGACAAAGCAGGAAAGAACATCCAATGGAAAAAAGACAGTCTTCAACAAATAGTGTTGGGAAAACTGGACAGCGGCATACAGAAGAATGAAACTGGATGACTTTCTTACACCATGCACAAAAATAAAAGCAAGATGGATGAAAGACCTAAATGTGAGACAGGAAACCATCAAAATCCTGGAGGAGAACATAGGCAGCAACCTCTTTGACATTGGCTATAGCAACTTCCTACTAGATATGTTTCCTGAGGCAAGGGAAACAAAGGAAAAATAAACTATTGGAACTTCATCAGTATCAAAAGCTTCTGCACAGTAAAGGAAACAATCAATAAAACTACCAGGCAATCTATGGGATGGGGGAAAATATTTGCAAATGACATATCCAATAAAGGGTTAGTATCCAAAATATATGAAGAACCTATAAAACTTCACACCCAAAAAACAAATGATCCAGTTAAGAAATGGGCAGAAGACATGAACATTTTCCAAAGAAGACATCCAGATGGCTAACAGACATGAAAACATGCTCAACATCACTCATTATCAGGGAACTAAAAATCAAAACTACAATCCGGTATCACCTCACATCTGTCAGAAGGGCTAAAATTAACAAATAGGAAACAACAGTTTTGATGTAGGCAAGGATGCAGAGAAAGGGAACCCTCTTACACTATTGGTGAGAATGAAACTAGTGCAGCCACTCTGGAAAAAGGTATGGAGGTTCCTCAAAAAATTAAAAATAGAAATACCCTATGACCCAACAATTGCACTACTAGGTATTTGCCCAAAGGATACAAAAATACTGATTCAAAGGGACACATGCACCTTGATGTTTATAACAGCATTATCAACAATAGCCAAATTATAAAAAGAGCCAAAATGTCCATCAACTGAGGAATGGATAAAGAAGAGGTGGTACTTGTTGGGATGAGCACTGGGTGTTGTATGTAAGTGATGAATCACTGAATTCTACTCCAGAAACCAATATCGCATGGTATGTTAACTAAGTAAAATTTAAATTAAAAAAGAAAAAGAAAAGATGGTACACACACACACACACACACATACACTCAAACACACAGAGAGTGGAATATTACTCAGCCATAAAAAGAATGAAATCTTGATATTTGCAATGACGTGGATGCAGCTAGAGGGTATACGTGCTAAGTGAAGTAGGTCAGTCAGAGAAAGACAAATACCACATGATTTCATTAATATGTGGAATTTAAGAAACAAGACAGATGAACATGGGGGGAAAACAAGGGAGGCAAACCATAAAACAGACTCTTAACTATAGAGAACACCCTGTGGGTTGATGGAGGGGAGGTAAGTGGGGGCATGAGTCAGATGGGTGATGGGTATTAAGGAAGGCACTTGTTGTGATAAGCACTGGGTATATGTAAGTGACAAATCACTAAATTCTATACTTGAAATTAACATTATACTGTATGTTAACTAACTGAAATTTAAATAAAAACTTGAAAAAGAAAAAAGAAGTTTTATGTTGCTTTTACTAGAACTGATTTATTTCATAAATTAACTTTACAGCTACAAAGGAATCATTGTAACTGAAATAGAATATTTTAATGCTTATTTTTTCTCCAATGTTTTATATTGCTTTGGGAATGCAATATCCATAGCTCGGTACTTGAGTTCTATTCCTATCTATGAAAATTGATTAGCAGAAGCTTAGAATTTCCTAACACTACACTATATTACATTGCCATGTAAAGCAATCATTAACTAGTTAGTTCTAGGTATTCCTACCTGACTAATACACTGGCTTAACAAATGTCATAACATAATGGTTAATTTTATACGTCAATTTGACTGGGCCACAGGGTGCCCAGATATTTGGTCAAACATTATTCTGAGTGTTTCTATGAGGGTATTTTGGATGATATTAACCAAAGTAGACCTAGTAAGTTAGATTGCTCTCCCTAAAGTGGGGGGCCTCATCCAATCAGTTGAAGGTCTGAATATAAAAAGGGATTGATTTTATTCCCTAAGAAAGAAAGAGTCTTTCTCGCTTGGCTGCCTTCAAACTATGACATGGCCTTCTTCCAGCCTTAAAACTCAGTCTGAAATATCAGCTGTTTCTGGGTTGTAAGCCTGCTGGACTTCAGACATCATCAGCTCTCTTGGTTATTGTGCCTTTGAACTCAAAATAGAACTATACCATCAGCTCCTCTGCATCTCCACTTTGCAGACTAATCCTGCAAATCTTGGGACTTGCCAAGCTCTGTAATTGTGTGAGCCAACACAATATCATATATCATAATATATTATATATATTACTATAATGGTGGACAAATATATATGAAACTGACTCATACAACACACATACACACACATATCCCATTGGTTCTGCTTTTCTATTTCTGGTTCTGTTTCTCTGGAGAACCCTGACTAATACACATAGACTCCAGCTCATGTCCTCTTCATCTAACCTCTGATTGCAGTCTGAGCTAGAGAAAACAAGACCATTGAGAGCTTTATTCATTTTGTGCTGACAGTGTCTACAACAGGTACTATGCTTTTCCCCCAGTGTCTGGATGATACAGGAACTTTCTATGATCATGGCAACTTGAGACATGGAAGTGTGGAAAAGTTAAGAACCTTATGGGTAATCTACAACCAATGGAGGACAAGAGTTAATGGATAAATGCATTTACTTCTGGTCTGGAAAGTATTCTGTGTGCTTTCATGGAGGTCCTGGTACAGCCAAGCCTCCATTGCTCGTAGCAGTGACATGATTAACACACCCTGATATTGGCTTGTCCTCCTTCTCATCCTCATTCTTTCAGCTCCTTCACTTCTGCTCCTTAGAATTACCTTCCAAATAAACTATCTGTATACGTCTTTATCTCATGCTGTTTCCAGTGAAATCCAAGCTAAAATAAACAGTTTTAATATGGAACACTGTAACAAAAGTAACAAAAGGTGAGGTGTTAAAATGATTCACCCTAAGAGTTCTACTGACATCAGTAAAAAGAACAAGTATAGACCTCTGAAAAGTCCTCTATAAAAGCAATAAAAACACTGGCAAAGATTATCAGATTTAACTTTGTGGGGACTCTGAAAATAACCAAAGGCTTGTAGCAATCTGGGGAGTATTTATTTAAAAAATGAAAAGGAAAAGTAAAACAGCTGAATTGGTAAGAGCAGTGAGATTTGTGACATTTTAACTTGCTCTGTTCTCATTACTTCCTCTGCAGATCCACAGTAGTCTTAAAAATCCAAAACCTGCATTTATGACGATAATTATCAGCCTAGCTGCCACTGCAAGGAGCAAAACATGGCTGGAATGCTATCAAAGTTCCATTCCTAGACAACCAAGAGTTCTAGATCTAATAGATCTATCATTCAAAAACGTGGGAGAAATTAAGACATTCCCAGAAAAATAAAATTTGAGAGTATTTATTACCTGTCAACCTAACCTACAAGAAAAACAAGAGAGTCCTTCAGGCTGAAATTAAAGGACACAATACAGTACTCAAATTTGCATGAAGAAATAAAAAGCAATGGTAAAGGTAACTACGTAAATATTTTTTAGAAAAAGATAGTATAAATGTTTTTTTCATTTATAACTCTAGTTTTCTCCTATATGATTTAAAAGCACAAAGCAATGATTATAAATCTATATCCCTGAGCATATAATTTTTGAAGATGAAATTTGTATGACAAAAACAGCACAAAGGAAGGAGAGGAAACGGAGCCACATGGACCAAATGTTTTATACCATTTTAATTAAATTGGTATTAATTTGAGTTAGATTGTAATAAGTGAAGTGTTAATGGTAACCCTTAGCTACTGAAAAAAAAAAGAAAACTCACAAATACAGTAAGAGAAATAAGGATATTTAAATGATACAGTAGGAAATATCTATTTAATAAAAAAAACAAGGTAGAAATGGAGGAATAGAGGAACTAACAAAACCTAAGACATATAAAACAAATAGCAAAATGGCAAATGTAACCTAGTAATTACATTAAAGATAAATGGACTAAATTCTCCAATTAAAAGGCAGAGAAGGGCAGAATGAACTTTTTAAAATAATTCAACTAGATGTTTTCTATACACTTTAGATTTACAAACACAAAGGCTGAAAATGAAAGGATAGAAAAAGATACCCCAGGCAAACAATAACTAAAAAAGAACTAAGATGGCTACACTAATTTCAAACAAAATAGACTTTAACAGAAAAGTTGCTACTAGAGACAAAGAAGCACCTGTTATAATGATAGAAGTATCAATGAATCAAGAAGTACACCAATTATAAACATGCGTGCACCTAACAACAGAACAAGTACATGAAGCAAAAACTGATAGAATAATACCTAACACACAGCTATACAACCTGACACAAAATACAATAGACATGACACAAAATACAGAAACAGCAGAATAGAGTGTCCATGAAATATTCTACACGATAGATCATATGATGGCCATAAAACAAGCTTCAGAAAATTTAAAAGGATTAAAGGCAACAAAGTAGATTTCTCTGACAGCGTGAAATAAACTGAGAACTCAATAACAGATGGAAATTTGGGAAATCCATAAATATGTGGGAATGTTTTTGTTGTTAGAGGGTGGGGCAAAGGGAGAGAGAGAGAATCTTAAGCAGGCTCCACGCCCATCATGGGGTTTGGTCTCACAACCCTGAGATCATGACATGAATTGAAATCAAGAGTCAGATGTCCAACTGACTGAGCCACCCCATGTTCCCCAGAAATTATTGTTTTTTGTTTGTTTGTTTGTTTGTTTTTTAAGAGAGAGAGAGAGAGCACTTGCATGAGCAGTGGGGAAGGTGAAAGGCAGAGGGAGAGAGAGAATCTTAAGAAGGCTCCACGCTGGGCCTGGGTGTGGAGCCCAATGCTGGTCTCTGTCTCACCACCCTGAGATCATGACCTGAGCCAAAATCAAGAGTTGGAGGTTTAACTGACTGAACCACACAGGTGCCCCTTAATATGTGGAAATTAAACAACACACTCCTATAATAATCAAGGAGTCAAAGAAGAAATCATAAGAGAAATTAGAAAATATTTTGAGATGAATAAAAATGAAAACACATTAAAAAACGGAAACACAATATACCAAACCTTATGCTATGAATAAGATAAAGCAGTGACTATAGAAGCATTTATGGCTCTATGCACTTATATTAATAAAAAAGAAAAGTCTCAAATCAATAACCAAAACTTCCACCATGAGAAACTAGAAAAAGAGCAAACTGAGCCCAGAGCAAATAATTTAAAAGATAATAACGATTAGAGAGGGAAATAAGTAGAGAATAGAAAAAAATAAGAGAATCAACAAAACCTAAAGTTGGTTCTTTGAAAAGATTTAAAAAAATTTTTAGCTCTGTAGCTAGACTGACCAAGAAAAAATGGAGGTTTTAAATTATTAAAATTGGAATAAAATATACAACTACCAAAACATACTCAAGAAGCAATGGAAAATCTGAATATACCTATGACAAGTAAAGAGATTGAATCAATCAATTTGTAATCAAAAAAACTTCCCACCAAGAAAATCTCAGGACAAAATATCTTCATTGTGATTCCACCAAATTTTTAAATAAAAATTAACCAATAATCAATCCTTCACAAATTTTTCCAAAAAATAAAAATTGAAAATATAAGAGAGAACACTTCTGAATTCATTCTATCAGGCCAAAATTATCCTGATATGAAAAACAGACAAAGACATTATAAGCAAAAAAAGTATAGACCAATATCCTTCACAAATATAGGCACTAAAATCCTCAACGAAATACTAGCAAATCAAATCTGGCAACTTATAAAAAGGATTAAACAATATCATCAAGTAGGACCTATTTATTTTATATTTTTCAATACATGAAAATTAATATACTATACCACAGATATAAATTAAGGGACAAAAATTGATCATTTCAGAAAAAGCATCTGACAAATCTAACACCTGTCAGGATAAAAACAGTCAAGAATCTAGGATTGGAATAGAAATTCCTCTATCATTATCTACAAAAAAAAAAAAAAAAAAAAACTATAGGTAACATAATATTTCACAGTGAAAAAGTGAACACTTTTCTCCTAAGATCACAAACAAGACAAGGATTTAAGTCACTTCTATTCAACACTGTATAGAGGTTTTAACCAAGGAACTAGGCAAAAGAAATAAATAAAAGACATTAAGAATGGACAAGAAAAAGATAAACTATATTTGCAGATAGTATGACTCAGCATATAGAAAATCCTAACATATCCACTAAAAATCTATTAGAGGTAGTAACTTCAGCAATGTTTCAGGATACAAGGTCAGTACGCCACAATCAACTAAATTTCTATATGCTAGCAATAAAGAATCTGAAAATTAAATTATGAAAACAATGCCATTTTACACAGCATAAAAAAAAAACTTAGGAATAAATTTAACAAAAAGTGCATGATATACACTAAAAACTACAAAACACTATGAAAAAAATTAAAGACCTAAATAAATGGAAATATATATTGTGTCTGTGTCACTTCTCAAATAGATCTACAAATTTAATGCAATCTCTATCAAATTCCCAGCTGGCTTTTTTATGGAAATTGACAAGCTCATCCTAAAGTTCATGTGGAAATGCAAGGGATCCAGGATAGGAGAAAAAAAGGTAAATTAGACTTCATCAAAATTTAAGACTTTTATACATCAAAATATATTATCATGACAGCCCATAGAATGGAAGAAAATAATTACAAACCACATATCTGGATTTAGTATCCAAAATATATAAAGAACTCTTTCAAATCAACAATTAGTTGACAATTTTAAAATGGGCAAAGGACATGAATAAAAATTTCTCCAAAAAAAAAAAAGATTACAAATAGCCAACATGCCCATGAAAAGATACTCGATATCATCAGTCATTAGAGACATGCAAATAAAAACCACAATGAGATACCACTTCATACACACTAAAATGGCTATAGTCAAAAAACAGTGGTGTGCAACACCTGGGTGGCTCAGTTGGTTAAGCATCTGCCTTCGGCTCAGGTCATGATCCCAGGGTCCCGGGATCGAGTCCCACATCAGGCTCCTCACTCAGTGGAGAGCCTGCTTCTCCCTCTGCCTGCCACTGCCCCTGCTTGTTCTCTCTGACAAATAAATAAATAAAATATTTTTTTAAAAAAGTGTGGATAAGATATGGAGAAATTGAGACCCTCACACATTGCTGGTAGGAATGTAAAATGGGGTAGCCAGGTTAGAAAACAGTTTGGCAGTTCCTCAAAAAAGCTGAACATGCAGTTCCCACATGACCAAACAATTCCACTCTAGGTAAATACCCAAGATAATTAGAAATATTTGCCCACACAAGAACTTGTACAGGTATGTCTCTAATAGCCAATAGGTGAAAACAATCCTAATGTCTATCAACAGATGAATAGACAAAATGTGATATATCCATATAGTGGAATATTATTCAACCATTAAAAAAAATCAAGTACTTATTCTTACTACAACATGGAAGAACATTGAAATCATTATGTGAAAGAAGGTAGACACAAAAGACCATATATTATATGGACATTTGTATGAAATGTCCAAAATAGTCACATTCATAAAAACAGAAGTAGATTAAGGGTTGCCAAGGTTGGGGTGGAGGTGTAGAAAAATGAGAATGTCCACACTGGCATGATGAAAACATTCTGGAATTAGATAACGGTGATGTTTGCACAATTTTGTAAATAATACTGAAAAATACTCAATTTTCTACTTAAAAGGATAGATTTTATGGTGTGTAATTTTTATCTCAATAAAAGGAATTGAAAGCAAAATTTATGATTTATTGATGCATCAATCACTGTGCACCCTACTGGTTTGTCTAGGTTATCCAGTGGGTTCTCTGACCCAATCTGCAATTGTCCAAATTATATACCTTTCCTCAGTATATGTTTACCTTTTTGCCTTCAAAATCAGACACTTGAGTTTGTTTTGAAAATTCAAGAATTGTTCACTAAACATCCTTGAAATCAGTAAGTCAAACTTCTGCTAGTTCTTTGTAAAGTAGGTGTCTGCTAGCACTTGATAGTCCGTACCAATGTTCAAGGGTTTACAGTGCATCTCCCTGCAGGTGGTATGTGCACAATTCCTTTTTCCAAAGGTCCTTCAGCTGTTTTCCAACAACTAAGTACGCTTCCAAATCCCTAACCCTCAGAATCACCACCACACCTGCTCCTGCCACATACCACCTTCTCAGGGCCCCCACGTGCACTACTGCCTCTGCCTGGAACACTCTTCCCAATGATACCCCTAAGGCTAGCATCCTCACTTCAAACTGCTCAACTGTCAATCTCCAATTTCTTGACCATCCCTTTTTAAAACAGTACTCCCATTATACTCTGTCCCCTTTTGGTTTCATTGTATTTTCTTAGCTCTTATCTAGTGACTGAGAACACATATATACATACATATTTTTTTTACTTGCTTACTCTAAGTGATAGAGGGCAAAGTCCTAGTCCTTAGTCTTAGCATCTAGAACTGTGCCTGGCATGTAACAAATGCTCAAAAAATATTTGTTGAATGAATGACTGAAAAGCTATCTTAACACAATAGAGAAAATCATTTATATCACCTATCCATTAATATATTAAGAATTCTATTGATAGACTTCCTTATCCTTCTGAAAAGACATAAGCTAGTAATTAGTTTTAGACTTCCTATCTTTCAAACCTGAGCCCTCCCTTCCTTTAAATGAAGAGTTTGGGAGTTTTGCCTCTCTAACAAAAACTTTCCTAATCAAATGATTAGAGGAAAAAACTTAGTAAAGCAATCCCAGGATTTCCAATATAGTGTTACTTAAATATATTTATTAAAAAAGCACCAAACACAAGCACAAAGCTTGATAAGCCAAGACAGTATATCTTTGGAGGAAATATCATTTTCAGTAATCTTTCCAAATGTGTGTGTAAAAGATTAGTAAAGCAAAACTACTAGTTGGCTAACCACATGACAAAATTCCTAAAAGTACCTCTCTAGAAAATGGAAGATGGACTTTCCTAAAAGAAACATGAGCATTTTACACTAATATTTTAAACATGAATCTCCCCATATAAGATGAATTCTCGATTTATTAGGCAATTGGATACAAACACATACATTAGGGGAAGCAGAGTAAAATGCACCACTGTATATATAGATTTCCAATCAGAACAGAGGAGTCTCTTCTCTCTCAGCAGGAAATGTGTGAGATGAATTTCTCACTTAGCCAATTAATTTACACTTTAGTCACCAGTGCTGGAAGGTAGCTTGGCCGACTTATTGGTCTAAAGCTAAAATGAGTAATAATAATTCACATTTATAAAGGGCTTCAGAATATTAATTATTTAATCTACACTATATTGCTACATGATAATTCAGAATTATTGCTTGTGCTTTTTAGGCTAGAGAAACTGATCTAAATCAATTAAAATCCATGCTAAAAGCAGAGTTCCTGCCCTTCAAGTTGGTGCTCAGTCCATTTTGTCTTGCCACTCAGCCCTTTGGACTCCGTGATGGGTTAATTAACCTCTTTTGCTTTGAATTTGTCCATAAAATGGTGATAATAAGGCTACCCATACAGTAGTATACTGTGCAAATTAATTGATTTTTGAAAAGCACTTCCAGATCTATGGAAGGAAAGTATCAGTTGTAAATATCTCAATTGATTTTAAATGATAAATGATCATTTTTCATATCATTTATCAACAGTGATAGTGACAGAGATATTGAATAATATATAAAATGATGAAAAATTCTTTCCATCACTCAAAGAGTGCTTGAAACTCCCACCTCTATTCAGCCAGCCATGACTCATTCATTGGAAGAGAGGCTATGATTCATTCCTTCCACGACTACCCAGGCTAAAGTACATTTCCCAGTACAATGAGAATATTGTCTGTTCCTGACAAAGCGGTTTCTCACTTATGGTTGTATTTTAAATATGTGTACAATATCCCAACTTGCTATGCACTTCCTTCCATGCAGTTTGGAGTGTAAGTTGTCTAAGAAAAGAACACAATTTATTTGATTTATATTTTATAGTGCCCTGACCAGAGCTACAAAACATTTGCACTAATATCTTATTAAGTGTTACTATAAAGTAGCTTACTTGTAAATAAACATTTTATGGTTTCAATGAAAATGCTATCAACATTATAGATTTCACAGAAGAATTATTTCTTTTGTTTTTACTTTCTTAAATGAGTTTTTCTACATAATAATTCTATAAAAAGTATTGAACTTGATTTTGAAAAAAAAATACAGCTAAGTTATTTCATCTTAAAACTACAAATAAATAATTTAAGTACTTTTATTTCAGACATGAACCCAAAGTTGAAGCTCCAAAGCCATATAACCTAGAATTATACGGTGATAAAATGTTGGTGTTTAGTACAAGAAATGAAATACTAAACCTTAAAATGTGTCTAACGGATGGTTTGTAGCCATCTTCAATCAAAACTCGATACCCATTGATTTTTTTTCCCAAAACAGGAAGCCCAGTTTCCCTCTTAGTGGTCTCTCTAATGTAGAACTCTGTCCCCAACACCCAGTCTACACATTTCCCCCAGCCAGAAGTATAGGCTTACAAGAGCACAATCTTTAATAAGACAAATTCCATTCAAATCCTGGCTTGAAAATGAAAAAGCCATAATTAGAATGTGTCAAACAGATTCTACCTGTCTGTTAGCCTAGCCTCAAAATGCCAATGCATCCTCAGTTGAAGACAAATCCTAAAATCCAAGGTCAATTAGAGTATCCCAGGTCGTGATACCTATGATGATCCCATTTAATCTACCCATATATCCTTTACAATAGCCTCCTGATTACAGAGGTGTGTGTGTGTGTGTGTGTGTGTGTGTGTGTGTGTGTGTGTGTCCTATTTCAACCTGCTTAGCCAACACACATCATCCTACCTGAATAATAACAGAAATGCCCTGAATTATAAGCTGTAGCTCATCTCTTACATGCATTTACAAAATTTATTGCTACCCTTATTTTGTACACTAAGATAGAACTACTTATCTGTTTAAGCTTTCACAAATGGTTAAACATCATTTATATTTTTTGGCATCACCTTGAAGTAAAGGAACTTTCCTATTCAGTCAAGGAGATTAACCCAACCACTACATATAATGGAATGATTCAAAAGAAGAATATTCTAAATTATCAACTTTCTAACAGTTTGCATAAAATTAGTAAATAAAAAATTTTCATTTTCATATGATTACTCAAAGTATCTATTTAACTTAAAAATCTCAAGGTTAGCACCCATTAGAATGGTTATTATTTAAAAAGGGGGGACTGAAAGAGGAGGGAAGAAGTATCATATGTTGGCAAGGACGTGGAAAAATTAGAACCCTCATGCATTGCTAGTGGAAATATAAAATGGTGCAGCCACTATGAAAAACAATTTGCTCCTCAAAAAGTTAAATATAGAATATATGATCCAGCAGTTCTAATCTTAGCTATATACTCAAAAGAATTTCAAAGCAGGGTATCAGATATATGTGCACCAATGTTCATGGCAGCATTGTTCCCAGTGGCCAGAAAGTCTCAATGTCCATGCCAATATCCATCAATAGATGAATGGATAAACAAAATGTGGTATATACATACAATGAAGTATTATTCAGCCATGAAAGAGAATACAATTCTAATATATGGATGAAACCTAAAAACATTATGCTAAGTGAAAAGTTATACTAAATGAAATAAGCCAGACACTAAATGGCAAAAATTGTGTCATTCCACATATATGAGGTCTGTAGAACAGGCAAATTCATAGAGACAGAATGGAGTTATCAGGAGCTGGGCTAAGGGGGAATGGGAAATTATTATTTAATGGGTACAAGTTCTCTGCTTAGGAAGATGAAAGGATTCTAGAAATAGTGATGATGGATGCACAACACTGTCAGTGTACTTAATGTCACTGAATTGTACACTTAAAAATAGCTAAAACAAATTTTATGTTATGTCTATTTTACCACCCACAAAAAAAAAAAAACTGCTCAAAGCTGATTAGGAATCATTTTGGTATATTTGTTCAGAATTATTTGTTGTCGCTTGGCCAATTATGGTTTTCATAGAAATTAGGGGTCTTAGTTTGTCCCCAGGACACATAATATAAATGTGTGTGTGTGTGTGTGTGTGTGTGCCTATATAAAATAGCATTTCAGAAAATGGAAAAAAGTATACGCAGCATTCTGATTTATGAGACAAAGGAGTAAACATAAAATTTACCTTTGTAATTTTGCTGAAGTTTACAGCAAAATATCCTTCTTGAGGTTTATTAAACTCTAATCATTTTCTTGAAAGATTAGCAGCAATTATCATTAAGGTTTAAGCATTTAACTGTGACTACTGCAATAAATCTTATTAAAATAACTGAAACATACTTTTTTCGCATGTGGCAACCTGTCTCTGAATCACAACCATCTGTAAGTGGTGATTGCCTGGTGCACACAGATGGGAGTAAAACAATGATCAGGCTATACCATTCTTTCATCATCACTTGGTACCAAACAAACTGAAAACTGAGTCAGACTATTTGCATTTGAAAGATTCTATGATCGCTTTAATTAACAAATAACTCGTTGGCTTCCCAATAGAAAATGTGTGATAGGTACCTGACTGAAAATAACATTTGAACTGTGCAGCCTCTCTTTCTAATCTCTGACAGCCTATAAAAAAAATCAGACGTTAACAATAGAGGAACAGGTTTCAAGTTTTTATAGCACACAATTCCTTTACAGATTTAAGATGACAGAAGAAGGGAAGAGTCTAATTTATTCTTCCTGGCTTGTGGCAAAGAATCATGAAGGCTCTTGGTCCATAACTTCAGGGCTATACTAAATTCCTGTCAGCCTGAATCAGTTACAAAGGTGAATATCTGCCCCACCTTGCTTTTCCTTCAAGGCAGGAAAAGACAGACCCATGTTATCACAAAGCCCGAATCATTCAATAAGAAAAAAAGGAAGCCAAAAATCAAGAAGTTTAATGTCTTTCCAGGTGTCACGACATTTTGGCTAATAACGCTGATCCCAAATGCATTAATAATAAGAAAAGGGAAAAAGATTTCAGTGTTGAGAAATGACACAGAATGAAGAGTTTGGACTCTTTTGAACAAGCCCTGCCTTCAAGTATGTGCTAATTATGAAATATTTACTTAGGCCAAATTACTTAAACTTTGATAGCCTCAGTTCCCTCATCAGTAAATTAGAGGATCTCTCTCTCTCTCTCTCTCTCTCTCTCTCACTCACACACACACAGAGTTCCCAGTGGTCAGAAAGGTTTGAGTGAGGAAATCTAAAAAGGTGCTTAGCACATTGGCATAGAAACACTCCATGCTCCTTTGTTAAATGAATAAATACTACGTCAAAGGGTGATGATAAGCCACCATAAGATCTAAGTGAGTAATTCTGTCAGTGAGGTCTTCTTCAATCTTAACTTCAGATTATTTTTTACTTTGCCAAGAGTCCATTTCATTATTAAAACCACGGACCTAGATAGAGTCAGACTGTCAAGGCCCAAATCCCGTTTCTTCCACTTAACTGCATGACTTTAGCAAGTTACTTGATTTCTCTGTGCTTCACCTTACTCATCTATAAAATAGGTATAATAGTAATCCATTCAAAGTTGTGTTGGGAGGATTAAGTGGGTTAATATATTTAAGTAGTTTAGAACCAGGACAGGCATCTATCACTGTCAATAAATATCAGTTAGCCTCTATTTATATATGAGCAGGTCCCCAGATATATAATAAAGGACACACATAGTCCTTGACCTCATGGAACTTACAGACTACTAGAAAGAGAGACATTTAAAAAATGCAAGGGTGCCTGGGTGGCTCAGTCAGTTCAGCCTTGGACTCTTGATTTTGGCACAGGTCATGATCTCAGTGTCATGAGATTGAGCCCCATGTCCTGCTCCACCGTGGGCATGGAGCCTGCTTAAGATTCTCTCTCTCCCTCTCCCTCTGCCCCTCTCCCCTGCAAGTGCCCTCTCTCTCTCTCAAAAAATAAATACATACATACATACATACAATATATAACTGCAAGTTGAAAGAAAGAGGATCTGAGTATGATTAGGGCAGATCTCATAATATTTGAGCTAATTATTTCACAACAGGTTCTTCATCTGAAAGATATCAAACTGTTAACTACATGGTAGCTATTATAGGAAATACAATAGCATCATAATGTAAAGGCCCTAATAAAAGGAAAACCTTGGTACATGTCAGTTTCTTTCTTCCCCTTTCTCTAGGATATCTGATCATTTAGATAAGTACTTGCCTTTTTCACTGTTTGTCCGAAGATGATGATGATTGATGATGATGATATTATTATTATTATTATTGCAGGGAAAAGTTTCTTAACCTCAAATGACCTCATTCTTTGAGACGCCAGATGCTGAAGAATATTAAAATTATATTTAAGACAGTGTTACATTCAAATTAAGATGTATTTTCTGCTAGATTACATTTTTAAAAGACAGTCATCACATATTATATACACTTAGATATCAAATGAGTGCATTTACATTTGAACCAAAATAAAAGATGAAAGTGGTTAATGAAGTTCTAATTCATTGCCTTGAATGTTTTTAGCCTACTACATCCAAATTATTTTTTTTAAATAACTACCACTAGAAAGGCTAATGCAGTGCAGATGACTCCCCAAATATTTGCAATAGGTCACGTGAACGCTGCCGCGGCATCTCAACAATTGACTATAATAGATTTAAGGGAGAATGATAGGCTGCCTTGACATTTAAATAGATAATATTTTCTATTAAATCTTTTTTAAAAAACCTTGATTAACACCAGAAATATTTCTCACTTTACCAAAAGAAACCCTCATTAAGGAAATTTTCACTGAGTTACATACAATATGCTCATCTGTGCACCATGAACTTGTTTTTACTCTATATTCAAAGCTGTATGTTTATTTCTCTGTTCTAGTTCAGTTCTAAAAGCCAAAAATATGAAACAGATGTGGTGACTTTCTGTGTACTGTGAAGCACAATTATGCCTCTTTGAATTGCTTAGGCTAAACAGTTGCCCTCCCTAGAGCATATCGAAACTGCTTGAGATTCTTTAGAGCCAAGAATCCAGCTTGCTACCTGTCAGGAGCTAGAATTGGCAGGCCACAGCTGGTTGTTTGCAGTGGATGCTCCCTCACTGTCCTCCCAACCAAAGTCTGTGAAACATAAAAAATATATAGGAAAACTGCAGCTAAATCGGTATGCTGTCTTATCCTTAAGAAAAGATGGAGCTGATAGTGATTACCAAGGTCCACTTTATGTGGACCATTTAACAGCACTCAAAAAACAGTTTCGTTTGTCCTGCTTCTGAGTTCACAGACAGCATGAGCAATAGCCAGGAGCAAATAAAGAAAAATCTTCCCAATTATTTGTCACATCCATGATGGCTTTAAACCTGAATCTGCTAGATTAGCCTATGCATCAAAAGTGCAAATGTTGATTTTTCTTTTGCTGAGAATAGTTTAAAAACATGTGGAAATTGCTATAATTGAAGAGAAAGCTTGAAACAAATGGTAATTTTGTTCTCAAAAAGGAAACTTTCTTCAGGCTGTGGGAGGTGAGGAAAGGAAGTCTCCTTTCCTTCTAAAATGAGTGAATGCTGAAAATAATGGCATTCATACAATCTTGCATTGATCTTGTCAGTGTACAACTTCAAAATGGTTTTAAAACAAAAGTTAGCAACAGACATATTCACATAGGAACATTTACAGAGTGCCATGCTCATGGGGGTCATAACTTTGATACAAATAAGCAGATCAGCAATCTTATAAAATGTGTGTTTTTCATCACAGGGCACCGTGCATCCCCATTCACACATTCACTGTTCCTTTATTCAGTGGAGACCTGGGCTTATGCTACAGGCTAAGGATACTGAAATGCAGAGGATGTATGTACTCCAAAATGCTCCTATGGAGAAAGAGGAAAGACATTTAAAAGACATGTAACAGTGACACCTGAGTGGCTCAGTGTGTTAAACCTCTGACTTTGGCTCGGGTCTTGATCTCAGGGTCCTAGGATAGGGCCCTGTTTGGGGCTCCATGCTCAGCAGGGAGTCTGCTTCTCCCTCCGCCCTTCCCCCCATGTGTGCTCTTGTGCGCTCTCTCTCGCTCTCTCTCTGAAATCTTTCAAAAATGTTTTAAAAATACAAACAAAAACAAAAAAAGTTTTAAAAATAAAAAATAATAATAAAAGGCATGTAACAGATATGTAATAATTTTACTGCTAATGAGGACTCCTTTCCCCCTATAGTCAGGCCTCTGGATTTGGGGATAATAGAAATGAAGATATGGAAGGCAAAGATATTTGGCCTGCATCATCTTAGGAGATTTTATTATTGTCTGTACCTTGGAATCGGGCCAGTTTCAGACTAATTCTCAAATTACCATGACTTCTCTTACCAATTCCACCATACTCTGAACATACCGCTCATGTAAAGCCAAGAAAAATGAGAGGGAACATCATCAGGAGGACTTGCCACCACTGCTCTTTATTCTGAGAATGACCTATCTGGTCATTTTCAGTTTCATTGACATCTTATGATTATTTTCATCCATCTAGAAAAACTGACGGAAAAACCGGTGTTTTTTCCCCCTCAATATCTTTGCTATGATCCAGTACTGTGCAAGCTATGAACCCTGTATCCTAGACCCACCATCCATTCTTGAGATTTTCTAGTGTCCTAGGTCACTTACAAGAGGTCACATGCCCATATTCACTCAAAGAGTGTCAAGCATCTCTCAAGAATAACAAACAGTAAGGTGCAATGCAGTGGCTGCCTCCCATAGCTGAGCAACACCTATCACAATGAGAAGGACAAGTGTCATAATTCCTGGGAATTGGTTTTATATGGCTGTAATTCAAGCAGAGTATGGATTCATCTGAGTCTTGGCTCTGCACTGGCTAAGCAATTAACTCTAGTGGGGCCAGGTGCTTTGGGTACAGCCCAGAAAGACCAGTTCTGGAGCCTACCACCACTCATCTCACTTAGAATTAAATCTAAACCAATGCTTTGACCTTAGATACAGGTAATTTAATGCATGTGTCCTGTGGTTCTACATCAAGGGATAAAGTAGAATATTCTTGGATGCAAAGTCCTTGAGGTATATGTAAATGAATTGTTAAGTGGTCAATAGATCCAAATCAGTAAAACTGTAAATGTATACTTGTCTAACGTGAGTTCTATAAAAGAGTTCTAGTTTTGGAAGTATGCTTATTGCACAAAGTATTCTATTTCCACCAGATGTAAGCAAAGAAACCATAACTCTTAAGCTATACCACCCTGGCTTTACATTCAGCAAAATAAGGGTAGGCAAGGTTTGCCTCTGTTCTTAGTCCACTATGTTAATATTACATCTCAACAAATACAAATCCTATCATTGCTGTGATAATAGTGCATAAAAAGTACGCTGGGATCCAAGAGGAAAAGATTACTTAGAGCAGTCAATAAAGTCCTTATATAAGTTGCTACACTTCCATGGAGACTTGAGTCTGCCAGGGACAAAAGCAGGCGGGGAACACTGCAGATTGAGACAACAGCCTGTGCTAAAGCCCAGCAGTGGGAAACCACATGAGAGCCTGGGACACGTGAGTGGGACTGGAATCAGGGAATACAAGAGGTAAGGCATGTCAGCAGGCAGGGGTACAGGGACTTAGCTCTGAGACGATGGAGTGGCATTACCTAATTTTAAGCAGTGGTGTAACATGATCAGACAGTGAGCAGGGGTCGGAAGCATCATTTTCATTCACAAGTGCCACCACAAATACTGCTCTGTGTGTATAAATATATAATCCTGTATGTGCATAATTTTCATCACAAGCTGTTAGGTGCATTTCTCTCAGAGAAGTTTGGAAACAGTAACTCATCAATTGAACAGACAAGGTAGAGAGACCATGGAAATATGCTGAATAGTTTCTACAGAAATCTCCAATTACAATGAACTTTAATTATTCAGGAATAAAATATGTTATTTGAATTCCAGGGATCTGAACTGTAGAACTTTCAATGTCACTGCCACATAAGCTATAAAGGGTAGTGTTTTTAAAACAGAAAGGGAAAGAAGTCTTTCAAATTGTAAAAATGATAATTATTTAACATAATGTTTGCCACCCCCATAATAGTTTCTCCTAAAGTGTGTGGAATAATTTATATATAAATATGTAGATGTATACAAACTGAAATGCCAAACATTGAAAAGAAACTCAAATGAGTGGGTATTTACATATGGAATAGAGCTCATAAGAAACCGTGTTTTTGTGATAATGAGATGTTTTCCAAGCTCTCCTTCATTTCTGGAAATTTACTGAGAGACAAGCCCATATATTCATAAGACAACAAAGAAATTAAAAAGGAAGACTTAGAAGTTCTGAAAAGATAAGATCTGACATAAGAAATGGCCATCGTGCCATCTTAAGCTCAGTGATGGGTCAAAGAGGGAAATGAAAAGTCCTATGCCACAGAAGGGGGAAAATCCTTCAGCTAACCATCTCTGTAACTGATGGACAGCATAAGCTATTCCAAAGCCAGTGAAACTTTCAATGCATTTAATCACATTTCCCCTGTTTGGGTACATTCTGCAAGGATCGTTATCAATGTACAATCAGAGGAAATCAACAGAAAAATGTTTTCTCTCTAATATTTAGGAAATAGGTGCTGGGACCTATGACCCAAATAGAAAACAAGATAATGAATTTGTCTTCAAATTTGTCTGAGAACTACTTTGTGTAAAAAATTCAACACGGTGTAATCAACTGCCTTGTTAGCAAGATAGTATCTTCTCAGAGGGATATCATATTATGTAAGGAAGACAAGAAAAATGGCTTTAAAGCCATCTGTTATTTCCAACAAGGAAAGTAAGCATATCAATTACAAAACTATTACACTTCTCATCTAAAAGTTATATTCAAATTACTGACTTAATTAGTCAAGTTTCTTTCAGTTACAGAGGATAAAAACCCAACTCAAACCAGCTTAAAACAAAAAGGGAATCTATTACCTAACATGACAAATGCATGTGGTGAATACAGTTACTCTAATAAATTCATCAGAGCACTGTCTCTCTGTCTTAACTCCATCTCCCCCTATGTTGGCTTTATTGTCAAATATGCCTTTCCCAGGCAGTGGGTAAGAATGGCTGCTAATAGCTCCATGAGGACTTTCTATCAGTTTAGTAACCCAAATGGAAAGGGAGTGTCTCTCTTCCAGTAATTTCTGCTAAAGCCTCAAACTAACTTGGATTGAACCTAAGTAACATGACAACTTCTCAATTGTTTGTCCCATCCAAGTATGTGATACTGATTGGCAAGACTTGGCCTTCTCCTAGAGCCATGGTGAGTTCAATCTTTCTGGTTATACTGACCAAGACTGAAGAATGAATAGTCTCACCAAAGACACACTGAGGGGAAAAAAGCATATTTTTCATTCCACAGATAAAATATCATCATGGATTTCTGAGTTGTTTTGTACGTTTATTTTTAATGAAACAACATTTCATAGTTTCAGTAAATTGCACTATCTGTAAGGACAGGCACTGTACCATGTTTATGCCCTGGCTGATGCTCTAAAGCCAACGGGAAATATGGCAACTTTCATATTGCTGACAAAATCAGGAATGTTTCCTTGTTGGTGGGATCCTCGTCTGGGTTGGGGATCAAGGTAATGTTGGCCTCATAGAATGAGTTTAGAAGTTTTCCTTCCATTTCTATTTTTTGAGACAGCTTCAGAAGAATAAGCATTAATTCTTTAAATGTTCAGTAGAATTCTGCCGGGAGGCCAACTGGTCTTGGACTCTTGTTTGTTGGGAGATTTTTGATTACTGCTTTAATTTCCTTGCTGATTATGTGCCTGCTCAGGTTTTCTATTTCTTCAGATTTGGTACTTTATATGTTCCTAGGAATGCATCCATTTCTTCCAGATTGCGTAATTTGTTGGCATATAGTCGCTCATACTATGTTCTTAAAATTCTGTTTCTTCGGTGTTGATTGTGATCACTTCTCTTTCATTCATGATTTTATTTATTTGGGTTCTTTCTCTTTTCTTTTTGATAAGTCAGGCTAGGGTCTTACGAATTCTTTCAAAGAACCAGCTTCTACTTTCATTGATCTAGTCTACTGTTCTTTTGGTTTCTATTTCATTGATTTCTGCTCTAATCTTTATTATTTCTCTTCTCTTACTGGATTTAGGTTTTATTTACTGTTCTTTCTCCAGTTCCTTTAGGTGTAAGATTAGGTTGTGAGACTTTTCTTGTTTCTTGAAAAAGGCTTGTATTGCTATATACTTCCCTTTTAGGACTGCTTTTGCTGCATCCCAAAGGTTCAGTAGAGTTATGTTTTCATTTGTTTCCATGAATTTTTTTTAAATTCTTCTTTAATTTCCTGGTTGACCCATTCGTTCTTAAGACCATACACAAAAATAAACTCAAAATGGATGAAAGACCTAAATGTGAAACAAGAATCCATCAAAACCCTAGGAGAGAACACAGGCAGCAACTTCTTTGACCTCGGCCACAGCATCTTCTAGCTAGGCATGTCTCCAAAGGCAAGGGAAACAAAGGCAAAATGAACTATTGGGACTTCATCAGGATAAAAAGCTTCTGCACAGCAAAGGAAACAGTCGACAAAACCAAAAGATAACCGACATAATGGGAGAAGATATTTGCAAATGTCTTATCAGATAAAGGGCTAGTAGCCCAAATCTATAATTTATCAAACTCAACAGCCAAAAAAACAAATAATCCAGTCAAGAAATGGGCAGAAGACATGAGCAGACATTTCTCCAAAGAAAACATACAAATGGCCGACAAACACATGAAAAAATGCTCAACATTACTCAGCATCAGGAAAATACAATCAGGGCGCCCGGGTGGCTCAGTCAGCTGGGTGTCTGTCTTTGGCTCAGGTCATGATCCCAGGGTCCTGGGATCAAGTCCCACATCAGGCTGCTTGCTCAGCAGGGAGCCTGCTTCTCCCTCTGCCTGCCACTCCTCCTGCTTATTCTCTCTCTCTCTCTCTCTCTAATAAATAAAATCTTTGGGGTGCCTGGGTGGCTCAATCCTTAAGCCTGCCTTCAGCTCAGGTCATGATCCCAGGATCCTGGAATTGAGCCCTACATCAGGCTCCCTGCTCTATGGGAAGCCTGCCTCTCCCTCTCCCACACCCCCTGCTTGTGTTCCCTCTCTCGTTGTGTCTCTCTCTATCAAATAAATAAATAAACTATTTAAAAATAAATAAATAAAATCTCTAAAAAATTTTTTAAAAATAAAATTAAATTCAAAAAAAAGAAAATACAAATCAAAACCACAATGAGATACCACCTCACGCCCATAAGAATGGCTAAAATTAACAAGTCAGGAAACAACAGATGTTGGCAAGGATGTGGAGAAAGGAGAACTTTCTTAGACTGCTGGCAGAAATGCAAGCTGGTGCAGCCACTCTGGAAAAGAGTATGGAGGTTCCTCAAATAGTTGAAAATATAGCTACCCTAAGACCCAGCAATTGCACTACTAGGTATTTACCATAAGGATACAAACATAGTGATCCAAAGGGGCACCTGCATCCCAATATTTATAGCAGCAATGTCCACAAAAACCAGACTATGGAACGAGCCCAGATGTCCATCGACAGTTGAATGGATAAAGAAGACGTGGTATATATACAAATTGGAATATTACTCAGCCACCAAAAAAAATGAAGTTTTACCATTTGCAATGATGTGGATGGAACTAGAGGGTATTATGCTAAGTGAAATAAGTCAATCAGACAAAGGCAATTATCATATGATTTCACTCATATGTGGAATTTAAGAAACAAAACAGAGGATCATAGGGGAAGGGAGGGAAAATAAAATAAGATGAAATCAGAGAGGAAGACAAACCGTAAGAGACTCTTAACTATAGGAAACAAACTGAAGGTTCTTGGAGGCAAGATGGGGTAACTGGGTGATAGGCATTAAGGAAGACACTTGATGTAATGAGCACTGGGTGTTATATGCAACTGATGAATCACTGAACTCTACCTCTGAAACTAATAATATACTATATGTTAATTAATTGAATTTAAATTTTTAAAAAATCAAGAGTGTTCTTGGCCCCAGAATGATTTCATGTACTTCCTTTCTTGCCTTTTATTTAGATCCATTTAGCTTAAAAAATTATTTTCAAGACAGTCTACTGCAGATGGTGTAGAGGGGAGTTATATACAGGTGACTACATAGAGGTATCCTGAAAATTTACATTTTCAGGATGGTCATAAGAGGCCAGGGATAAGACCCAATAAGCAAAAAACTAAATTGATAACAAAAGTCCCAGGAGGTCAATAATGTCAGGAAGGTAGGACCAGAAAGAGAGGGTCTAGAATCTAGGAATTCAGAGGTTTAATAAGAACCACAGTAAGAAGGAAAAATTGTGGTTTTTAAGGAAGAGGATTTTTTTTACAGTCTTTTAAAATGGCTGCTTAAAGCTGAATATTGAAAGACAAGTTCTCACCAACTAGAAGTATATTTCCATTCTGAAGTAACGAAAGGGTTCCCCATGTGTGTTTTCATCCTATTTCATCCTATTTTCAGAAAAGGAAGAAGGCTAGGGCTTTGTAAGCTTCAAACAGATGAGACCAGGTGACCTTCAAAACTCAGTCCTAACCATGAACAATCCTGAGATCATTGCCTCAAATTAAAAAAAAAAAAATCTTTTAAAATATTCCTATTTCTAGTACACAGAAAGATGTGGCTGAAGGCCACATTGATTGATACTGCTTAAATCATAGGGAATGTAGCATGGTCAGGTTACTGGCAGACCCCCAATTGGCTCAACTGTGGGTCTTCTCCTAATCACCCTTTCTAGATCATGTGATTTGGGACTGAGTAATAATTTTACTCTTTAGCACTAAATATTGTTCATTCATATATCATAAATTCGGTGGGGGGAAGTGAGCAAAGCTACAGTATAAAAAACAGAATTCTATTTAATTCTCTGTCTGGAAGCCTTGGGATAGCTATATGATAACTACTAATGATGAGTTCACGCAATGCCAATTTAAGCTGATTGATGAGTTTTGTAAAAGTTCACTATCTATAATGTTCCAGGTACTGTGTTAATGTTAACATGATACACATTAACAAATAAATTTCCAAATAATGTGGTCACTGTTATTCACAAATTCATGAAAAAGGTGACATGCTCATAGGAGAACATAGGAGAAATTGTGCCACCATTTGAACTAGATATAAGGATGTGTAGGCATTTGTCCACTTGAAAAGGTAAGAGAAGGGCATTGCTGGCAGAACAACATTCATAAAGAAACAAAGGCAGAATATATTTGGTAAAGAGTTCAGTGTTACTAGAGCACAAGTATGAAGTAATAGGTGAGTTGCACTCTGACCTTTATCAGCATCTACAAGGAGTAATGTATACCAAAATAATTTTGATTGAATTTCAAACTTACTGAGTCATGAAGACTTTTCTTTAAAAAAGTAAAGATGATCTCTTCATATTTAATTTTTGAGTAATATAACTATTCCACCAGTGTGGAAGGAGGACCAAGGTGAACAGGAGATAGGTAGGAAGCAGCTGGCCACAGAAGGAATAATGAGATAGCAGTAGAATGGAAAGAAACTGAATTAGATAGAATTGGTGGAAATTGGTGACCAATTTCAATTGTGGAAGGAGTGAAAATAATTGATTACACATCCAAGACTTCTAACTTTTGAAACTTAAAAAAAAAAAGGCAAAACCATTAACTAAACTTGTTTTTTTACTTTAAATTTTTTATTGTTATGTTAATCACCATACATTACATCATTAGTTTTTGATGTAGTGTTCCATGATTCATTGTTTGTGTATAACACCCAGTGCTCCACGCAGAATATGCCCTTTTTAATACCCATCACCAGGCTAACCCATCCCCCCACCCCCTCCCCTCTAGAACCCTCAGTTTGTGTTTCAGAGTCCATCATCTCTCATGGTTCGTCTCCCCCTCCGATTTACTCTCCTTCATTCTTCCCCTCCTGCTATCTTTTTTTTCTTAACATGTTGCATTATTTGTTTCAGAGGTACAGATCTGTAATTCAACAGTCTTGCACAGTTGACACTGCTCAGCATAGCACAAACCCTCCCCAATGTCTATCACCCAGCCACCCCGTCCCTCCCACCCCCCCACCACTCCAGCAACCCTCAGTTTGTTTCCTGAGATTAAGAATTCCTCATATCAGTGAGGTCATATGATACATGTCTTTCTCTGATTGACTTATTTCACTCAGCATAACACCCTCCAGTTCCATCCATGTCGTTGCAAATGGCAAGATCTCATTCCTTTTGATGGCTGCAGAATATTCCATTGTGTATATACACCACATCTTCTTTATCCATTCATCTGTCGATGGACATCTTGGCTCTTTCCACAGTTTGGCTATTGTGGACATTGTTGCTATAAACATTGGGGTACACGTACCCCTTCGGATCCCTACATTTGTATCTTTGTGGTAAATACCCAGTAGTGCAATTACTGGATCATATGGTAGCTCTATTTTCAACATTTTGAGGAACCTCTATACTGTTTTCCAGGGTGGCTGCACCAGCTTGCATTCCCACCAACAGTGTAGGAGGGTTCCCCTTTCTCCGCATCCCCACCAACACCTATCATTTCCTGACTTGTTAATTTTAGCCATTCTGACTGGTGTGAGGTGGTATCTCATTGAGGTTTTGATTTGGATTTCCCTGATGCCAAGCGATGTTGAGCATTTTTTATGTGTCTGTTGGCCATTTGGATGTCTTCTTTGGAAAAATGTCTGTTCATGTCTTCTGCCCATTTCTTGATTGGATTATTTGTTCTTTGGGTGTTGAGTTTGATAAGTTCTTTATAGATTTTGGATACTAGCCCTTTATCTGATATGTCATTTGCAAATATGTTCTCCCATTCTGTCGGTTGTCTTTTGGTTTTGTGGACTGTTTCTTTTGCTGTGCAAAAGCTTTTTATCTTGATGAAGTCCCAATAGTTCATTTTTGCCCTTGCTTCCCTTGCCTTTGGCGATGTTTCTAGGAAGAAGTTACTGTGGCTGAGGTCGAAGAGGTTGTTGCTTGTGTTCTCCTTTAGGATTTTGATGGATTCCTGTCTCACATTTAAGTCTTTCAACCATTTGGAGTCTATTTTTGTGTGTGGTGTAAGGAAATGGTCCAGATTCATTCTTCTGCATGTGGCTGTCCAATTTTCCCAACACCATTTGTTGAAGAGACTGTCTTTTTGCCATTGCACATTCTTTCCTGCTTTGTCAAAGATGAGTTGACCATAGAGTTAGGGGTCCATTTCTGGGCTCTCGATTCTGTTCCACTGATCTATGTGTCTGTTTTTGTGCCAGTACCATACGTCTTGATGATGACAGCTTTGTAATAGAGCTGGAAGTCTGGAATTGTGACGCTGCCAGCTTTACTTTTCTTTTTCAACATTCCTCTGGCTATTCAGGGTCTCTTCTGGTTCCATACAATTTTAGGATTATTTGTTCCATTTCTTTGAAAAAAGGGGATGGTATTTTGATGGGGATTGCATTGAATGTGTAGATTGGTCTGGGTAGCATTGACATCTTCACAATGTTTGTTCTTCCAATCCATGAGCATGGAACGTTTTTCCATTTCTTTGTGTCTTCCTCAATTTCTTTCATGAGTATTTTATAGTTTTCTGAGTACAGATCCTTTGCCTCTTTGGTTAAATTTATTCCTAGGTATCTTATGGTTTTGGATGCAATTGTAAATGGGATCAAATCCTTAATTTCTCTCTCTTCTGTCTTGTTCCTGGTGTATAGGAATGCCACTGATTTCTGTGCATTGATTTTATATCCTGCTACTTGACTGAATTCCTGTATGAGTTCTAGCAGTTTTGGGGTGGAGTCTTTTGGGTTTTCCACATACAGTATCATATCATCTGTAAAGAGTGAGAGTTTGACTTCCTCTTTGCCGATTTGGATACCTTTGATTTCTTTTTGTTGTCTGATTGCTGTGGCTAGGACTTCTAATACTATGTTGAATAGCAGTGGTGAGAGTGGACATCCCTGCTGCTTTCCTGACCTTAGGGGGAAAGTTCTCAACTTTTCTCCATTGAGGATGATATTCGCTGTAGGTTTTTCATAGATGGCTTTTATGATATTGAGGTATGTACCCTCTATCCCTATACTCTGAAGAGTTTTGATCAAGAAAGGATGCTGTGCTGTGTCAAATGCTTTTTCTGCATCTATTGAGAGGATCCGATGATTCTTGTTCTTTCTTTTGTTAATGTATTGTATCACGTTGAATGATTTGCGGATGTTGAACCATCCTTGAGGCCAGGGATAAATCCCACTTGGTCGTGGTGAATAATCCTTTTAATGTACTGTTGGATCTTATTGGCTACTATTTTGGTGAGAATTTTTGCATCCATGTTCATCAAGGATATTGGTCTGTAATTCTCCTCTTTGATGGGGTTCTGTCTGGTTTGGGGATCAAGGTAATGGTGGCCTCATAAAATGAGTTTGGAAGTTTTCCTTCCATTTCTATTTTTTGGAACAGTTTCAGGAGAATAGGTATTAATTCTTCTTGAAACGTTTGGTAGAATTCCCCTGGGAAGCCATCTGGCCCTGGGCTTTTGTTTGTTGGGAGACTTTTGATGACTGCTTCAATTTCCTTAGTGGTTATAGGTCTGTTTAGGTTTTCTATTTCTTCCTGGTTCAGTTTTGGTAGTTGATACATCGCTAGGAATGCATCCATTTCTTCGAGGTTATCTAATTTGCTGGCATAGAGTTGCTCATAATATGTTCTTATAATTGTATTTCTTTGGTGTTGGTTGTGATCTCTCCTCTTTCATTCATGATTTTGTTGATTTGGGTCATTTCTCTTTTCTTTTTGTTAAGTCTGACGAGGGGTTTATCAATCTTGTAAATTCTTTCAAAGAACCAGCTCCTAGTCTCATTGATCTGTTCTTCTGTTCTTTTGGTTTCTATTTCATTGATTTCTGCTCTGATCTTTATTATTTCTCTTCTCCTGCTGGGTTTAGGCTTTATTTGCTGTTTTTCTCTAGCTCCTTTATGTGTAGGGTTAGGTTGTGTATTTGAGACCATTCTTGTTTCTTGAGAAAGGCTTGAATTGCTATATGCTTTCCTCTTAGGACTGCCTTTGCTGTATCCCAAAGATTTTGAACAGTTGTGTTTTCATTTTCATTGCTTTCCATGAATTTTTTTAATTCTTCTTTAATTTGCTGGTTGATCCATTCATTCTTTAGTAGGATGCTCTTTAGCCTCCATGTATTTGAGTTCTTTCCGACTTTCCTCTTGTGATTGAGTTCTAGTTTCAAAGCAGTGTGGTCTGAAAATATGCAGGGAATGATCCCAGTCTTTTGGTACCAGTTGAGACCTGATTTGTGACCTAGGATATGATCTATTCTGGAGAATGTTCCATGGGCACTAGAGAAGAATGTGTATTCTGTTGCTTTGAGATGGAATGTTCTGAATATGTCTGTGAAGTCCATTTGGTCCAGTGTGTCATTTAAAGTTTTTATTTCCTTGTTGATCTTTTGCTTCGATGATCTGTCCATTTCAGTGAGGGGGGTGTTAAAGTCCCCCACTATTATTGTATTGTTGTCAATGTGTTTCTTTGCTTTTGTTATTAATTGCCTTATATAATTGGCTGCTCCCACGTTAGGGGCATAGATATTTACAATTGTTAGATCTTCTTGGTGGATAGACCCTTTTAGTAGGATATAGTGTCCTTCCTCATCTCTTATTACAGTCTTTGGTTTAAAATCTAATTTGTCTGATATAAGGATTGCCACCCCAGCTTTCTTTTGGTGTCCATTAGCATGGTAAATGGTTTTCCACCCCCTCACTTCCCTCACTTTCAATGTGGGGGTGTCTTGGGTCTAAAATGAGTCTCTTGCAGACAGCATATTGATGCGTCTTGTTTTTTAATCCAATCTGATAGCCTGTGTCTTTTGATTGGGGCATTTAGCCCTTTTACATTCAGGGTAACTATTGAAAGGTATGAATTTAGTGCCATTGTATTGCCTGTAAGGTGACTGTTACTGTATATTGTCTGTGTTCCTTTCTGGTCTATGCTGCTTTAAGCTCTCTCTTTGCTTAGAGGACCCCTTTCAATATTTCTTGGAGGGCTGGTTTTGTGTTTGCAAATTCCTTTAGTTTTTGTTTGTCCTGGAAGATTTTTATCTCTCCTTTGATTTTCAAGGACAGCCTAGCTGGATATAGTATTCTTGGCTGCATATTTTTCTCGTTTAGTGCTCTGAAGATATCATGCCAGTCCTTTCTGGCCTGCCAGGTCTCTGTGGATAGGTCTGTTGTCAATCTAATGTTTCTACCATTATAGGTTTCATATCTCTTCTCCTGAGCTGCTTTAAGATTTTCTCTTTGTCTCTGAGACTCGTAAGTTTTACTATTAGATGTCGGGGTGTTGACCTATTTTTATTGATTGTGAAAGGAGTTCTCTGTGCCTCCTGGATTTTGATGCCTGTTTCCTTCCCCACATTAGGGAAGTTCTCTGTTATAATTTGCTCCAGTATACCTTCTGCCCCTCTCTTTCTTCTTCTTCTGGGATCGCAATTATTCTAATGTTGTTTTGTCTTATGGTATCGCTTATCTATCGAATTCTGCCCTCGTGATCCAGTAGTTGTTTATCTCTTTTTCTCAGCTTCTTTATTTTCCATCATTTGGTATTCTATATCACTAATTCTCTCTTCTGCCTCCTTTATCCTAGCAGTTAGTGCCCCCATTTTTTATTGCACCTCCTTAATAGCCTTTTTGATTTCGACTTGGTTAGATTTTAGTTCTTTTATTTCTCCAGGAAGGGTTTCTCTAATAACCTCCATGCTTTTTTCAAGCCCAGCTAGTATCTTTAAAATCATGATTCTGAACTCTAGGTCTGACATCATACTAATGTCCGTATTGAGTAGGTCCCCGGCAGACGGTACTATCTCTTGTTCTTTTTGTTGAGGTGATTTTTTTCATCTTGTCATTTTGTCCAGAGGAGAATAGATGAATGAGAGAACAAAATGCTAACAGGTTAACAACGTCCCCAGAAAATATACTCTAAACAAATCAGAAAAGACCTGAAACCAGGGGACAAGAAAGGGAAAGAAAGAAAAAAAAGAGAAAAAAAGAAAAAAGATAAAAACAAACAAAAACAGAAAACAAAAAAAAACAGAATATGATCAAATATGATCAGGCTAGTGCATAGATCAGTGCCACACACTAGATTTTGGGTGTATTTTGGTCTGTTAGAAGAAAGTGCCTCCTAAAATTTTAAAGAAAGAAAGACTTATATATGTACAAAATAAGGGTTGATACAATGAAGGGATGGAATATGACTGTAAAGATGAAAATTATAAAAGATTTTATAAGAGGAATTGATGATAAGAAGTTGTTTGAAAAAAGAAAAAAGATTTTAAAAAAAGAATAAAAGGGAGAGAATGATCAGGCAGGAGACTAGAACAAAGCCATACACTAGTGATTTAGGGTATATTTTGCTCTGTTAGAAGAAACTGTATCTCAAAATTTTAAAGAGAGAACAACTTATATATATATGCCAAAAATAAGGGTAACTACTATGAAGGGATAGAATCACTCTAAAAATGAAAAATAAAAATGATTTTTTTAAAAAAGGGATTGATAAGATAGATGTTGGTTGAAAAAGGGAAAAAGAAAAAATTTTTAAAAAGTTAAAAAAATTAACTTTGAAAGACTTATCAACCATGGTAAAAAAAACCCATGAATTTTATGTGCAGTATCCCCCTAGCCCTGGAGTTCTCCCATTCTCATTGATCAGTAAATCTGGTCTTGGCTTGCTGGCTGTTCGTGTTGATATTCTAGTGGAGGAGCCTGTTGCCGTGGTTCCCAAAGGCAGAATTGCCCCACCCTTGCCGGTCCAGGCTAAGTAATCTGCTCGGATTTGCTCTCAGGAGGTTTTGTTCCCTGCAAGCTTTCCGCACAGCTTTGGAGGATGAGAGTGAAAATGGCAGCCACCAATCTCTGCCCCGGAGGACCCGAGAACTAGGGGGCCCACTCCTCAGTGCACCCCCAGAGAAAAGCAGTCAATCACTCCCGTCTCCCTGGTCTCCGGCCACACTCCGTGCTCACCCAGCCTGTGACCGAGCGTTTCTATCTCTGGCACCCGACTCAGTGTGGAGTCTCCAAACCCAGCAGATCCCTGCAGTGAGCTCTCCCACCACTCCTCCCAGAGGAGGAAGGGGAGTCTCCCCAGATCTGCCGCTTGTTGGGTCCCTGCTGGAGGAGCAGGGGCCCAATTGTGCCACGGATCACGGTTTATGGCAACCCCAAGCCGAGAGCCCGTGCCTCGGCTCTGTCTCTGCAGCCTGCTTCCCCACTCTGACACCTGGGAGCTCTGCCGCACTCAGGCACCCCCAGTCTTTCTGTGACCCCGAGGGTCCTGAGACCACACTGTCCCACGAGGGTTCCACCCCAGCTTAGCCACTGGATGAGACCAGACAAAATCCAGGTCTCCTACTCCTCCGCCATCTTGCTCCACCCCCCCAAAGTTAAGTTTTTAAGAAGTAAAAAGTAGAGCACTGAGTCTGAGACTAGTAACTGTCCACCAAATCCATGCTTTCCTTCTACCTAGGCATGCCAGTGGACTACATTTCCCAAATCTTTTTGCAGTTAGTTGGATCCTAAAACAAGCAGATCTTTTTGAAGTACCTCTCATATATTAAGGCAGTTAAATATGTACTTAAAAATTTGGAGCTCAGGAAAAATGTCATGTTTGGAGATAGGACTGGGGATCATCAATATATGACTAATGCCATGAGAATGAGTGGAGAACTCCCTTTAGACCACCACACCAGACCTAACCCTTGACAAGTCACCAATTATAACTTATTTGATATTATCCCTATAACATTATATATAAGATTAAGAACCATGAAAATATAACTGAATACATAATATTAAAAAACAACAGCAGGGAAAATCTAATACTACTGTTTCTCTGTCATCTGTGATCAGATGCAGGAAATACAAATGGCTAGACAAGAAGTAGCTAATGTTATTTTATTCCACCCTGTAATCATGTAGCACATAGCTACAGCTGATTTTCCCCACTATCAGTACCTAATAAATATAAAGCTCAGATACTGTTATATTTATTTCTTTATATCCCACCACTTTGCAAAACAACTTGAGTCATCCCAAATACTATTTTCTGCAACATATGAAAATTTTACCCAACTGTTGAAGAGCTATATGTGTACCTATGTATAAACACAGGTTAATAGTACATAATTTACTATACTTTTATATTTAAAGATGTTTAGAATATACATTAATCTACTGCTTTGCACATCTGAGACTTGTGAACAGAGTAAGAGAAAAATGGGAAAATATCGAAATGCAATTTCTAGGGGAAAAATGCCATTTTATTAACATTTAGAAATGCTTCCATTAACTTCTAGGAGGAATTATTAATTATAGGAATTAAAAATTCTTATCTTAAATAGTCTGTGTCTAAGCAGCATTATTTTGTAGTATTACTTTGCCCTAAGAACTGAAAAGCCCCACCTGAAAAACTACTACTTCCAGGAAAACAGCATTAACACTATATCAGAAATTGCTCCACGAAAATTATAAGAATATAGGGGGAAAAATACAGATACTTTAGCCATCCTTTGCTTCATTCTTTATTTGACTACTTCCCATTTAATTACTGACCAAGTTTGCTTTCACTTAGTTTCAGAGAGCCAGCAGGCAAAAAATTATAAGGTGCCTGAATTATTTTAAAACTTTAAAGCCATCTGAGGTGTCTCCTATATTTTATAGACTTTGAATGGATGAGTGTCAACTACTAGAAATGTAGGCTCAATGATCCTATAAGCCCAAATGGCCATTCTGTACCCAAATGAAAAATGTCACGTGAGCCCTTTGGCCTTGGAGAATCTAACACAGAACTGGCTTATTTATGGGAATTACATGCTTTAGTCAATAATAAATCTTACAACCATAATCTATGAAGAAAGAGATTTTCTTTATATTAAGTTATGGACGTCAGTGATGGCTGTGAGGTGAGCTGCTCAGAAAGTCTGTAAATCCAACTCTATTAGGTAAGCCTTTTAGGAACATTTTCCTCTTAGCAACAGAAGGAACGGTACTTTGGTTTAGATTTTATTTCCTATGGAACATATTCTAGTGGTAAAAATGACTGAATATTTTGTGACTCTGCAATGCATTAATTAAAACATAATCTGTTCCTTAAGAACTCTAAATGTTTCTAAATTTGAGATGTACAACTGGGATATCCCAAACTAAATTGAGACTGCTCAAAGAGTAACTCCAAACCTTTCTGCAAAACTGATGCATGCACCTGCAGGATCTGTATGACATGTGAAAATAACCTGAACATAATACCTGCCTGCAGGCTCAAACAATTTATATCTTAAAATTTAAAGTGCATTTAAACCCCCAAGAAAAGTCTTAACTTCATGGAAGATACAATTCGCGTGTTGACCTTTTTTTAAAAGTTCAGGTTTCTAGTTCAAGATGGCAGACTGTATACATTCACTTCCCCACCTTCCTAGAATTACAATAATAAAAATGAACAAGAGGGACTAGGCTGAATAGTACAGAGACTGGGAGAAGAGCAATCAGGAAACCAGAGAATTTTCACAACTTAGAGGCAAAAATCAGATAAGATAGTGTAAGGTTGAAAAGCCACAGAAGACTGCAGCCAAGGTGGAAGGTACTGTAATGGCAGAGTCCCAGAGGGCTGCCAAATTTGGAATAAATAAGTACAGGAAACAGCAGAATACGTAGAGCTGTAATCAAGGAGATGAATGAAAGGACTTTGCATGGACCAGTCAAGTGAGCTCTTCTTTCAAGTCTTTTTCTTCCTTCTCATAAAGTATCAGGCAGCAGCATTTGCCCCAGGATAAAACCATAGAAATGCTATCTAAAGAAAGTGAAGGATCTTCTGGGGTGAGCTAAGACTCTAAGAAAGATGTAAAGTAGAGATGGAGGTAAATCCAAACTCTACACCCAACACACATGGAGAGAAGCAACACATATGAAGAGAAGCTAGATCTTTTGAAAGTAGAGAACTCCTTACTATTGATAGATTTTTAATGCTCATGGAGACTTTTTTGTAGGGTTCACTATTATCTGTGCTTTGTTTGGTGCCTAGCTTATTAAAAATCATCTCTCTAATATAAAACACTTTGCAAGCCAATTTTTCTTGAGGATTTTGACACTGGATACAAATTCGATTAATTAAAAATACTTTACAAATTTAAACTGCTATTACAAATGTAATATGGCTAAATCTTTTAAACACTTCAAATCCCTTAAACAAAGATAAACTTGCATATACGCAGGAATTATAAAACATACACCTTTACAATAAAAACAGTTACAAAACGCTAATGCCATTGGATGTAACTGCTTTCCTCCCCTTATCCTTGCTCTTCTCTAGGTTTCAATGATTCTACACGATCTTGCTTATTTTAATTCCTAGGCTTTTAATCATTTTTAAACCAGAAAGTGTAGGAATACAATCTTACGAAAACCAAATTGTAGACCTAGGTTGTCAATAGCTGACACTGGAGGTGGAATATAGGGCCTGATGACACAGTTCAAAAAAGCATACCAAAGTTATCGATCACGTGGTTGAATGCCTTTTCCCCATGAAGTTTTTAAGACATTTTGCCTTTCCCAGAGATAAGATGTTCTTGAGGAGTGAAATAACCAACTATATCTGACCAATTTTCCTATAACTATGATCTACGGACTCTGGCTATTGGTATTATTAAAAATGTCTGGATCTCTTATCAATATTTTATTATACTTAGCAGGGGCTGTAAAAACTAAAAGCTTTGTCTTCCAGAGGTAAGTTCTGCATATTTTCTCATTCCTAAGACATTCTTTTTCCTTCCCAACACTTACCACCTTTGAAATTTGGGTACATCTTACAATGAAGGGTATCATCTAGTCCCGGTCAACCAGGAGCAAGTGTGACAGTGTTGTCACTGCTTGCTCTTGCATTTACTTGGTTGTTAGCCCAAGAACTAAGGATACTGTGAGGAAGAAACATGAGACTGGGTTATTGACTGAAAATTTTCCATTGATACCCGCTGTTAAAAACACAAAAACATCAGTAACAAAACTTGTTGAAGGCATGTCATTGGTTTGGAAGAAAATCCCAGAATGAGTGTAGCATATTTCTAGAAAATGCTGTATCACCAAAGCTCTGAATGCTAAAAAAGGTGAAATTATGTAGAAAAACACAAACACTAATAATTTGGGGCCAATAAGTGGTTCAGAAGACTCAGAAATGTAAAAAAGTTTCATTTATACCTTAACCAATTATTTTGTTTATGTTTTCCTTTTTAGGTATGCACAATATTAAAATTATGTCTAACCAAGCCCAAATATTCTAAATATTAAGAAAGATCTTTGCTAGGGTATAACTGGCAGTGATTTTTTTTTCCTTAGTGGTATAAAAAATGATACATCTTACGCTCAAAGGCACCCTACACTTGGTGACAGAAGGTTGCTGTCACTTCGAGAAAATTTAGCTGTTTTAATCATTCCTAAATCACAGTGTTGGACTCTCTTTTCCATTGATTAACATGTTTGACATCTGTAATTAATAAACCAAGCTCCTGGTCTACACAGTTATTCTAATCTCTCCTAAACTCTTTGTTATGCTCCTGCTGCAGTCACATTTCCCCCCATAATTGTGTGGCTCCCTCACCAATGTGATTGTTTCCTGATTACAGATAGAAACAACTACATATGATGTTTTATAAACAAACATATGCTTAAAAGAAAAACAAAACATCCATAATTTTCTACTTACTAAAATCCATAAAATTTAAGCATAACTTAGTTTGTTCATCCTTCTCATATTTTACCTGATTTTACATTAATTGCATAGCCATCTAACCTTTTATTCCTAAATATGAATGGATAATAATATACCATTTCAGAAAAACTGACAGCAAAAAAGAGAAAGATCAAGTTGAACAAATGAAAAAAAAAAAGAAAATGACCCATGGTTGAAGAGAGATAACTCTGGAAGAGAAGACACATAACAAAAATTATAATTGGTTTTATCAGAAGATTTGAGGTAGTTACTGTATCCACAAAGCAAGAATAAGCTGGTGTGGGCAAAAGGAGCAATCAAAGAGCAAGAATCCTTATAAACTAAAAGATAAAAATGAAGATAAAATGAATTAAAAAAGAAGAAAATACAATTGATGAAATGAGAAATTGAATAAAATGGTTAAGTAATAGGAAACCTTGAAAAGCAAATGAATGATCTGGAAGAAAAACTCAAAGAAAGTCTTTGAATATAGAAATAAAAAGCAAAAATAGAAAATATGAGAGAAAAGTTGAGATAGAATAAAAGCATAAAATCCAATCTCCATCATAAGAATCTGAGAGAGAAACCAAAAAATCATAGGATAAAGATATTCTCAAGAAGATATATTTGAGCTGAGGAAAGAAATGAATCTTTAGGCTGATAGACCCTGACAGGCTGAATTTAAAATTTATATATAAATAAAATATAAAAACTTCATTCAGGCATATGTCAGAGAAATTTCAGAACTTTAAGAAAAAAAACAAAGTTAAAGTTTTTCAAAGAAAAAAAAGTTACCTAAAGCAAAACCAATATTGGAGTTGCACTGTATTACTTTTTGGTTCTGAAAGCTAGGCTAGATGAAAAAAAAAAAAAAGCTCTAAGATTCTGAGGGGAAAACAATGGTTTGAACCTCAACTCCTTTACAAAACTAATCAAACAACTATGAAAATAGAGAGGAGACTTTTTCAGACTTGAAAGGAATCAAAAGATTAACTTCACATGCAGCCTCCTTAAAGAAACTGCTTAAAAGATTAGCAAATACCGTGAGATATACTGATCCACCATCCATTCTTTCTTTATTAACAGTTATCTATTTTGAGGGTGTCAATGCTGTAGCTAAAATTTAACACACTCATAGATAGAGGTCCAATGAAATGTTAACAGAGACATCAGGTGACACTCCTGAGAAAGTTCCTTAAAGATGGAGAGGCTTAGCTAGCTATAAAGAGCCTTTTTGCCCCTCCCTCCTGTGACTTTGCCTGATCTAAAATATGGACAGTATGGTGCTTCAGTAACATCTTAGGGAGGAGACCTTGACAGCAAAAACCATGCCTTATGGATGGTGGAATATAAAATTAGAATCTCTTTGTGTTCCTAATTATGATGGAGCTACCATATCAGAAATAATCTGCCTACATCTAATATTCATCTTTTAATTGTGAAATATATAGATAAGAAAATGTATGTAAAGTATATGCACAGTTTAATGAATAATAATGAAATGGAAATCCATGTGCCTACTCACCATCCAGTTTAAGAATTAGAAAGTTACCATTGGGAATATCTGTATGATGCTCTCTGATCACAACATATTTTTTCCTTCACAGAAATATTCATCATTCTGAATTTATGTCAATTATTTACTTTTCCCTATGTCTTTATCACTTATATGTATCCTTAAAATATATTATCTAGTCTTGTCTTTTTTCACATCATATAGTATACATTCTCTTATGACTTACTTTCAATTGATTGAAATATGCTTGAGACTCATTCATGTTGATACATGCAGGCTGCAGGTAATTTATTTTTCACTACTTTATAGAATTCCATTGTATAAATATATTCCATTTTACCCATTTTCCTATTGATATAGACTTGGGTTGTGTCCAGTTATTTTGTTATCATTGTTGTTGTTGCTGCCTGTTTTGCTATTATAAACGATAGTGCTTTGAATATTCTTGCACATTTATTCTGAAGCTGATTTGTAAGATCTCCTTAAATATACTTACAGGTGGAACTACTGAGTCATAGGAAATGCACATACTCCTATTAATAATGCTCTTTTCCAAACTGATTGTACTCATTTATACCCACATCAGCAATATATGAGAGTACTTAGTGCTCCACATCCTCTTCAAAACTTGTATTCTCCAATTTTAATTTCCTTGTCTAGTGATTATAAAGTCATACTTCATTCTAGTTTTACTTTACCTTTCCTTGATTTTTGTTAAATATTTCATATTTTCATGGTTTATTTCTCTTTTTGCTCCCTGTGCAAATACATACTCATGTGTTTTGTCCATTTTTAATTAGGTTATCTGTTTTTTATTCTCCTACATTCTGAAAACTACTTTTGTTAGCTACATAGGTTTCAAATACCTTCTCACAATTTGTAGCCTCTCTTTTGACTCTATAATGTCTTTTGATGATGAAGTAATCTTACTAATATAATTGAATATAGCAACTCCAAGAAGTCAAGTAATCTTAAAATTAAATTTTGTCTTGCAGGTAATTTTGGGGGGGTAATCATTAAAGTGTGAGAATGGAATGTATTTTTAGCTTAATAATTTTTAAATATTTAGAAATACTACACATGGTCCTCAGTTCAAACTCTCACCTTAGGCCCCGCACATGATAGGAGTGTTTGCCTTCTAAGATGGACCTTTGTGCTCTCCCACCCTGCCTTGAGATTCTACCTCTTTTCCTCCTCAACCAGTCTTAGTAGCTGACAAAGCCATCATGTGGCTGGAAAATCTTAAAAAGGAGAGTTTCATATAGAATAGCTCCAGTATGAACCTGAGATTGTCTACTTTTCCAGAGTTTGCATTTACCCTCTGTGAGGTGCTTTCCATGTCAAGATTTCCAACCACTGTACAAAAGTAGACACACAGCAGCCAAACCAATTCTCTTAAACATAAGAGATGATGGAAATCTCCTGCTGAAAACTTTCCAATGGCTTCCTGTCATACCATACAAATCAAAAGTTCTCTCCCTGGCCTCTAAACCCCACTTGGTTTATCCCCTGATCACATTTCTGGTATTTCACTTGAAATCCTACTATTCTCCCCTGTACTCATTCCACTCCCGGATGCTGGCCTTTGTGAAATCCCCCAAAAATACTGTTTCTGCTGAAGGAACTTTGACTTGACAGTTCCTCTGCCTGGAATGCTTTTCCTCCTGAAGGCTCAGTTACCAGTTTCATTTTGGTTTCTTTTCAAATTTATCTTTCTGATAAAGGCCTTCCCTGACACTCTAAAATACATCTTGCCGCATATTGTATTTTTATTGAATTTATTGGTATTTCACTTTTTCTTATATATTTCTTCTTGTTTAATGACAATATGCCCTATTAAAATGTAAGCTATATGAGCACAGGTACTTTGATTAGTTCATATTTGTATGTCCTACACCTAGAACATGCCTTTCTAAGGCTTCACGTAACAGGTGTTCTATAAATATTTGTTGAATGAACATTTTATCCACTCACTTCTTAGACACAGATGTGCCCTCAGAGAAGGAAGATCTGGGTAACCCTTTGTTATCTGCATCCATTACCATGGGCACATCTCCAGCTATGATTGTCAGGACCCAGGAACATTCTATTGAAAAATCCCAGTATAAGGCGGAGGGTCAAATACCTTGACATCATAAGGCCCTATTGTTAGAGAATAGAGAATCTCTCTTGATTTAATCAAATTCAACTTCAATAAAATAAAAGGAATTCACTTCTGGAGTTGGGATTGAGGGGGTAAAAAAAACACTTTAAAAAGTACCTCTTAGAATAAGATTAATTATGGCCATAGGGGCAGTTCAGAGGATGGTACCATTATGGACTATTTCAATTATTTCATCCATGTATATAAATCAACACTGAAATTTAAAAAATAAAGTTTACCATAAGGTAAAATGTTTTTAATAAACTCTGGGGAAAAATGCATATCAAACTTGCTAAAACCTACTCCTGTGCCCTGAGTTCCCTCTTATGTGTAAAAGTAGTATCTTGTATCTTTGCCAAAAGGGTTCTAACTTCCCAGAAATACCAGGGTTCATTTTTAGTTCACTAAATCTCCCAAGAAAGTTAAAGATTTCTTGTTATGTATCTTTCTTTCTTCTCACTGCAAAATCAAATGCTATATATTTATGTACCTGCCTCTACTTTCAGACTATGCCTTCATAGATTATCTAATCAGAAAGTGTAAATATATCTTCCATTGTTAGCTACAATGAGAAAAATTTGAACTAATAATATCTTCCAAGCATCTGACATCTGATACCATGGAACATAAGATTACAAGATTTACCATTAATGAAGGGCTGCTACAAATTCACACTAGGTAATTAACCCAAAAGAAAACAGAATGAATTAATAATGATTATGAAAATAAACATCTCTTCATGTGAGATTATTCATCCTAATATTTCTAATAAATTTAATTTTTTAAAAATACTTTATCCCATTTTTGCAAAAAAAGAAATATACGCATGTGTGTGTTTACATGCAAATGAAGAGAAAGGATAGAAACAATGCTCATAAAATTGTTGACAGTGTTCTCCCTCAGGAGGAAAATGGAGGTAAGGGGAATAATAAAAGGAATTTTCTACATCTTCCTGACTACAGTAGTATATAGAGTTTTTAACAATGAGACGTATTTATATTTTGTGGTGTGTGTGTGTATGAAACCAATGACTAGTATTTTTAGAGGGTCTTAGAATCATTAAAATTAAAATTTCAAAAAAAAGTAAAAAATTATTTCGAGGCATTGAGAGCTTGGTATTTAAACAAATACCATGGAAAATATATTCAATATTTTAAAATGAAACATTTTGGGGTACCTGGGTGGCTCAGTCAAGCATCTACCTTCGGCTCAGGTCATGATCCCAGTGTTCTGGGATCAAGTCCGCATCAGGCTCCGTGCTCAGCAGGAAGCCTGCTTCTCCCTCTCCCTCTACCTGCTGCTTGTGTTCCCTCTCTTGCTGTCTCTCTCTGTCAAATAAATAAATAAAATCTTTAAAAAAAATAAAAATAAAAAATGAAATATTTCTTAAAATGAATTAACAATGGCATTGAGGAGGGCACGTGATATGATGAGCACTGGATATTATACACAACTGATGAATCATTGAACACTACATCTGAAACTAATGATGTAATACATGTTGGCTAATTGAATTTAAATTTTAAAAAAATGAATTAACAATCTTCTAATTTTTGTCTTTATGCCTATATTTCTATATTGATATAGGCTATCCTTAAAGTGTGGTACACCCCTATTCCATTATAAAAACGAACATAGTAAAACAAATCTGACTTCTGTAATCTTATGGTATTACAATTCTTAATCTATACTCACTCAAGGAAGTGTGTGGGTGTAGGAAGAGGTAAATAAATGTATGTACTTTTCACCTATTTCTAACATATTCCTTTTTTAGGAAAAAGGGGTATTAATTATCTCTTTTACCTTTTTAAATGGTGGAGAACTTTAAGGAAAATGATAAAAGTGCGTGATTGGTTGCTTTCTTCCAAATCCATGACCTACTTCCTGAAACCCTGCTGATGGGCTCTCATGTGAAACATTTCCCATCAGCAGTTTAAATTACCTTTCAGAACCTCCAACATGTTTCAGAATCTTAGGATGAATAATTAATGCAACTGCACTCACAGACCTTTGTAATGAGCACATATTTTATAAGTAAATAACTAATGTCCGATACCAAATGAATACCAATGGAATAGAGATTTCTGAGAAGCAGGTTGGGTGTTTTGTGTGAAACCTAAAATTGACACTGATAGGCCAATATTCACAGACTTCCACTTCTATTAGTTGGTTTTTAGACCCATTTACTCAGTATGTCAGCTTAATTCTCATATTGGCAAATGAATGTTGTTTGTGGCTCATGAAAGAGAATGGAATTAGCTAGATCATTTAACCACAGGAAGCCACAAATAATGTTAACTGATCAGCTGGCCATAAATTTATTCTTTTTAACTGTTGAATTATGCATTCAATTCTCTGCACCTGAAAGCAGTTTTCTTCTCCTTTCCTGTATTTCTGTCACTCTTTTCTACTTTGTGAATCATCTCCACATTCATAGATTATATTATGTGAATCAAAATCTTGCATATATATATAATAGTTCAGCCTCATATGCCTGTATGACTTTGAAATATTTTTCCATTTAATATTTTCTTAAAAGCCAGACTTTATAAAATCTAATTTAAAAGCCCTGCATTGCATTAGAGCACAGAACTAAAAGGGTATTTGTGGAATTGATCATTTTCCTGATAAATAACAAAAAACTATACTTCCCGAATTACATCTATTTTTACAAGTTTAGTTTTCCTGAATCCATAACTTTTTTCAAGCAAAACTACTTCAAATGATTGTGAGGGGGTTAAATTTTTTTCTGGTCACTTAGGACAGTTATGTCTCATTTTCTGTTTGCTTTGAGAGAGTCTCAAGTGAAAAGAGGGAATTCTGACTTGTGTGATAATATTCTATAGTATTTTTATAGAAAATATTCATGAGGTATATTGGCCTAAGGTGAAGGAAGGCTATTGATTAATGTGGAAATTCTACCAGAAGGGCTAAAGTACCTAAAAGTAGCATGTTGGGGCCAGCCAGGTCTGAGCTCATCCCTACACAGTTACTGGGACAGCATGGAGAAATAACTTGACTTCTCTGTAAGGCTTTTTCATGTGTAATGGGAATAATTATTCTCACTCTTAACAGCTGTTCTCAAAACTAAACAATGCATTTCAAGTGCATGACAGTAAGGCTCAATAAACATCAGCTCCCTCTCCATGCCCTTGCCCTCTCCCTTGTCCAGTTACAACTATAACATCTAAAATTCCCAGGTACCATCTCTCAGAAAGGATTGGGATGAATTCTAGGGTACAAAATCTGATTATGAAGGCAACCATGTTCCGGTCACCATGTTTTCATATCTGTCTCCTCTGCTAAGCTGTGACTCCATGAGGACCATGACCAACTGTCTTCCCTCACTGCAACCTCAGAACCAAAGCACAGGTACTAGTGTTTAATGTGTACTCACTGAATGAATGAAGGCCCTAGTCTTTTTCTCCAACAACAACTGCCTTATACCTGAATCACAGATGGCCACTCCAGGCACATTTCATCATGGAAAACAATGAAAAATAAAATCTCCAAGACAATAAAAATCCCACATGAATTTTTACCAATACATAAAGTTGAACGTTTCCATATATTCCAGATAGAATGTGTTTGCAATGGCTTATTGCATTACAAAATATTGTTGGTCACTTCTCAGAAATATACTGATTCTACTTCAGTTATTCTATAGCTACTCATGTGTGTAGATTTTGCTGAAAAGATCAATTGGCAATGATCTTTCTGTAAGAAGAACAAAAACATCACTCCTTAATTTGCTGCCACAGCAGTAATCTGCAGAGCCAAAAGCTGCTTAAGACTTTACTTTAAACTCAAGTTTTACCTGAAACTTTACTTTAAAAAAGGGGATAAAACTTGCTTTCCATTCTGTGAGTTGTCTGTCACAGCCATAACCTAAATTAAACCAATTTTAATCCATTAAAAATAAATTATTTCAAAAATGATTAAGATTTTCTAAAAAAGAAAAAAAAGAAAAAACAGGAAACAAGTAAACAAATTTCACAGGGCCCACAGCAATGTGCATTTTATTTTTAATGCATTTTAAGCGAAAATTCTAAAACTGTGAAAGAAACCTTATACTGAGTTAGGTAAGGACCAAATGGCTTGGCAGACTTTGGATACACAGAAAGGAATGACATGGAAAGATGTTTGCTGGAATAGCAATGATGAAAACGCTTCAGTAAAGGCAATTCACAGCAGCGAGGCTCGCCAGAACTAGAAAGGATGTGAACACTCGTGATTGGTTTAATCTTAAATATTACTTAAAGTCTTTTATTTATTAGGTATTTACATTGTGTCAGATACTTTGTTAAGCACTTTACTTTTTTTCATTCTGTAATATATGAATAATTATGCTTATTCCGTAGGTCAAGAAATGGAGACCCTGTTAACAAGTAAAATACCTGGAACCTTAAATGCATCTCCTTCCAAAATTTCTGGCTCTTAATCATTATGCTATGCTGACTATACAATCCTATGGGTTGAACAACCCCAAAATGAAAAGCATTTCAATGGGAAAACAATTGCAAAAGTACAAGTTCAAAAACTTCTGCTTATAAATCAAGCAAATCTGTAATTTAAAAACTCAGCACAGGGAATCTGGCAATCTTAGCAAATCACCCTGACACCTACTTTCTATGGTCTTACCGGGGTAACTCAATAACCCCTGCAAGTATGCTGGTAGAGACTAAGAGAGGTCTCTAGGTCCCAAGTTCTACTGGATCTCCAAGGAGACTATGACCAGGGCTTCTTTCTCCTAGAGGCAGATGAAAGCCAAAGGGAAAAAAATCACAAAGATAAAGAACGGCTTCTCTTCAAGGCTCAAGACAGAAGCTGAAATTTATTTTGGCTTTCCAAAGGGTTACAGTTAGCAAATGTAAATAGAGTCTATTGATTATTGAGCAGTAAGAGAGTTTCTCCTGGGCACTTGCTACATGGAATCCTTGGGCCAGCAGCACAATCCCACTTACCCCAATTATCTGGAAGATATCTAGCTACATGAAGAAACTCAATGGCTAGCAGTCTCTGTAACAAGAAGACTGTTCTTGTGCCTTAAAAAATCTCAGAACAGAGGCGGAGCCTTGCTGGCACAGTCCGTTGAGCAACCGACTCTTCATTTCAGCTCAGGTCATGATCTCGGGGTTGTGGGATTGAGTCCTGTGCTGGGTTCCACACTCTGCAGCAAGTCTGCTTGAGATCCTCTCTCCCTCTCCCTCTGCCCCTCCTGCTTATTCTCTCTCTCTAAAATAAATAAATATATCTTTAAAAAATATCTTAGAGAATCTTCTTCCTAGTAAATCAGATGACTGAGCATTGGCCAATCCATTCATTAATAGCTCAGAAGAGTGGAAATTGCTCCTACAGAATGCTAAAAGATAAAGAGCCAACATCAAACTGGGAGAACTTAGGGAGCACATCCGAACTGTGAACAAATAAAATAGTATGTGCTTTCACCAATATTCAGGGAAATTAAAATTAAAACAAACATAAGATGCCAAATATTCCTAAAATCAGAAATCCCACTATGGGAACTATATTTGACAGTAATAAAAGCATTAGAAAAAAAATTAAATCACTTTCAGTTTCATTCACAGGAAGATGATTAAACATACTATAGTACGTTCATCCTATGCAATATACACCATCCAGTGAGAAGAATGTTTTTCAATAATCTGGAGGTCTATTTTAAAAAAGCAAATTCTAAAACATGTACAGTAATATTTTCTTATTCAAAAACCTGTTTCTGTGTATACATGTTTGATATCTTTATATGAACATGAAGAAAGGTAGAGAATGTCATGCCCTGTACTATAAAAGTGGTTGATTTCAGGAAAGTGAAAATTGTCATAAGAGAATCATTCACTTTTCCTTTCCACATCTTTATATTGTTACATCTGTACCACTAAGATACTGTTTTAGAAATTTTTTTAAAAACCAGAAGGAAAAAAGCATTACATAAAATTACTGTCAATATAGCAAAGATCTGACCTTATGTGAATTCAAATAATTGTTCAATGCTATATACCCAAAATGACTGAATTCATAAATACTGCATGCACCACTATATTTATTTCAGGATGATAAAAGATAATAATCATGCCCATAGAAACATAATTTCTAGCCACATACTTTATTAAATAAATGCCAGTGTTTAACTCTATTTTTTCATTGCCATTTTTAATCATCTCCACTTTAAAAAGAAAAAGTTCAATAGTTAAAAGCCAACTAAACAAACAGAAAATAAACCTATGTTAAAACCAGATGTTTGTCTCCTCTAAATTCTCTTACATTAAGTTTTTCCTATCTTTAGGGGAAATTGAATTAACTATGAAAATAAAGTATCCCCGCACTCCCTTTTTTACGAAAAGATTTTCTATTTTCTCCTGAACACTCTCTCTAAGAAAAAGCACAGGGCTTCAATTGTTGGAAAGAATTTTTGGATCAATGCTAAGCTTTTGGAGATAATACTGTTTTGAGTTCTTTTGAAAAAGCTGAAATAGGAGAGAAATCCTGGAGTATCAGACCAGACACCAGGGTGGACCCTGAAGTTGGAGAACAGTAAGCTCTCTGCATCATGCAACAATTGTGCTTTCATGTATGCAAGTTTCCTGGGTCAGGGGACCTCAGAATATGTGCAAACACATATAAGGGGATCATATCCAATCACCCCCAGTAAGTCTAGAAAAATAAGAAGAGAAACATTCAACATATCTAAGGCTTCACTCATTCTACCCTCCCACCAGCTTCAATTTACTTTAGCCTACTGACCCATTTTTCTTTATTTTAGTAAGTTATCTTTTTTTAAGATTTTATTTATTTATTTGACAGAGAGAGACACAGTGAGAGAGGGAACACAAGCAGACGGAGTAGGAGAGGGAGAAGCAGGTTTCCCATGGAGCAAGGAGCCAGATGCGGGGCTTGATCCCAAGACCCTGGGACCATGACCTGAGCCAAAGGCAGATGCTTAATGACGGAGCCACCCTGGTGCCCCTATTAAGTTATCTTAATTCCAGTACAGTTAATAGTGTTACATTAGTTTCAGGTGTACAATTTAGTGATTCAGCACTTCTATACATTATTCTATACTCATCATAATTGTACTCTTTAATCCCATCACCTATTTCACCCATTCCCCCACCCACCTTCCCTTTAGAAACCACCTGTTTGTTCTCTGTAGTTGAGTTGGTTTCTTCATTTGTCTCTCATTTTTTCCATTAGCTTCTTTGTTTTGTTTCTTAAATTCCACATATGGTAGGTCTTTCTCTGACTGACTTATTTCCCTTAGCATTATACTCTCTAGCTCTATCCAGGTCATTGCAAAAGGCAAGATTTCATTCTTTTTATGACTGAATAATATTCCATTGTGTGTTTGTGTGTGTGTGTATACACACATATATATATACATATATATGTGTGTGTGTGTATATATGTATATATATATATATATATATATATATATCACCTCTTTATCCATTCACCTATCCACAGACACTTAGGTTGCTTCCATAATTTGGCTATTGTAGATAATGTTGTAATAAACATAAGGGTGCATAAAGCCCTTCAAATTATTATTTCTATATTCTTTGAGTAAATACCCAGTAGTGCAATTACTGGATCATAGGGCAGTTCTATTTTTAATTTTTTAAGGGATCTCCATCTTGTTTTCAACAGTGGCTGCACAAGTTTGCATTCCCACCAACAGTGCCTGAGGGTTCCTTTTTCTCCACATCCTCACCAACATTTGTGTTTCCTGTGTCTTTTTTTTTTTTTAATTTTAGCCCTTCTGTCAGGTGTGAAGTGATATCTCATTGTAGTTTTGATTTGCATGTCCCTGATGATGAGTAATGTTGAGCATCTTTTCCTGTGTCTGTTGGCGAATTTGGATGTCTTCTTTGGAGAAGTGTCTGTTCATGTCTTCTGCCCATTTTTAATTGGATTATTTGGTTTTTCAGTGTCATGTTGTAGTGGTTCCTTACATATTTTGGATACCAATCCTTTATCAGATATATCATTTGCAAATATATTCTCCCATTCAGTAAGTTGTTTTTTAGTTTCATTGACCACTGACCCATTCTAAACAAAGTCTACCCCTTTCACTGTCAGGAAATTATTCCAAATTAGGCTTTAAAAAAATTATTTGTTCTCTGCAGAACAGATTTAAAAAAAAAAAGCTTCATTTTTCTCCACTCCTAATTACATCTCTCCACCTATCAACTTAATGTTTGGTTCTTGATTTTGTTTTTCTAATAACAACTCCTCCATTCCCAATTGCCTCAGCACCTGTTTTGACACACTTTAACACTGATTCAGAAGCTGCACTCTATGTTGAAATACCAAAGTACAATGCCTCAGTATATTGCAGATTTTCACACTATTTTACATCATAATATACATATAATTCTATAATATTTCCTCACTTATATATGGTCCATTAGGGTAATCCTTCTTAACAAGGTAAATATTATTTCTTTGATATTATAAGATCTTGGAGGGAAAAAATAGTATTTACAGCATAATTCCCCAAATCTACCTGTACATAAATAAATCTGATGAGGTGTACACACACACACACATATTACCTTTTCTTTAAGATTTTATTTTACTTATTTATTTGAAAGAGAGACATAGAGCATGGGAGTAGGGGCAGGGGAAGGGCAGTGGAAGAGAAGAGAGAAAACCCCAAGCAGACTCCTCACTGAGCACGGAGCCCAAGGCAGGCCCTATCCCATGACCTGAGCCAAAATTGAGAGTCAGACACTTAACCTAGTGAGCCACCCAGGCACCCCTACATTACATTTTTAAGAATAAAAATACTACCACTATGTTATAATTGTTGCTATTTCCATACTTTTGGTTTATTAAAACTTAATGATGCCAGAATATCTATACTCTTAAGAAAGCCCTGTACTAAGCAGCATGTTTAGCCAAAAGAGAGTAAATCAACTTCTTAATAATCATCTCAAGAAGGTACTATGCATGGTTAGGAGGTCCTTTTTAAAAAGAAATTTGGACAACAGCAAACAGTTTTAATCTATCATTACTGTATATAAGCAGTTACATATGGCCTTTTCTCTGCAATCAAACCAATTATGAGTTCAAATGTCTACTCTAGAGAACAGAGGAAATTGCTGGTAAACCTCTCTCACCATTAGCTGTGTGATTTCTGAAAGTTTCTCACTATGCTTTAAAGAGTACAGGACTCAATTTTCTCCTTCATAAAACAGAGCTAATAATAATACCTGGTCCAAAGAATTATTATAATAATTAAGATTTCAGCAATACCATTATCAGTGTCTGGCACCTAGTAAGTGTTCAATAAATGTTAGCTGTGTTATTATTTCAGTGCTCTTGTCTTAAGGATTTCCTAGTACATAAAATGGTAAGAGAATGGAGGAAATAGAGAAGAAAATTCCTTGTCAGGGAACATTTTATTTTATTTTATTATGTTGTTAGTCACCATTAAAAGTCACATCATTAGCTTTTGATGTAGTGATCCACGATTCATTGTTTTTGTATAACACCCAGTGCTCCATACAGTACATGCCCTCCTTAATACCCATCACCAGGCTAACCCATCCACCTACCCCCCTCCCCTCTAAAACCCTCAGTTTGTTTCTCAGAGTCCATAGTCACTCATGGTTCATCTCTCCCTCCGATTTCCTCCCCTTCATTTTTCCCTTCCTGCCCCTAATGCCCTCCATGCTATTCCTTATGTTCCAGAAATAAGTGAAACCATATGATAATTGACTTTCTCTGCTTATTTCACTTAGCATCATCTCCTCCAGTCCCATCCATGTTGATGTAAAAGTTGGGTATTTATCCTTTCTGATGGCTGAGTAATAGTCCATTGTATAAATGGGGCACATCTTCTTTATCCATTCATCTGTTGAAGGGCATCTCAGCTCTTTCCACAGTTTGGCTATTGCAGACATTGCTGCTATGAACACTGGGGTTCATATGGCTCTTCTTTTCACTACATCTGTGTCTTTGGGGTAAATACCCAGGAGTGTAATTGCTGGGTCATAGGATAGCTCTATATTTAATTTTTTGAGGCACCTCCACACTGTTTTCCAAAATGGCTGTACCAACTTGCATTCCCACCAACAGTGTAAGAGGGTTCCCCTTTCTCCGCAACCTCTCCAACATTTGCTGTTTCTTGCCTTGTCAATTTTTGCCATTCTAACTGGTGTAAGGTGGTATCTCAGTGTGGTTTTGATTTGAATTTCCCTGATGGCTAATGATGATGAACATTTTTTCATGTGTCTGTTAGCCATTTGTATATCTTCTTTGGAGAAGTGTCTGTTCATGTCTTCTGCCCATTCTTTGACTTGATTATTTGTTTTTTGGGTGTTGAGTCTGAGAAATTCTTTATAGATCTTGGATACCAGCCCTTTATCTGTAGTGTCATTTGCAAATATCTTCCCCCATCCTGTGGGTTGCCTCTTTGTTTTGTTGACTGTTTCCTTTGCTGTGCAGAAGCTCTTTATCTTGATGAAGTCGCAAAAGTTCATTTGTGCTTTTGTTTCACTAGACTTTGGAGATGTATCTTGAAAGAACTTGCTGTGGCCAATGTCAAAGAGGTTATCGCCTATGTTTTCCTCTAGGATTTTGATGGATTCCTGTCTCACATTGAGGTCTTTCATCCATTCTGAGTTCATCTTTATATATGGTGTTAGAGAATGGTCAAGTTTCATTCTTCTGCATGTGGCTGTCCAATTTTCCCAGCACTATTTATTGAAGAGACTTTTTTTCCATTGCATATTTTTTCCTGCTTTGTTGAAGATTATTTGACCATAGAGTTGAGGGCCCATATCTGGGCTCTCTATTCTGTTCCATTGGTCTATATGTCTGTTTTTGTGCCAATACCATGCTGTCTTGGTGATCACAGCTTTGTAATATAGCTTGAAATCAGGCAACGTGATGCCCTCAACTTTTTCTTTTTCAACATTTCCTTGGTGATTTGGGGTCTTTTCTTATTCCATACAAATTTTATGATCGTTTGTTCCAGCACTTTGAAAAGTGTCATTGGAATTTTGATCGGGATGGTGTTAAAGGTACAGATTGCTCTGGGTAGCATAGACATTTTAACAATGTTTATTCTTCTGATCCATGAGCATGGAATGCTTTTCCATCTTTTTGTGTCTTCTTCAATTTCTTTCATGAGTGGTCTATAATTCCTAGAGTATAGATCCTTTACCTCTTTGGTTAGGTTTATTCCGAGGTATCATATAGTTTTTGGTGCTATTGTAAATGGAATCGTTTCTCTAATTTCTCTTTCTACAGTTGTGTTGTTAGTGTATAAGAAAGCAACTGATTTCTGTGCATTGACTTTTTACCCTGACACGTTACTGAATTGTTATATGATTTCTGGTAATTTGGGGGTAGAGTCTTTTGGGTTTTCCACATAAAGTATCATATCATCTGTGAAGAGAGAGAGTTTGACTTCTTCTTTGCCAATTTGAATACCTTTTCTTTTTGTTGTCTGATTGCTGTTCCACGGACTTCTAGTACTATGTTGAACAATAGTGGTGAGAGTGGGCATCCTTGACATGTTCCTGATTTTAAGGGAAAGGCTCTCAGCTTTTCCCCATTGAGGATGATATTTGCTGCAGGTTTTTCATAGATGGATTTTATGAACTTGAGGAATGTTCCCTCTATCCCTATACTCTGAAGAGTTTGAATCAGGAAAGGATGCTGTATTTTGCCAAATGCTTTTTCTGCATCAATTGAGAGGTCCATATGTTTCCTCTCTCTCCTCTTATTAATGCATTCTATCACATTGATTGATTTGCGAATGTTGAACCACCCTTGCATTCCAGGGATAAATCCCACTTGGTCGTAGTGGATGATCCTTTTAATGTATTGTTGGATCCTATTAGCTAGGATTTTGTTGAGGATTTTGGAATCCATATTCATCAGGGATATCAGTCTGAAATTTTCCTTTTAATGGGGTCTTTGCCTGGTTTGGGGATTAAGGTAATGCTGGCCTCATAGAATGAGTCTGGAAGCTTTCCTTCTGTTTCTATTTTTTGAAACAGCTTCAGGAGGATAGGTATTATTTCTTCTTTGAATGTTTGGTAGAATTCCCCAGGGAATCCATCAGGCCCTGGACTCTTGTTTTTTGGGAGGTTTTTGATCACTGCTTCAATCTCGTTACTGGTTATTGGCCTATTCGGGTTGTCAATTTCTTCCTGTTTCAGTCTTGCCAGTTTATAGGTTTCCAGGAAGCCCTCCATTTCATCCAGATTGCTCAGTTTACTGGCATATAGTTGTTGATAATAATTTCTAATAATTGTTTCTATTTCCTTGGTGTTAGTCATGATCTCTCCTTTCATTCATAATTTTATTAATTTGGGTCCCTTCTCTTTTCTTTTAGATAAGTCTGGCCAGTGGTTTATCGATCTTATTAATTCTTTCAAAGAACCAGGTTCTAGTTTTGTTATACAGGGTCAGAAAGGAACATAGTGAAACTTGGTGTAAAAGAAAAATAGATAGTTGAATTTAACATATCAAATTTGCAGTCTTGAGAAAGAAAACATTATTGCCTTTTATTCCTATGCTGCTAAGAGAGCCATGTCAATTTACAAAATTAGTTATCTTTATAACTCTGGCCATAGACAGTTCCTGGTACATAGTCACCTAAAATTATTGATGCATGAACTGACAAATGTATATATGTATGAACATAGAGCTCTTAAAAGTTTTTAAATATCATGTAGATACAATGAGATTTGCATTTTAAAAGGATAACATGGTTGGCTTGTTGAAAATGGGCATTAACAAGAGGAAACTGGAATAAGAATAGCAAAATCATCATTAACTCCGGTGAGAAGTAATGAAGACCTAAATCAAGGCAATACCAGTGGGCACAGAAATAAAAGAATAATGTGAAGGAGGCCCAGAAAGTGGTAATCCTTTAATGTGGGTGATGAGAAAGAAGGAAGATCAACAATGATCTCCAAGTTTCTAGGCTATGGAATATGCGGAGATTCTAGTAATTAAAATAGCAAAGGAGAGACAGCACATTTGGAAGAGATAAATATAGGAAGCAGAAATTGAACTTGGACTTATTGAGGTGTTGGGAAATAAACTTTGACACCATAAGCAACTAAGTGAGGGATGAAGTTATGGAAGTGAATGGGATTATCCAAGAAGAACACAAAGATTATGAATAAAGGAAAGACCCAATAAGGTAAGACTAAGTTGATGATAAAGAAGGTGGTATCAGAAATGTACAAGTTCTACAAAAGAATGGACATGGAAAACCATACAAGCAAAGAATATTTTTTAAAAGGCAGGGTATGGGGTAGAGGGAGAAGGTCAACATTGTTAGATGCACAGATGTCAAAGAAAGGAGACAGAAAAATTGTCCATTGGCCAGAACAGTAAATGCATAGGTAGTCTGCACAGGGTTTGACACTTTCACATTCCTTCCAGCAATTTATAAGAATTCTGTCTTCCCCACAAACTTATCAACAGAATGATACTGTCAAGCTTTTGCATTTTTGCAATCTTATGTGTGAGGAAAATGGCATCTAATTATAGTTTTTATACTTAGTATGAATGAAGTTGAGTATTTTCATATATAAAGTCACTGCTATACTTTTTTATAAATTGTTCGGGTATTTTTGCCAATTTTTTCTATAAGACGTTTTAGTCCTTCATGACTTTTCAAATTCTTTAGGTTTTAGAAATATTAAAATTTTGACTTTGCTTAGTGTTATTTTTGACACAAAATTTTTAATTTTTTATCAAATTTATCCATTTTTTTTTAATTCTTCTGGATTTGGAATCATATTTAGAAATGCCTTCCCTGAACCCAGATTTTAGTAGGATTCACTGGTTTTCTTCTAGGTCTTATATGAGTTCATTCTTTTAGATTTACAATCCATTTTAAGTTTATTTTTGTTTACAGGTGCAATAATTGTCTTTTTCCAGATAACTATTCAGTTGTCTCAACAACATTTACTAAATAATCCATCCTTTCTCCAGTGATATGACTTTTTTTTTTATTTTTTTAGTAATCTTTACACCCAACATGGGCCTTGAACTCATGACCCCAAGATCGAGAGCTGCACTCTCTTCCAACTGAGCCAGCCAGGTGCCCCTCAAAAACTTTTTCATATACTAAAATTCCACATGTGCTTGGGACTATTTCTAGAATTTTTAATCCACCCACTGCTGTCATGCGCCAAACCTACCCTATTTTAATTAGATTTTATAGGGTGTTTTAAAATATGATAGCACCACCCTCTTCACAGCTTCTGTCTTGTCAGTGTTGTTCCAGCTATTTTTGCATGTTATTTTCTATATGAAATTTGCTATCAACAAGCACAAAAGGAAAATTGCTGGTATATTTATTAGGATCAAATTAAATCTATACATCAACTTAGGGAGCACTGACTTTTTTTTTATTTTTTTTATTGTTATGTTAATCACCATATATTACATCAGTAGTTTTTGGTGCAGTGCTCCATGATTCATTGTTTGTTCATAACACCCAGGGAGCACTGACATTTGATAAGGTTGAAACATCCTATCCAAGAGGGAGGGATGGCTTTCAATTTGATTCAGTCAGGAATGTTATGCTGTTCCCTTCATGTAGATCTGGCACAATGATTATTGGACTTAATCCTAAGTAGTTTCCTTTTTTTTGTTGACGGAGTTTCTTCTAAATGAAAATGTCTAATTTTTAAGTTTTTAGCAGAAATGGAGTTTCTGCCCAATGGAGTTCTCATTTTATCTTCTAGCAGATTATTATTTGTGTATGTTAGGGTCTCTCAACATTGGCACTGCACTAATGACATTTGAGATGTCTTTTTTTTTTTTTTTTTTTTTGGCTAGAGAGCCTATCTCATACATTTTAAGATATTTAGCAGATCTCTGATGTCTACCCACTAGCCACTAGATGCTGGTATCACTACCATCCCCAATCATGAAAACCCACAATGTCTCTAGACATTGTCATATGTCACATGGGGGAGGGGGACAGCTCAGTTAAGAAACACTGCTGTATATGAAGACTGTTAATTTTTGCATGCAAATCATGTATCTCACAATCTCACTGAATTATTGCACTATATGCCTGTGTCCTGAAATATTTTGGAAATAAGGCAAGAATAAGGCTGGAGTCCAAAATATCATCTTTACTATTAGTAAAATTATTATGAGACAATGTGGCTCCTATTTACAGACCTGTGGGGCTTTCTAATGTTAAACCTTCAAATTAGACATAGACTGCTTCCCATGTCCCACCATGTCACAGGTAGTGTGACATGGCTTGCCATGGCTTGCCACAGGCTTGCCCAGGTAAGAGAGATCCTCTCCCTGCCTGACAGAGAGAAAAGCAGGATCTGTGCTGCTTGCAGCCAGTTTCTTTCCAAAGATAAAGGGGAGAGGGAGATGTTGGGCATGAATACCCAGTTTTTCCTTTAAAACTCTTCTTACAGATTAAGGGGGAAGAGACGGGGGGGGGAAATCAAGAGTAGGGAATAAATGTGCTCTTGAACATAATGACATTGCTCAAAATCTTCCCCAGCAATGTCTAAGAATCACTGAAAGTATCTTGTAGGTTCAGGAACAAGTCAATTCATTTCTGAGCCACCATCTCTGAAACCCACGCTCTCCTTAAGAATGCTCCTCTGTAGCGGCGCCTGGGTGGCTCAGTCATTAAGTGTCTGCCTTTGGCTCAGGTCATGATCTCAGGGTCCTGGGATTGAGTCCCACATTGGGCTCCCTGCTTGGTGGGGAGTCTGCTTCTCCCTCCCCCACTCCCCCTGCTTGTGTTCCCTCTTTCACTGTCTCTCTGTCAAATAAATAAAAATCTTAAAAAAAAAAAAAAAAGAAAAGAAAAGAATGCTCCTCTGTGGAGAAGAGCGGTCACAGTCATGGCAGCCCAGACCCTGTACTAACTTGCAGTCTAGAGCTCAAAAGTGTGTGGCACCTTGTTTCCTGGGCTCCAAATCAGCCTAACTTTTTCCCAAAGTATCATCACATCTTCATAACATTGTTTCTCTTCCACTTCCCTCCTTGGGACTCAAACCAGTTCCATAGACCAGAGAAACAGGCTTCATTCCATCACCTCCATTGTCCTCATCAACTTGGTCTCTTCTTAACAAGAATGCATGAACAGTAACACTTCTTTGTTGTCCTTTAATTACAAATCCTACCTCCAAAAGCCGTATTAATTTTGCAAATAAATGACCCAAAGAATTATTATACCAATTCCACAGCCAGATTCTGAATCTTGTTTTTACTACTTATGAAACACAATTACTTTCAAAATTGTGCACTATTTAAAATCTGTCCCTAGTAATTCAACAGTAGTTATGAAGCATTTACTACATGCAGGCATTACGCCAGAGCACTGATGACAAGACTTCCACTGACTTGCATTCCAGAGTGAAAGCCACTCTCTTGTTTATGCCATAGCATACAGAAATGGTATGTTTTAGAATTCGTGTATCAAACCATGTGCTTACACACAATCCTAGAACGTGATATCGGTAGGTCAGGCCACTTGGCAATTCAGACTCCTTTTTATAGGTTCTACCTCTGGGAAATTTTGAACTTAAATATCTCACTTGCTCAGTTTCAAGCAGACCAAATCACAGAAATAACAAGCAGAATTCTGGATAGTGCCCTATCATCAACTGCCTGAAGAATTAAGCCAAGATGCCACTTTGAGTTCTGCCCGTGGATACCTTTAGGGATGATGACCTTCTCTTTCCAAATCCATCACTTTTAGAAATTATTAGCCAGAGAGCACTCACCAGAAGCTCTATTTGGTAACTTATAAATGATTTTAATACCATTTCCTTAAAACATATGCCATGTCCATGTTTGTTAAATAATGTGAAACACACAAATATTTGGCTAATAATGAAATATAAACATGAATTCACGCAAAAGGAGAAGAGAATCCACCTTACTGCCATTTTAGGCCCTGAGTTTCCTGGCAGTCGCGGAAATAAAAGGAAAGATGATGAATCACTTATCTCTTACTAACCTTGAGGAATTTTCCTGTAAATATTTATGTTAAGAACATTCAATTACATTAAGAATGTACTCAGTCAGAGCTCTGCGGCAGCATTGCGCCAGGGAGCAAGGAGCAGCGGCGGCCGTGGGGGGCGGCTGGAGAGGGGAAAAAAAACCAAAATGTGCTCAAGAAATAGTTCTTACAAAAGATGCAGAAATGTTCTTTATAATGCCATTGCTTTAAATGATAAAAGTTAAAGTCTTTATTATTGTGTGTGTTTGATGTAGTCTTATTTTTAATTAATAATAGTGATTAGAGAACCAGAGAAAACAACAATTTAAATAGTCCTGTCTTTTTGAAGTATCCATCATTTCCCCCAGGCTTTTGGCAGGAGTTTGACGGTGATCATTTCAAGGCAGGGCTTTCAGCTTAATGCCCAATGAACAGATGTTCTAATTTAAATTAAAAATTATTACTACGGGTGGAAGTGTATTGGTGTGTCTGGGTGTGTGAGAGATAGTGTGTGATGGAGACACATAAGACTAGATAGAGATACCGGATATAAAATAGTCCCCTCGGATGGGAGACAGAGACGGGGTACTCTTTCTGAAATTAATGAGCCTGACTTGTGCTCTCATCTGGGCAGACGGGTTAAAATTTCTGTGAAAGTGGGCCTAAAGGGTATCTGTAAAAAGAGTTAAGGACCTTGAGGTAAGGAGATTATCTTGTATTATCCAGGTGGATCCAAAGTATTCACAAGGGGTCCTTTAGAATCAAAGAAAGAGCTGTGACCACGGAATCAGAAGGCGAATGATAGAATCACTGGCTTTAAAGATGGAGGGAGAGGCCATGGCTGACAGCCTCAAGAAGCTGGAAAAGCCAAAGGATTCTCCCCTGGAACTTCCAAAAGGAATGTAATCCCACATAACTTAATTTTAGCCCCATGAAACCTATTTGGACTTCTGACTTCTAGATTACAAGATAATAAATTTGTCGGGCTTTTTAACCAAGTTTGTGATGATTTGTTTGCAAGAGCCGTAGGACACTAATCTAGAATTAAATGGAAAAATACATGTGAGATATTAGTACAATTGTGGACACATTGAAATACTCAGTAAATGTTGTTAGCATCATAATGGAGGACAATAATGTCTATTTTTGTTCTGATAGTAATTTCCAGAAATTTTGACTATTAGGTTGAATTGTGTGAAACTGCCAATATTTGGTCACTTCTGACCTATAAAAATGATTGTTTCATATGGTCTAACCTAACATTTTTAAGCCTACTACTGATTCATAGGAATAAAAAAAAAGCCTTAAAAAATACAATGCTTATCTCCTCATTAATTCCCTCTTCAATTACAGCAGCCTTGTGAGATTGTTATAAAGATTAAATGAAATAATGTATGTAAAGTAGTAACAAGAGTACTAACAGTAAACCTAAATACACAGTAGACATTATTATGCTTTTTAAGCTCAGTTCCAAGAGAGCAGGGACTTTCTTTTATTCACTGCCATAACTTGGGCTCACACAAGTGTATTTTTATATAAACTATCTATTAAAAAACTTTTTGCAGTTTCTTGTAGTACCTGTCCATTATGCCTTTTTTGGGATTAAAAACTTTTTTAATCCCAAAACTTTTTAATCCCTTTGTGGGATTAAAAACTATTGCTTGGGTCTCACATGGTCTAGTATTCTGTCTCTCTTGTGTATAACCATGTTTCTCCTCCTGCACCTTACACTTCATTTGTATTTTTTCATAGTGCCTAACCATAGCAGTTTAAGAAAAATTGTTTTCACTGTGTGACTGATACAAGTAACAATGTATTTAACAAAGTGGTCTTCTTTCTGCCTCCCTCCTAGATAAATAAAATAGAGTAACCCTTATCAGCTTCATTCCTGCCAAGCAGTGTGGAACTGAACCAGAAATTTAAAGGTACAAAAATATGGCAGGCATATTATTACCCACCAGTATACAAGTGCTCCCTCACACTTCCCTGCCTCCCTGTTATTACATAAAGTCACCTGACTTATGGTTATAGCCCATGGTCTATGGAAGGAAATGGTATAGGCACCTCCTGGACTAAAGCTTTCCCAAGTCCACATGGGACCCTTCAAACTCTTAACCTTTGTCAAAGAAGCCCCATGTTTCAGATAGTGCAACTACAAGAAGCAGAGCCTCCTTTAGCCTATGATCCTTTGTGACTGTTAGGAGCAAAGCCCCATACACCCACGTTAGACTAGTAGCATAAGCGAGAAATAAGTTTCGTGTGTGGTAACCCACTGAGATTTTAAAATTGTTTCTTACCATGGCTCAGCCACTCTTACCTGAATCTTTTTATATCTTTTTATATGTATATATTTAATAATGGCATGATCCTGATTATAATAAATTAGTAATTAGGCATCCTTAACCTTAGAAAAATAATTATTTTTTAAAATAACTTTAAAGAAAGAAATTTGGAAAGAAGATTGAGGACATACTGAAAGAGCAGGAAACAAAGCAGCATTGGATAGGATAAGTGAAATAACATCCAATCAAGATAAAGTCATACAAAAATAGAAATTTATGCCACTGGTTCATAATGCACATAGAAAAGCAATATTCTAGGTTTCATAATACCAGAGAACATACACCCTTGTTCCACATTAATGGCTACTGTGTATTATTATGTACTATTATAGTTTGTATTAGAATTCTAGACAGATGTTCACCAGCTGACAACATAACTTTTAAGAATGTCAAATAGAGAGAGACCATCAGATATTAGGCTGTGAAAATGACAGTCTTTATCAGCTGTTCTCAAACTTGAATGTGAGTAGGAATCACCTAGGGATTTGGTGAAAAAATACAGATTCCTGAACCCTGCCTCCAGCTATTTGTATACACTATGTTTAGAGAAATTCCACCCAAATGGCAATTTTAGCCAAAAATCCCAGGTGACTCTGATGTAAGCGGTCCATGTACCATAACTCTGAAAAGTATCCTTTACTAGGAGCCCATCAGTAACTGGCTCCAACAAATGTAAAACATATGCTCCACACATACTCCAATGTTTGCCCTTCCATTTAAATTTGTTTTATCAGAGTTAATTTTAATATTGGAGATTTTTCACTCTTTTTACATGTTAGTATGTTTTCTTACACTTAAATTAGCACCTACATAATTCTTCCAGTAACTTGAATATTTATTTGATTGAAACAAAAATATTTTTCTAACAAGTATATATTTCTATGAGGATGGGTTTTCATTTTTACTATTAGTGACAGCATATTTTAAAGAGTTTTATTATCGTTCAATGACAACAATCGATGAGGATTATTATAAGGATTAAATGAGATATCGTATTTAAAATAATTAGAAGTATGTTTAGAAAATCCCAAGCCTGAAGCCTGAATAATACTAGATATTATTATTCACTAGAATATAAGTCTCGTGAGAGTAGAAACTTCCTATGCTTTATCCATTTCTTTAACTTCTGCTCCAAGACATAGAGGATACTTGATAAGTATCTGTTGGGTGGATGGATGGAGGGACGGATGAACAGGACTATAAAATTGTTATTATTATCACCTACTTGGGTGGACACCATTCAAAAGTTCAAGCATTAAAACCTCACACCTGGTGATAGTTTTAGGTTGTTTCACCATCTGTCTTCCCTTCCTGGCCCTCCTCACCCTCATCCTCACATTTTCACCACCCCAGCCAAGACACATAGTACTTTTTGTCCACAGTTCTCACAGGATGGCTTTTCAGAGTTGCCCCCATCTAGACCTCCCTGAAATGGAAAGACTGTTGCTCGAACCCAAGACATCGCTCAGCATTGCAGGATCCACACACATGAGGTTAAGAACTAGGGGGGCCAATTCTGCAGCCTCAGGCATGCTGGGAATCCGTGAGGTTGTCCAGCCCCTGCTTGGAATTAAACAGTCTCTGGTAGTGGACACACAATTGTAAACTTGTAAGTTGGGACACACAGGATGCTCCTTTGACCATGATCGCACAGCAACCTGGCAGAATGATGGGCTGCCACAGCTAAACCCAACATCAGAGAGGGTCAACATTATCTCTGTGCTGGTGAGGGAATAACAAAGTTGTGCAGAAGAGAAAACATTAGCTTAAATCTCTTCCAATCTTCTATAGATGCCAGGCAGCTGGATTAAAAGAGATTTTGATTTTAAAAAATGTATAAGCCCTTCCAAAAAAACCATATCAAATGCTTACTATCAAACACTGCAACACATCATCTAAAGAAATTCTGACTTGCAGCACAAGTTACAACACATCTGCTAGTAATTATTACAATGCTTTTATTCCCTAATTTTGAATAATGGCTGTGTTCCTACCTTTTAAACCACACAGATATACATTGTACATGACATTAATGTTACATTTGTTTCTCATTATACGTGTTTCTCATTAACAACTAATTAGTCTTGATTTTTCCCCTTAAATTATGTAGTATTAAAAGAAATAGACCTTAAAAAATGTCAACAGCAGTCAGAGTTAAGTCAATATTAAAGAAACAAACAGTGCTGACCTATAGTTAACCTTGCAAGCAAGAGTAAAAATTGACCAAATTGCATGTTTAAATTAACCAAAAAAGAGTGTGAAAAAAAAGAAAAACATGTTTCACACTACATTTTCCTTTGTGGAGGAAAAAAAAGATTAAATCTGCTACATTTGGGATGAAGCTGGATTATATTAAATTTGAACCACCAAAATGTTTTTATCCCTCTTTCCTGACTTTAAGATCTGAACTGTTTCTTTAAGAAACAGTGTATGTTTCTTAAAAACAGTAAAAATAAATTGCTTTCAATAAATTATGCCACATTAAAAAAAATTTAATACATAGTATGTTATCTTTTTAATTCAAGTATAACTGTTTTATATTAGTTTCATGTGTATAATATAATGATTCCATAATTCTGTGCATTACTCTTTATGTTATGTCTTTAAAATGTTACTTTTTTAAAGATGTTATTTGAGAGAGAGAGCACGATATGGGAAGGGGCAGAGGGAAAGGGAGAAGCACACTCCCCCACTGAGCAGGGAGCCCAACATGGGGCTCCATTCCAGGATCCTGAGATCATGACCTGAGCCGAAGGCAGATGCTTAACCAACTGAGCCACCCAGGTGCCCCAGAAATGTTATTTTTAAACTCTAAAATATCGACTGCCAAACTAAAACATCCTAATCAAGTTACACAATTCTAAATAACATGTTGGTATGATAAAACTGGAGAAAATTTTTTTTCTATTTTTCTGTTACAAATTCTAAAATGTTATGTGTCACCTGTTAAAAATAAAAGTTGTAATATTCATCCCTTTAACCCCTACGTCTAACTACACTAAATTTAAAAATATCAGGCGAGCCCAATGATACCATGTCTAGCCCACTAATAATTTTAAATAAATTTTAAAATTGTCCTAATTTTTGACTAGAAGCAGAATAGTTCTAATTACTTACCCAGCCAACAACATGGCATCATGGGAAGCGATGTCTATAGTTATATGGCTTCCTGCAGTGTGAGAAGGTACAAGTTCCACACGTCCCAGATTTACCCTCCCCATCAAGGGTTTATAGTAAAATAGTCCTGACATTGACGTCTCAAAGACCCAACAGCTGAAACCACATTAACAAGGTATTAACGCTACAACATGCTCCATAAACTGTTACCAGCTGGAACAGGGGGTGAGCGAGGTGAGGTCTAGGAGACTAAAAAAGAAGAAAGAAGTCATTTCACAGGTGGAAGGGACAAGAAACACAATAAGAACTTAAAGAATATCGATTTAGTGGGGGGGGGGGAGTTGTATCATTGTTTTATTTGGAGAACAAAGTCTTATACAGAACGATGTTCAAGTAATATATTAGCTACTCAAACCACTTGGAGCTATTTTATATTTTCCCTTTCGATGAATCTCAATCAGGAGTTGGGAAAAGTTAAAGTTGTGCTCTTTGTTGTTGTTGTCTCAAACAATTTTTGAGACTTCTTTCTTTAACAATATCCTCCCAAATGTTTTATGAAAATAAAGAAAAAGGAGGAGGAGGAGAAGGTGGAGGAAGAGGAGAAAGAGGAGGAGGGACTCCAGCATTCAAAATTTGAAGCAACTGAATGAAACAGATAAAGTAGTCTTAATTCTAACTATGACCTACACCAGTGTTTCTCAAACCGTAATGCGCAGGAGAAACACCTGGAGGTCTTGCCGAACTGCAACTTCTGATTTAGTAGGTCTAGAATGGGGTCTGAGGGCCTCTCTATTTCTCAAAGGGACCCCAGTGACCCTGAGGCTGCTGTTCTGTGGGCCACACTTTGAGCAACAATGACCTAGATTTCCCTGCATGTTGGCAGGAGTCTCTACCAGATGGATTCATTCAAACAAAAACGGGAATTGGTTTGTTTTGCTCTAAGGCATCTAAAGAAGACTTAATAACTGACTTCACTTAGTGCCTTTTTAATTATTTCTCTTTAGTATACTTTTGGTCATATCCTTCATGATTCCTAGCTGCATTCCACAGAACCATGGAGTATTTGATTATTGCTTTCTTTATGTCCCGTATACTCTACATATTGGTTATTTGATTATTGATAAAACATTCAAAACCTATTGCCTACTGTAGAAGGAAGAAGGCAGTCTCAGGCTGAGTGACAGATAATCAGGTAGCAGGCTCACTAACAAGCCAGCACTGGCCACACCTGAGAAAAGCAGGATGCCAGGCCAGATGAGTTCTCCAGGACGGAGACAATGTATCCTTATTGGCAGCAATCAGATTTGGGGTGCTGATTCTTGTTCCTGCTAAATTACTCCACAGTAAAAATACTGACAGCAACCAAATGCCAACATTCATTTACTGTGTCCTTAATAAAGAGAAGTTGCATAATTCATATGTGTCATCTCATTAGAACTTTTGTATATAGAATATATGGAGGAAAGATTTTCAATGTAGCCTTTCTGCACAAAGTGAAGTTTTCAAAAAAGAGGAAAGGAATTAACCTATATCTAGAGCTCGGGTATATTGATTTCCTCCTCTATCTGCTTGCACAATAGAAAATGCTATTTAATAATAGACTTGAAAAACAACCTTGAGTGGCAGCTAGGTGGCTCCGTGGGTTAAGTGGCCAACTCTTGGTTTTGCCTCAGGTCGTGATCTCAGGGTCCTGGGATCCAGCCCCGTGTAGGGCTCCAAGCTCAGTGTGGAATCTGCCTCATATTCTCTCTCTCCCTCTCCCTCTGACCCTCCCCCTACTCTCTTGTTCTCTCTAAAAAATGAATAAAATAAATCTTTTTTTTTTATTTTATCTATTTATTTGTCAGAGAGAGAGAGCACACAAGCAGGGGGAGTGGCAGGTAGAGGCAGAGGGAGAGGCAGGCTTCCCGCTGAGCAGGGAGCTTGATGTGGGGCTCGATCCCAGGATGCTGGGATCACGACCTGAGCCGAAGGCAGATGCTTAACTGACTGAGCCATCCAGGCGTCAGAAGTCCTATTCTCATGTCTTTGTATAATCCCAAAGATTCAGAACTGTAAGGTAGAAACTCCCCTAAAAGCAGTAGGAAATAGCTGGATGAAACTAGTGGGTAGTAACAAGGAAAAATTGGGAAACTGTGGAAAAATTCCAATTCCACATGAATCTAAATATCCAGGCTTTTCACTGGGAATAAGTATCAATCCAACTAAGTGTTTGATCAGAAGTTATAAAAACTAGCAACTGGTCATCTCCATTAATTTGTCAGCCAGTTATTTTGGGGTCACATAATCACAAACATGACATGAAAGCTAAATGGAGGAAATAAACTTACTATTTTTATCAGTTCTTTATTGTCATCAAAGGTTAATGAAAGATGCTATGAAAGAAAACTGCTAAGAAAAGGATAAGACTACATGACAAACTAAATTTAGAAGAGTGAATAAGGAAAAGGAAGCGCTCACATTAGTGAGCATGGTGAGCCATGAACATAGACGGGAGGCCATTGTGATGGAATTGTTCAGCTAGATGGTCAGAGAGGTGAAGAGCAAAGAATTGCAGGCTAAGGAAGGAAGGAGAGAGCAGATTCATATGCCTAAGCAGGGATGAAACATCATAAAACCACTAACATGTAGGAAATGATGGCAGAAAATATTAACATTCTGAAATATTAAAAAGTGAAATCAGAAATCCAAAATATTGAATATTTTACCCTAAACAAAATCTATGTATTAATGCAAGGACTACAACAGGGGAGGGGAAAAAAGGAAGTTGTATTCCTTTTGAAAAATCATCATCACGTAATTTAGGCAAGGAAATTCTGTGAAATTTAACAAAGCAAAATACCTTTAAGTAAAATGGCATTCATAAAGGTAGCTCAGCTACCTTCTGTTAAATTCACTGAGACTGTAGAATCAAAAGAACATCTCACCAACACCTTATCACTGAAGATATACTGTTTTCATAAATGTGGATAGCAGTAGTCACAGGACACTGTCTAACGTCTGCTTTCTTTTTATTAAAACCACAATTTAAAATACCATCACAATGGACAACCCAAAGTCTAGGTCTAAAACTACAATCCTACTTTTGGGTGAATGAATACATTTTCAAACCAAAATTAATTTAAAATTTTAGCCCTAAGTAGGTACATACCAGGAGTTACTTTACTTTTCTGTGATATAATGTTCTCAAAAAGTAATGTGGTAGAATAAAATATATATTTAGGATAAATCGTTCACTTTTTTAACAGCCCCCCCTTTAAATGTATCCCTTCTTAATACATTTTAATCCACTTATTCACTGAAAAATAAATGGGTGGAGGGTGCAGCAGGGGAGCGCCAAGTCATTTAATTTTAGTCTTACAGTGACATCTAGTGGTCAACACTAGCTAATCTAGTCCAATTAAGTGTAAAAATAGAAATTGCTGTGTTGAAAATGAGAGGTTATTTCAATGAGTATTTCCCATTTCTGTGTAAAGGCACAAAGCCCTTACCTGACTCTGTTTCTACCACCCTGTGTGTTCTTTAAGAGACTTAATTTTGTACTGTGTTTAGCAGCTGATTACTGGCTCATCTCTCTTGCCTACATGAGACCAAAGAAATACAAGCTTAAGCCTCGTGTTTGCTCTATTCATGTCCTTTACCCATACCCTATGTTATGAATGTACAACGAGGGTGATTCAAAATAAATATTCATTGTGTGGGCAAATTTTTTAAAACACACATGCACCAAACCTGCCTAATGGCAGTCTCTTTTTGCTTTCTCCCTCCTCGTGAGCAACTGAGCAAACCTAAAGACAGATTCCTTAGCCTGTCTCGACCCAGCCTTCCTATCCTTGACTTCACCACATTGCAAAAGTTGAGAGCATGAAAATCGAAGTCAAGTAGCTCTGCATTTTATTCCTAGGTCTTAAATATTATCTGTGTGATCAGGAAATATTGCTTAACCTCTACAAATTTCAGCTTCTTCATTGAAGAAATGAGCTAGTCCCTACTGCACCGGGATTAAATTAAATGATATATGAAAAGCACCATAAAGTTTGGTTCATAGAAAGTGTTTAATATGTTTGGTAATTTGCTTTGCTAACTTTCTTCCACTAGATTCACAACCAGTCAAATGTCCTACCAGTCCCCAAACATTCTGTGTATATTCCAAGCTGTGTAACTTTACTCATGCTGTTCTCTTTGCCTGGAATCCTCTTTCAAGAGCTAACTCAAGTGTATCAACCCTCATGAAGACTCCCTCAGTACTGTCTCTTCTGCTCTAATTTCTCCTTTCCCTGGTTCAGAGCAGTGATTGAGTTCTTGACATGACTCACCTAGTTTCACAAATACCCCCTCCCCACTGGATTTTAAGATACTTTAGGAGAAGGCTCCATATCAGAGTAAAACACTGAACCATTTTGTATAATAGGCACTCAGTAGCCACTAGGCTTTTATAACCTTCACAATAGTTGGGAAGTGGATAACTTCAGATGTGTAGCGTTTCTGGAAGCAAGAGTATAAACGCCAACCTTTACTCCAGAGTCAACCCACAGACCCAATTTTATTTGATGAAAATAGGATTTTCAAATGTTGTAAGTAAGTGAAGAATAGGTGCTTTCAAGTCATTATTAGTGGAAACTTTTCTCCCTGACTCCTTCTTGTTTTCAGGCAGAGACCTCTGGTAGCCTGCCTCACCTCTTGCCCCATTTTCTTTCCACAAATCAGGGAGTAACTGACCTGCTTGGTGGGTGGTGTTAATTTATGAAGTTCTATAAAGAATGAAGACCAAGGATTTTTCTTTCCTGATGCCCTGAACCAATGCAAACCAGGGATCCAGGCAAATGGAAATCCTCTAACCACCACAACTTCCCACACTTGAAGTGTGCTATCCCAAAGGTTATAATCCAATGGGAGAGGGGCAGATGTGGAAAAGTATCAATAAATCATTTCTAAACCACTTTCCCCAAAAGCTTCATCAGGGGGAAAAAAAGCAATGTTTTTAAATCTGTATCTACTTAACCAATGTTGAGCTCTCAACTAAATTCAGAAAGAGGAAAAGAGTATCAAATTAGCCTTTTTAAACCCTAACAAGTTGCATCTAGGAATTTTACATCTTCTATTTCCTCCTTGCCCCAGAGATTTTGAACAAAGTACCAAAATTTTAAATGAAGACAGGATCTGACCCTGTACTCACATGACCCTGCCTTGCTCTCCTTATCCTAATCCCAGCCTTTCTGAATTAGAAGCCTTCTTCTCAGGGTGCTTCCTAATAATATGTAAGTGAAAGGCTCAAGAGGCATGGGCCAGAACTGCCCAATTATAGTGCCCCATCACTCTGGCAAGAGAAGGGTTTTTTATGCCAGCATTTAAGCACAGGATGTAAGGAAGACCAGAGTCCTTTTTTAGAGCTGGGCTGGCAGAGAGGGGTAGTTACTAAGCTGGGATTGTTAAATCTGGAAGGTAGGACTCGGGCAGCCAACAAGCATCTTCTCCATGATTTGGAAAGGTCCTGTGTGTAGAACAAAGCCTACCAGAGACAGCAGAGATAAAAGCTCGCTTGAAAAAGAGAGTTCAGAGATACTAAGCCCCCTTCCAGGATATGAGGTTCTAGTTCTTTTAGCAATTCCTTCTGGCATATGAGCTATTCCAGCTGTAAGAGCCACATCACATTTCCTTTCTGCTCAAGGTAATTTGAATTGAACTTTTTTCACATGTCCAAAAGAATCTTGATCAATTTTAGGATTTCATCATTAAAGGTTCTTTGAGGGGCGCCTGGGTGGCTCAGTAGGTTAAGTGTCTGCCTTCAGCTCAGGTCATGATCCCAGGGTCCTGCGAGGAGTCTGCTTCTCGCTCTTTTTCTCCTTCTCCTTCTCCCTCTGCCCCTTCCCCCACTCGTACTCTCTCTCTTTCAAAAAATAAATAAAATCTTTGGGGCGCCTGGGTGGCTCAGTCGTTAAGCGGCTGCCTTCAGCTCAGGTCATGATCCCAGGGTCCTGGGATCGAGCCCCGCACCGGGCTCCCTGCTCCGGGAAGCCTGCTTCTCCCTCTCCCACTCTCCCTGCTTGTGTTCCCTCTCTCGCTGTGTCTCTCTATGTCAAATAAATAAATAAAATCTTAAATAAATAAATAAATAAATAAATAAATAAATAAATAAATAAATAAAATCTTTAAAAAAATTAAGGTTCTTTAAGGTGTATTATCACCAAAAAAAAAAACCTTTTTCCTGAATTCTTTTAGCTGGTCTAATGCCTAGAACATTCAGTTCCAGGATGGAAGATGCTCCTACATAGAGAGCTAACTATCTTCCCATGACAAATGGGAAAATATTTAATAGCCTGATATATATGTGATCCAAGACACCTGAGGAAGTCCTATATACTGTCACAAGTTTCCATATAAAAAGAGCACCAAGTGAAGTTAGGAACAAGATGAAGTTTGTCATTAATGTCCTAAAACTTCTTTCCAAATTCCTCTATGTACTTTCAACCAAGCCCCACAGACACTGTGTCTCCAAACATTCCTTAATAAGCCTGGTTTTAGGAGAAGCTGTGGAATAATAAAATGACTACAAGGCATCTAGAATTCTTCCCCCAAAGTGTCCAGGAAGCTGAATAAAGCCAGTAGGGTAGAAATCCTACTTTGTGTGAACCCTATCAAGAAAATTTGTCTTCATAAAATGTCAGACACCTACTTTCTTCAGGGAAACTAGAACTCAGAGATAATGGGGTTATAAAGAAACTCTTCTCCAAGGGTTCTTGGCCATGACTGGGTTCTCTTAGTAGCTGATTCTGTAGACCTACACAGATAATGGGGCACTCAGCCTGGATGCATCACAGAAGATGAAGCCTCATTTTTTTTAATTACCATAAAGTAAGATTGCTTGTAATGACTTCTACTTTTTTAAAAAGTGAGAGAGAGAGAGAGAGAGAGCACAGTGGGGAGGGGCTAAGGAAGAGGGAGAAAGAAACCCAAGCAGACTCCCCACGGGGCTTGATCTTAAGAAAGTGAGATCAGACCTGAGCCAAAACCAAAAGTGGGAGGGACACTTAACTGACTGCACCACCCAGGCACCCCCCAACTTTGTACTATAAGAGTATCTCACACATGACTTGATCAAAATATGTTATTCTTTCTGTAAGTAATTTTGAAGTTTGGAGAATTTCATGTCACCTAAAAAGTGTTCTAATAATAAAAAGTGTTCTAATCTCTTTGGAAATATTCCACTCCTGATTAGCCTGAAAATTTGAGACTCAAATAGTTAATTAACATTTTAGTCATTCATTGAACCAATATTTAGTGAGCACTTACAATACACGAGGTTCCATGCTAGTTGCTGCATGAGATTAAAGGGACATAAAATATCTTCTCCATAACCATTTAGAAAATGTTGCTTATAATGATTCTGCCATCTTACATAGCTAGAAATCTGTAAATTTTTATTTAAAAATGCTTAAATTTTGTTTAAAGAGAGGATGTAGTTTTGCATTGCCACCCATAGATCTCAGCAGAACAGGGTCCAGAGGGTTTACTCTGTGCTCGTTGCTAGAGTAGGCCCTAGGGAACTTCATAAGACACAGGTCTCCCTTTGGTAGCTCCAAGTATGGCACAAATAAAGGTTTAAGGGCTTTTAAAGGCTGAAAACATGGGACTTAGTCTATAGAAACTGCAAGTGATGAAGGAGGACTGCTGTGTATAGGTTGTGCCCGGGTAAGGTGGTGCTGAAATCTGTCCTTTAATTTGTAACCAACCTGGTGTCCTGGCACCACTTTCTAATTGTCCAACCCAGTGGAGGATCCCTTTCGCAATTTGTCCGGGAAAAAAATAGGATATACTAGAGGACGCCCTAGAAAATGACAGACCTGACAACACAAGCAAAGTTGCAGATGGAAGTCATTTACTCATCAGCTGACCCTAGAATAGGTAGAGTCTGCTGGACTATCATAAATATCCCAGGCGCCTGGGTGGCTCAGTTGGTTAAGCGACTGCCTTCGGCTCAGGTCATGATCCTGGAGTCCCGGGATCAAGTCCCGTATCGGGTTCCCTACTCAGCAGGGAGTCTGCTTCTCCCTCCGACCCTCTTCCCTCTCGTGCTCTCTGTCTCTCATTCTCTCTCTCTCAAATAAATAAAATCTTTAAAAAAACAAAAACAAAGATCCTTTCAGAAAAGCCCTGGTGAAAAAGAATCCTATAGTTAAAAAGGCGAGGGGAAAAGAGGGAAATAACTTAGATAAGTATAATTAAGGTCATTAAAAACTTACATGTAGAAAATCCCAATTGTCATGACATTTTTAATAAAAAGAAATTAGAAAAACATATGTATTTTCTAACTTGTAAAAACTTCATAGGCATGTGCCAGTTTTTAAAGGTTTTTTCCTGTGTTTAAAATTATATATATACATATATATTATATATATAATTATGTATGATATATATATTAAATCTTACCATATATTAGCATATATATGTATATATCTCAAATCTTGACGTATATTAGCCAATTTCTATGGTTAAGAAAAATGGCAAACTTATAAATTGTTTTGTTTTTACTGTTTATAAAGGACTAGCATATATTGAATGAAGCACAAAATATATGCTGAACCTGAGTAGTAGAAATCTAAGGTATATGACCTGAACTTATAGAACTGTATGGATATTTTTCCACACATATAACCACTAATGTCTTCAATAAGGCTTATAGATTTAGTGAAAACACTGACACCATTATACTACATTATGCTTAGCCTCTTCTAACACATTTTGTGTGGGGGAGAGCTTAGTCTGTCAACTGTGTCACAGTAGTATAATGTCGACACATTCCTACCTATCCTGAAGTGATTACAGTAATGCATTGAGGGCTCTGAATTCATTCAGAACAGTTGCTTCCTCCGCCCTTCCCCAGCCCAGCCCTGGCTTGCTATACTATGATGAAAACAATATTCCTATACCCATCTCAGGCCCTTACTTCAGAGAAAGACACCATGGTAGAGGAGACTAAAAGACTGAAATCATTAAAGATGGGAGGGGGACCTCGGTGGCTCAGTCCGTTAGGTGTCTGACTCTTGGTTTCAGCTTAGGTCATAATCACGTGAGAATGAGCCCTGCATTGGGCTTACTGCTCAGCGGGGAATCTACTTGAAGAGTCTCTCCCTCTGCCCCTCCCCCCACTCACACTCTCTCTTTTTCTCTCTCTCTTAAATAAATAAATCTCTTTAAAAAAATCATTAAAAATGGGAGTGTACAATGATAGCAAAGTATCATTTCCTTTCACTTAGGAAAATGTTTATAAAACTAAACATGTACCTTTGCTATGACCAGCCATTCCACTCTAAAGTATATATGCAAAAGAAATGAAAACATATAGCCACACAAACACTTGTAGTGATTTAATTCATGATGGTCAAAAGCTAGAAACAGGTGTCCATCAACAAAGGACAAATTATAGTCATTACATTTGAGGTAGTACTCAACAATGAAAATACATGAGCTACTGATACAACAATATGGTATCATGCTCAAAAACATGCTTAGTGAAAATCTTACAAAGAGTGTAGATATGAATGATGCCATTTATAGGAAATTCTAGAAGAGTGCAGCTAATCCTGAAAAAAATCGGAACAGTGGGGGTGCAAGTAGGGATTGACTGGGAAGGGGTACAAAGGAAATTTCTGGGTGATGGGAGGTGTTCTGGGTTACACAGGACTATGCATTTGCCAAAATCATTAACTTGAAAACTTCAGAAAAGAATTTCACTGTCTATAATTTTACCTCAAAAAATCAAATACTAAATTCTAGTGTCCATTTTGTTAAAGTGCTTAGTAGGTGAGGGGTGCTGATTGGTATCTGTACCAGAAAATTTATTTTTAAATGCATCAAAAAATATAGGATGGAATGATGGATGGATACAGCCTCAATTTTTAAAAAGCAACAATTAATGGCTATCAAACAACCACAATGAAGTGACCAATCAAAGGAGCAATTTTTAGTTAGAATTTCAGTATTCACCAGTCCTATTTGCCCTTGTACTGCTGATTGTTAGAACTGTGGCAGGTCTCAAATCACAGCCCACCTCTTATGTGGATACCAACAACCACCCACAGAGCTTTATGCCACATGTAAATCAGTCCCCCAACACTCAAGAATCACCCCAGGTCAAGGAGGATGAAAACTTTCTAGAGGGGAGGGTTGTGGGGGGATGGGTTAGCCTGGTGATGTGTATTAAAGAGGGCACGCATTGAATGGAGCACTGGGTGTTATACGCAAACAATGAATCATGGAACACTACATCAAAAACTAATGATGTAATATATGGTGATTAACATAACATAATAAAATTTTTTTAAAAATTTACTCAGCTAATGCAGAATGAGAATTTATCAAACTAGAAAGAACCATTTTCAAATTCCAAACTTCTTTTAAGTTAGGATAAGATAGTCCCCTGAGTCCTTTAGAACTGATTCTTAAAACAAAGGTCTTGCTCGTCAAAAATTATGAAGATATTAAGATGATCTTATTTATCTCCTTGGGAGAGCTTAGGACTTCCCTCACAAATGCTAGCCATCCTGAGTACTGGGAGGACATTTTAAGATCTCCCTTAGCATATACATCTCAACATTTGAAATTTTTTTTGTACTCAGCACATGATCCTAGTTATAGGATCTTCATCTAACCTTTTTTTTTCTTTATTTCATTTCACACAAATAAGGACTGCAAACTTTTATGACTTTGCCTTCTTTAGGATTTATTTTATTCCAGAATTTAGAGAATGACTACTGTATCATAGAGAAGCCAAACAACCCCATCTGGTACAATGAGTAAAATAATTTTATGAATGATTAGAATTTGCCCTTGCACATGCCCTCTACCTGAAATATTTCCCACTTCTCCGAGGTAGAGCAGTACGGAAATTGCTGGGGTTTTCTCTTTCCAAAACCCAACTCCTTAATAATGTCTCATGAATCATCACAATTCTCAGCAGTCCTTCTGGAGGAAATAGAGACTACAAAATCTTCTTGTCAAAAGGAACCCAATCCTCCAATATAGACCACAATTCAGAATTTGTCCAAAACTAAGGATCTATTTTTATAACTCCTAAGATGAACCCAAGATGAAGATTAGAAATAGAATTATTTCTTTGCTATATGCTATTTTGAAGAATTATTTATTCTGGCTCTGAAGGACTTATCTCAAGGGCAAATAAAACTGAAAGTTAAAATAAAGTAGCACAGTGAAATACCACCTTACATCAGTCAGAATGGCTAAAATTAGCAACTTAGGAAACAACAGATTTTGGCAAGGATGGAGAGAAGGGGGAACCCTCTCATATTGTTGGTGGGAATGCAAGCTGGTGCAGCCACTCTGGAAAACAGTATAGAGGTTCTTCAAAAATTTGAAAATAGGGCTACCCTATGACCCAGCAATTGCACTACTAGGTATTTATCCAAAGGACATAAAAATAGTGATTTGAAGGGGCACATGCACCCCAATGTTCATAGCAGCAATGTCCACAATAGCCAAAATGTGGAAAGAGCCCAGAATTCCATCGACAGATGAATGGATAAAGAAGGTGAGACACACAAATGGTAAACAACTCAGAAGCACAGAGACTCACAAAAGGAAAGCAATTAGTAGACTCCGTCGGGTTGCCAAAACCACTACATGCAAAAGCCAACTGCCGAAAGAAGAGCAAAGTCACGTGAGAGCAGTAGCTGGAGCAGTAGCTATTATGGAAGCTGAAATAGAAAGTAGTGGAGCCATTAGGAAATTAAAACTTTACATACACACACACACACACACACACACACACAAACACACAATGGAATATTACTCAGCCATAAAAATAATGAAATCCTGCCATTTGCAGCGACATGGGTGGAACTAGAGGGAAATATGTGAAGCAAAATAAGTCAGAGAAAGACAAATACTGTATGATTCCACTTATTTGTGGAATTTAAGAAACAAAACAGATGAACATAAGGGAAGGGAAGGAAAAATAAAATAAAATAAAAATAGAGGGTGGTAAACCATAAGAGACTCTTGAGTATAGAGAACAAACTGAGGGTTCCTGGAGGGGAGGAGAGTGGGGGGATGGGGTAACTGTGTGATGATCATTAAGGAGGGCACTTGATGTAATGAGCACTGGGTGTTGCATGCAATTGATGAATCACTAAATTCTACCCCTGAAACTAAAAATACACTATATGTGTATAGTATTCAATTAGCTAAATTGAATGTAAATAAAAAATTTTAAGAACAGCAACAACAAAGTGGCAGATATACTTTTGATAGTTCTTACTGTTCTTTCAGAAGTGGCTAAAATTGAAGAAAGGTCCCTGAATTCAACTAGTTGTTCTCCTTCTATAAAACAGCCTGTTCAACAGATATGTAACATTTCCCAGAGACTTCTTTTAAGATTTGATTTATTCAAAATACACTTTAGCCTTTGATATTCAAGAAAATGACACTGATACTGAAAGCTCCACGTAAATTATCAGAGGGTCAGAGAACCTAGCTTCACACTAACCTTCCTTATCCTTGAATCAGAAAATGTTCCAAACACAAAACCTTTTTCACTTTTCATCCATGAATCTAAGAAAATGTGCAGGCTGAACTGTAAATTAGGTAGATGCTGTCAGTGCCCCATTGACCATGCAATTTTGAACCCCAAATGCTAGCCTTGTGCAATGAATTTTCCAGGGCCAATTTTGATGTTATGATATAAAACCTCTTTATCAGCTTACAAGGCTAATAACTCCTTTATTTGAGCACAAGTATGAGTGTTATGTGTGGTGTACAGAAGAGAAAGTGTTAACAAAATAGATTAGGGAGAGTCAAATAAAAGTCTTACTTTTTTTTTTTTTTACCATATCCTTTAACTGTTTAGAACGAACCAACTCTGCAAGCAAATCTAAACAATCAAGTGGCATAAGACTTAGCTGACTCACTATTCAAAAAGCATTTATTGAGGTCCTGCTTTGTACCAGGGCCAGAAGAAACAACTACCGAAGATACGTTTGTAGCCCTAAGAAGTAATGATCACAGATCAGCTGTTAGAGCACAGCAAGGGACTTTGATATTTACCCTCTCTTGCACTGAAATTCTTCATGGTAAAAGTAAACAGAAAAACATTTTGGTCAGACATCTCTAAATTCTCTTGTAGAGCTGAAATTGTGTGGCCTTATAAATTCATTATATTTTCTCAACTGTGTTAGAATTTTTTGAAGTTGGAGGAAGAGTGAGAAGCCCAGTTTAACATAGTTGAAGTTAGTTTGCTGTATGAATTGAAGAATAACAAAAAAATAATCTCAACACCTTTATGGTAGCAACCCAGCCCACTCTTAGTCTTCTGAAATGTCAAGTTTTAATTTCCTAATGGCTCCACTATTTTCTATTTCAGCTTCCATAATAGCTACTGCTCCAGCTACTGCTCTCACGTGACTTTGCTCTTCTTTCAACAGTTGGATTTTGCATGTAGTGGCTTTGGCAACCCTATGGAGTCTACTAATTGCTTTCCTTTTGTGAGTCTCTGTGCTTCTTAGTCGTTTACCATTTGTGTGTCTCACCTTTGAATGCTTTAAGGAGATCTAACCAGGTCCAGTCTCCTCTCTCTGTTGCAGAACATCCTGTTTCCTGAGGTTCTCACGCCATGACATGTCACCCACAGATCACTGGCCAGGGCAGTGCTGCCTTTCTCTGATGTAGGTGCTAATCCTCGGTCCAGTCACCTGCGCTCCCAAACAAGGTCTCCCCTATGGCCAGGGTAAGAAACCACTATGCCTGTGTCCTTCGGAAACAAAACATGGAGGTAGGTGGCATTAAAACAATTACCTAATATACCTGGACACCATAAGTTTTCTCAGACTATACCTAGACCATCAGCAACTTAAATCACATCTAGTACATCCATAAGGATAAAATTCAGAAAACTGGGGTGGGCCATCTCTATTGCAATGGCAAAATAAGGAAGTCTTTATCTCTAAGTTAGAATACTACCTCGAAAATGTTACGTGTAAAAGCAGAAGTTAAAAGAAAAATAAATTTTTAAGTCACATATTACCTTTTTAAATTATAAGCTCAAAGTTATTAAGATAATAAAAATATAGACAGAGTTTCTAATGATAAATCTAAATGTTAAAAAAAATCTAGCCACAAAGATCAGAAACATTTATCAGAGGGGCTTATGTTTCTGATAAATATTTAAGTGTGTAAGGCAGAACCACTGAGAACAATAAATACTTTATAGCTGGCACTTTGTCAAACCTATAAGTGGCTCTGCCTTAGAATTTTACATCATCGCTGAATTTACAGTCATTTGATAAGTGGAACAGGACAAGAATTACTTCTTTCTAAATCTAAACCAGGTAATAAATCTAACATCAGGATTCTTCTTATTGTCTGTTATCATCTGATGACAATGCCTTTTACCTTCATTGTCTTGGCAGAAATATGCTATGTAAAATTATAATGTCATATCACTCATAGTGATTTAACACTATCCAGCCCATACCATTTTAATCAATCAAAATTGTCACTTTTTAGTGTAATGATTTTGTGGTGAATTCCCTGTGTTTAATATGATATATGGTCCTATCACCCATTGATTTACTATTCTCTTCCAAAGTCTAACAGCTCAGGAAGCTGTTCTTGCTTTTGGACATCTTTGGAATTAGCAAACAAGAATAATTTGTGGTAAGAAAAATGCTAATTTCCAGGACACAATGAAAGCTGAAAAAAATATCTTAAGTGATGGTAGCTGCACCTACTTTTAAGTGCAAATAAAGGATGGTTGGGTGAATTAAAATCAAAGAAGACCTAGAGATTTCCCTTCTGTATCTACATATGATCAAGGCATCTGTAATACTACAACCACATACCTCAGTACTTGATTTTGCCTTTTTTTAATTTTTTATTGTTATGTTAATCACCATATATTACATCATTAGTTTTTGATGTAGTGTTCCATGATTCATTGTTTGTGCATAACACCCAGTGCTCCATGCAGAATGTGCCCTCTTTAATACCCATCACCAGGCTAACCCATCCCCCTACCCTCCTCCCCTCTAGAACCCTCAGTTTGTTTTTCAGAGTCCATCGTCTCTCATGGTTCATCTCCCCCTCTGACTTACTACCCTTCATTCTTCCCCTCCTGCTATCTTCTTCTTTTTCTTTTTTCTTAACATATGTTGCATTATTTATTTCAGAAGTACAGATCTGTGATTCAACAGTCTTGCACAATTCACAGCGCTCACCATAGCACATACCCTCCCCAATGTCTATCACCCAGCCACCCCATCCCTCCCACCCCCCACCACTCCAGAAACACTCAGTTTGTTTCCTGAGATTAAGGATTCCTCATATCAGTGAGGTCATATGATACATGTCTTTCTCTGATTGACTTATTTCACTCAGCATAACACCCTCCAGTTCCAACCACGTCATTGCAAATGGCAAGATCTCATTCCTTTTGATGGCTGCAGAATATTCCATTGTGTATATATACCACATCTTCTTTATCCATTCATCTGTCCATGGACATCTTGGCTCTTCCACAGTTTGGCTATTGTGGACATTGCTGCTATAAACATTGGGGTGCACGTACCCCTTCGGATCCCTACATTTGTGTCTTTGGGGTAAATACCCAGTAGTGCAATTGCTGGATCCTATGGTACCTCTATGTTCAACTGTTTGAGGAACCTCCATACTGTTTTCCAGACTGGTTGCACCAGCTTGCATTCCCACCAACAGTGTAGGAGGGTTCCCCTTTCTCCACATTCCCGCCAACATCTGTCGTTTCCTGACTTGTTAATTTTAGCCATTCTGACGGGTGTGAGGTGGTATCTCATTGAGGTTTTGATTTGGATTTCCCTGATGCCAAGCGATGTTGAGCACTTTTTCATGTGTCTGTTGGCCATTTGGATGTCTTCTTTGGAAAAATGTCTGTTCATGTCTTCTGCCCATTTCTTGATTGGATTATTTGTTCTTTGGGTGTTGAGTTTGATAAGTTCTTTATAGATTTTGGATACTAGCCCTTTATCTGATATGTCATTTGCAAATATTTTCTCCCATTCTGTCGGTTGTCTTTTGGTTTTGTGGACTGTTTCTTTTGCTGTGCAAAAGCTTTTTATCTTGATGAAGTCCCAATAGTTAATTTTTGCCCTGGCTTCCCTTGCCTTTGGCGATGTTTCTAGGAAGAAGTTGCTGTGGCTGAGGTCGAAAAGGTTGCTGCCTGTGTTCTCCTTTAGGATTTTGATGGACTCCTGTTTCACGTTTAGGTCTTTCAACCATTTGGAGTCTATTTTTGTGTGTGGTGTAAGGAAATGGTCCAGTTTCATTCTTCTGCATGTGGCTGTCCAATTTTCCCAAAACCATGTGTTGAAGAGACTGTCTTTTTGCCATTGGACATTCTTTCCTGCTTTGTCAAAGATGAGTTGACCATAGAGTTGAGGGTCCATTTCTGGGCTCTCGATTCTGTTCCATTGATCTATGTGTCTGTTTTTGTGCCAGTACCATACTGTCTTGATGATGACAGCTTTGTAATAGAGCTGGAAGTCCAGAATTGTGATGCCGCCAGCTTTGCTTTTCTTTTTCAAGATTCGTCTGGCTATTCGGGGTCTCTTCTGGTTCCATACAATTTTAGGATTATTTGTTCCATTTCTTTGAAAAAGGTGGATGGTATTTTGATGGGGATTGCATTGAATTTGTAGATTGCTCTAGGTAGCACTGACAACTTCACAATGTTTGTTCTTCCAATCCATGAGCACAGAAGGTTTTTCCATTTCTTTGTGTCTTCCTCAATTTCTTTCATGAGTATTTTATAGTTTTCTGAGTACAGATCCTTTGCCTCTTTAGTTAAATTTATTCCTAGGTATCTTATGGTTTTGGGTGCAATTGTAAATGGGATTGACTCCTTGATTTGTCTCTCTTCTGTCTTGGTGGTGGTGTATAGGAATGCCACTGATTTCTGTGCATTGATTTTATATCCTGCTACTTGACTGAATTCCTGTATGAGTTCTAGCAGTTTTGGGGTGGAGTCTTTTGGGTTTTCCACATAAAGTATCATATCATCTGCAAAGAGTGAGAGTTTGACTTCCTCTTTGCCGATTTGGATGCCTTTGATTTCTTTTTGTTGTCTGATTGCTGTGGCTAGCCTTCTAATACTATGTTGAATAGCAGTGGTGAGAGTGGACATCCCTGCTGTTCCTGATCTTAGGGGAAAAGCTCTCAGCTTTTTTTTCCCCATTGAGAATGATATTCGCTGTAGGTTTTTCATAGATGGCTTTTATGATATTGAGGTATGTACCCTCTATCCCTATACTCTGAAGAGTTTTGATCAAGAAAGGATGCTGTGCTTTGTCAAATGCTTTTTCTGCATCTATTGAGAGGATCCTATGATTCTTGTTCTTTCTTTTGTTAATGTATTGTATCATGTTGATTGATTTGCGGATGTTGAACCATCCTTGAGGCCAGGGATAAATCCCACTTGGTCGTGGTGAATAATCCTTTTAATGTACTGTTGGATCCTATTGGCTAGTATTTTGGTGAGAATTTTTGCATCCATGTTCATCAAGGATATTGGTCTGTAATTCTCCTTTTTGATGGGGTCTTTGTCTGGTTTTGGGATCAAGGTAATGCTGGCCTCATAAAATGAGTTTGGAAGTTTTCCTTCCATTTCTATTTTTTGGAACAGTTTCAGGAGAATAGTATTAATTCTTCTTTAAATGTCTGATAGAATTCCCCTGGGAAGCCATCTGTCCCTGGGCTTTTGTTTCTTGGGAGATTTTTGATGACTGCTTCAATTTCCTTAGTGGCTATAGGTCTGTTCAGGTTTTCTATTTCTTCCTGGTTCAATTTTGGTAGTTGATACATCTCTAGGAATGCACCCATTTCTTCCAGGTTATCTAATTTGCTGGCATAGAGTTGCTCATAATATGTTCTTATAATTGTTTGTATTTCTTTGGTGTTGGTTGTGATCTCTCCTCTTTCATTCATGATTTTGTTGATTTGGGTCATTTCTCTTTTCTTTTGGATAAGTCTGGCCAGGGGTTTATCAATCTTGTTAATTCTTTCAAAGAACCAGCTCCTAGTTTCGTTGATCTGTTCTACTGTTCTTTTGGTTTCCAGTTCATTGATTTCTGCTCTGATCTTTATTATTTTTCTTCTCCTGCTGGGTTTAGGCTTTATTTGCTGTTCTTTCTCCAGCTCCTTTAGGTGTACGGTTAGGTTGTGTATTTGAGACCTTTCTTGTTTCTTGAGAAAGGCTTGTATTGCTATATACTTTCCTCTCAGGACTGCCTTTGCTGTATCCCAAAGATTTTGAACAGTTGTGTTTTCATTTTCATTGGTTTCCATGAATTTTTTTAATTCTTCTTTAATTTCCTGGTTGACCCATTCATTCTTTAGTAGGATGCTCTTTAGCCTCCATGTATTTGAGTTCTTTCCGACTTTCCTCTTATGTTTGAGTTCTAGTTTCAAAGCAGTGTGGTCTGAAAATATGCAGGGAATGATCCCAATCTTTTGGTACCAGTTGAGACCTGATTTGTGACCTAGGATGTGATCTATTCTGGAGAATGTTCCATGGGCACTAGAGAAGAATGTGTATTCTGTTGCTTTGGGATGGAACGTTCTGAATATGTCTGTGAAGTCCATTTGGTCCAGTGTGTCATTTAAAGTCTTTATTTCCTTGTTGATCTTTTGCTTCGATGATCTGTCCATTTCAGTTAGGGGGGGTATTAAAGTCCCCCACTATTATTGTATTGTTGTCAATGTGTTTCTTCGCTTTTGTTACTAATTACCTTATATAATTGGCTGCTCCCACGTTAGGGGCATAGATATTTACAATTGTTAGATCTTCTTGGTGGATAGACCCTTTTAGTAGGATATAGTGTCCTTCCTCATCTCTTATTATAGTCTTTGGTTTAAAATCTAATTTGTCTGATATAAGGATTGCCACCCCAGCTTTCTTTTGGTGTCCATTAGCATGGTAAATGGTTTTCCACCCCCTCACTTCCCTCACTTTCAATGTGGGGGTGTCTTGGGTCTAAAATGAGTCTCTTGCAGACAGCATATTGATGCGTCTTGTTTTTTAATCCAATCTGATAGCCTGTGCCTTTTGATTGGGGCATTTAGCCCTTTTACATTCAGGGTAACTATTGAAAGGTATGAATTTAGTGCCATTGTATTGCCTGTAAGGTGACTGTTACTGTATATTGTCTGTGTTCCTTTCTGGTCTATGCTGCTTTTAGGCTCTCTCTTTGCTTAGAGGACCCCTTTCAATATTTCTTGGAGGGCTGGTTATGTGTTTGCAAATTCCTTTAGTTTTTGTTTGTCCTGGAAGCTTTTTATCTCTCCTTCAATTTTCAATGACAGCCTAGCTGGATATAGTATTCTTGGCTGCATATTTTTCTAGTTTAGTGCTCTGAAGATATCTTGCCAGTCCTTTCTGGCCTGCCAGGGCTCTGTGGATAGGTCTGTTGCCAAACTAATGTTTCTAACATTGTCGTTTACATATCTCTTCTCCCGAGCTGCTTTCAGGATTTTCTCTTTGTCTCTGAGACTCGTAAGTTTTACTATTAGATGTCGGGGTGTTGACCTATTATTATTGATTTTGAGAGGGGTTCTCTGTGCCTCCTGGATTTTGATGCCTGTTTCCTTCCCCACATTAGGGAAGTTCTCTGCTATAATTTGCTCCAGTATACCTTCTGCCCCTCTCTCTCTTTCTTCTTCTTCTGAGATCCCAATTATTCTAATGTTGTTTCATCTTATCATATCGCTTATCTCTCGAATTCTGCCCTCGTGATCCTGTACTTGTTTATCTCTTTTTCTCAGCCTATTTATTTTCCATCATTTGGTCTTCTATATCACTGATTCTCTCTTCTGCCTCCTTTATCCTAGCAGTTAGTGCCCCCATTTTTGATTGCACCTCATCAATAGCCTTTTTGATTTCGACTTGGTTAGATTTTAGTTCTTTTATTTCTCCAGAAAGGGTTTCTCTAATAACTTCCACGCTTTTTTCAAGCCCAGCTAGTATCTTTAAAGTCATGATTCTGAACTCTAGCTCCGACATCATACTAATGTCCATATTGAGTAGGTCTCTGGCTGACGGTACAACCTCTTGTTCTTTTTGCTGAGGTGATTTTTTTCGTGTTGTCAATTTGTCCAGAGGAGAATAGATGAATGAGAGAACAGAATGCTAACAGGTTAACAACGTTCCCAGCAAATATACTGTATATAAATCAGAAAAGACCTGAAACCAGGGGAAAAGAAAGGGAAGGAAAGAAAAAAGAAAAAGAAAAAAAAAGATAAAAACAAAAACAGAACAAAAGCAGAATATGATCAAATATGATCAGGCTAGTGCATAGATCAGTGCCACACACTAGATTTTGGGCGTATTTTGGTCTGTTAGAAAAAAGTGCCTCCTAAAATTTTAAAGGAAGAAAGACATATATGTACAAAATAAGGGTTGATACAATGAAGGGATGGAAGATGACTGTAAAGATGAAAATTATAAAAGATTTTATAAAAGAAATTGATAAGATAAGTTGTTGAAAAAAGAAAGAAGATTTAAAAAAAAAAAAAGAAAAAAGGGAGAGAATGTGATCAGGCAGGAGACTAGAACAAAGCCATACACTAGTGATTTAGGGTATATTTTGATCTGTTAGAAGAGACTGTATCTCAAAATGTTAAAGAGAGAACAACTTATATATATATGCCAAAAATAAGGGTAACTACTATGAAGGGATAAAATATGACTCTAAAAATGAAAAATAAAAAATGTTTTTTTTAAAAAAGGGATTGATAAGATGTTGGTTGAAAAAGGGAAAAAGAAAAATTTTTTAAAAAGTTAAAAAAATTAACTTTGATGAACTAATGAATCATGGTAAAAAAAAGCCATGAATTCTATGTGCAGTATTCCCCTAGCGCTGCAGTTCTCCCGTTCTCCTTGATCGGTAAACTTGGTCTTGGCTTGCTGGCTGTTCGTGCTGATCTTCTGGGGGAGGGGCCTGTTGCCGTGGTTTCCAAATGTCTTTGCCGGAGGCTGAATTGCCCCGCACTTGTCGGTCTGGGCTAAGCAAGCTGCTCAGGTTTGCTCTCAGGAGCTTTTGTTCCCTGCAAGCTCTCGGTACAGCTTTGGAGGACCAGGGCGAAAATGGTGGTCTCCCAATCTCCACCCGGAGGAGCTGAGAACTCGGGACCCCACTCCTCAGTGCGCCCCCAGAGAAAAGCAGTCACTCCCGTCTCCCCGGTCTCCGGCCGCACTCCGTGCTCACCCGGCCTGTGACCGAGCGTTTGTATCTCTGGCACCCGACCCCGTGTGGAGTCTCCAAACCCAGCAGATCCCTGCGGTGCGTTCCCGCGCCGCTCCTCCCGGGGGAGAAAGGGGAGTCTCCCCGGCTCTGCCGCTTGTTGGGTCCCTGCTGGAGAAGCAGTGGCCCAAATGGGCCACAGATCACAGTTTATGGCAACCCCGAGCTGAGAGCCCGCGCCTCGGCTCCGTCTCTGCAGCCGGCTTCCCCGCTCCAATACCTGGGAGCTCTGCCGCACTCAGGCACCCCCGGTCTTTCTGTGACCCCGAGGGTCCTGAGACCACACTGTCCCAGGAGGATTCCACCCCCGCTTAGCCACTGGAGTGACGTCCCTCAGCGGAGCCGGCTTCTAAGAGTTCCGATTTTGTGCTCCACGGCTCTATCACTTGCCAGAAGTGGCCGATGGAGGCCCCCTCCCTCGCCATCTATCCTCCCGAATATCGCCTCGGGTTCACTTCTCCGCACGTCCTACCTTCCAGTAAGTGGTCGCTTCTCTGTTCAGAGAGTTGTTGCTACTCTCCTCTTTCATCTCCTGTTGAGTTCATAGGTGTTCAGAATGGTTTGATCCCTATTCAGCTGAATTCCTGAGACCAGACAAAATCTAGGTCTCCTACTCCACTGCCATCTTGCCCAGATACTGATTTTTCCTTTATACTACCAAGAAAAAGGAACACACCAAGTATTCCCATTTATTAAATGCAGGCATACGTTGCACAAATTTCTTTGTTCTTCCAAAAAATTGCAAGATAGTTTAAAGTGATTTTATTAATATTTATAAATCTTTTCAACTACAGATAAGCTAATAAAAATCAACCCCAGTTCCTATTCCTCAACTATATTATGCATTTAGGATTGGCTACAATGCAGTAACAATCAACCACCAAACCTCAGTGGCCAAAACTATAATTTCTGGCTCATGCTATGTACCCCAAACAGATCCACAGACAGTCATTTAGGGACTCAGTGGCTCAGGGACCCATGCTACAGACTCCACATAGGTCACCAGAGAGTCACTGAGGGAGCCCAGTTTATGGAGGCTCTACCATCTTATGTCTGCACCATCTGGAGAATGTAGCCTTCTGAGACACCATAGAAGGGGAAGAGAGAGCTGCAGGTCCCAAGCCAGTGATTACATGACTAAATTACAAGTCTCTTGTGCTCATAGCCCATTGGCCAGAACTAGTTACATGGCTCTTCCCAACCGCAAGGTTGAGAGAAAACATAATCCTTTTGTGTGCCTGGAAGGAGAAAATAGGATAGGGATGAGCTTAAGAAATCGAAAACTTACATATTTTTAAAGAATGAAAAATTTCCAAGTTTATTATAGGCAACTCTCCTTGATTCTCCTTGTAGAATCTTGAATATCATGTACTTCCTCTGGAATTTATAATGTTATGCATTTACAGAGAAAGTTACCTGTATGACAATAAATAAATGAACAACTGATTCCACTATTTAAGCTGTCATATATATTTAAAAGAGAAAGCAAATATTCTGCCTATAGTTTAAGCTAATGAAAGTGCTTATCTTTAAATTGTATAAACCTTACTCCAATTGGCAAAGCAATTAAAATAATTTGAAATAAAATTTTTCAATCTGATGCCCAGTCATTCCAATTCTGGCTTGTTGAAGCATAAACACAGATTTTAAGCACAAAAATATTAATAAGAGATCTAAGATTCCAACATATTTAATTTAATAGCAGCAGAGTGAGTTGAGCTTTTTCAAACTTGTTAAAGCTCCCTACTGTTACTGCTTCCCCCAGCCAGGCCAGGTGCTGTTGCTGCAGGTCCCAGTGGGCAGAATCAAGAGCTCCTGGGTTGAGCTGGTTTTCTGAGGCCCACCCTATGCTGATGGGGAGAAGAATATGAGTTTATTCATTCATTCAACAAAAAAATTATTGAATACCTATGATGCACCAGGTATCTGACATACTCTGAGAATACAGCAATAATTGAAATAAACCATACCCCCCCCCAAAAAAAACAATTCTTCTTTCTTGGACTTCACATACTAGTGAGAGAGGAGGACAAACAAGATTAAGGGGAGCCATAGAATAAAAAAGCAAATAAATGAGGAGGAAAATTCCAAGTAATGATAAATGCTATAAAATAAAGTCAATGGAAAGGATAAAGACAGGAGGGGAATTTGAAGCTACTTTGGAGTGGATGGCCAGAAAAGATCTCGGAGGATCTGACATTTGAGCTGAGAGAAGGAGGGTATGAAGGAGCCAGGACAGAGAACTTTGGATTGGAAAAAACCTAAAGGCAAAGGTCCTAAGGCAAGAAAAAAGCTTGGCATAAGACAAGAAAACTATCAGGGCCACAGGGGTAGGAAATGAAGAAAATTGGTAGATGGATCAAATCAAGACAGAATCAGAGAAAAATAAGAAAACAATCCCCAGATTTTTCAAACCATTAATGTGGTGTATAACAGAAAATTTCATGTGATGATTAATAGTTGTTACTAAACAAGTTCAGTAGGACTGCTAGGACAACAGAGAACATAAAAACTCATCCTCCAACTCCAAAAAGCATTCTATAAGAGGTTTAGGTAGTTAAAATGACTGAGTGATCAGAATAAACTGAAGGGCTGTGAGGGGAGGAATAAGAGATTGAGTCTGTCTTGAGAAATCTACAAGACAATCTGCAAAAAGCAGAGGATATGTCACTTGAGAATGAATCAAGGACTTACAAAAAAATTTTAACTATGAATTAACATGAGACAAATTATATCTCAAGTACAAAGGAAAGAGAGAAACAAGTGAAATACTCAGGAAAAAGAGAGTGAATTTTAGAGTTTTCAAGTAGAGGCCAGATGTAAGATTTGCTTCTGGAATGCTAGAAAAGTATCAAGCAAGGCATTCCATGTGGAGGGAAAGAAGTGTGCTAAGTGTGCAAAAATGACTCGTGTTTTGCTACATAACAAACCGTCATAAAATCTAGTGGCTTAAGGCAATTTATTGTACTCCCTCACAGTTCTAAGGATTGACTGAGCTCTGCTGGGTGGTGCTTACTTGGGTTCTCCAATGCAGTTGGAGTAAGACAATGGCTAAGTTTCAGCTGAGCTGCTTATCCAAGATGGCAAGTGATGCTGGGTGTTGGAGGGAGCTCAGTTGGGAGTGTTCACCTGGAGTGCCTACGAGTGCCCTTTCCATGTTGCCTGGCTTCTCATAGCAGCAGCTCATTTCTAAGACAGGATGTCTCTTAAGGAAGCATTACAATAGAACAAAGCAGAAGCAGTAAAGCTTATCACCTAGCCTCAGAAGTCCCATATAATCATTTTCACTGCATTCTATTAGTCAAGCAAGTCACTAAGATCAGCCCAGATTCAAAGGGAAGGAAATTAAACTCTATCCTTTGACATGAGTAGGAGCATGTATACTTGTGTAAAGGGGAACAGAATTCAGAAGGGCCATTTTTTATTACCTATTACAGTCTACTCTTGGGCCACCAAAATTCATGCCTCTCCCACTCACTTTCTCAACACTCCCAACATTTTTGTCCCACTATATCATTGAGCTCAGCCTCCAAGATCTTATCATTTCAGTCAGGTCCAGGTGCAGATGTGCTGTGTTTCCTTGGGTTTAGTTGCTCAAGTATGGTTTCTACCAATCTGAAGACTGCTAACTAAAGAGACAAATTATCTACCAGATACACACCCCACACACTGATGAGAAAACTCCGAATAACTGAAATAGATACTGCCTTTCCCAAAAAAAAAAAAAAAATGGGAAGCACACAGCAGGTCCACAGCAGTTCCAAAATCCATTTGGGTGTGTGTTGCCAGTTTCTTGATAACGGCATAATCGTGCTTCCTGGGAATGACTCACTGGAACTTTGGCTGCTCCTTCTAAGATGTTGGTTCTCCTTCTGAGTCATCTTTTTCCCATGAGAAAGAACAGACATCCTTGTAATAAGTACTTTTGTTCAGCCTGCCTCCTCCAGGTTAAGGGAACAAAATCTTTTCATTTTATACTATCCTATCTTTTGCATACCAAGCTTACATAATTGCTTTAAAAGTTCTGTGTGCTTCCCGTGTGCCAAATCATAATCCACTCCATTCAACAAAAGTTATACCTCTATTTTTTTTCCAAAAAAATACTTGGCCTAAGCACCAAGGTTCCATGGGACAGTGACCTGAAGATAGGCTGAAGCCTTGGGCGCCTGGGTGGCTCAGTCGGTTAAGTGTCCAACTCTTGATTTCGGCTCAGGTCATGATCTCAGGGTTGTGAGATCAAGACCCACATCGGGCTCCACGCTGGGTGTGGAGCCTGATTAAGATTCTCTCTCTCTCTCTCTCTCTCTCCCCTTGCCCCTCTCCACCTCTAAAAAAATATATATATTTTGAAGCCTTGTGTCATTGAAAATATCTCTCCACCTCTAAAAAAATATATATTTTGAAGCCTTGTCTCATTGAAAATATCTAAGAGTCATACACTGAAGGTTGATCTTAAGTAAGATCATAGGGTAAGATCCTTCAGGGTCTTTATTTTCTAGCAGAGAAAGCATACCAGAATATTCTTAGAAGACCTGGTAAGCACACTGTTAAGTTTTCCTTCAGGTCACAACAAAGGGTCTCACAGGCATACTCTAGAAATCTGCATTTGTTACCATCATAGATTTGATCTTTGCTCAGATGTCACCACTGACTAAGAATCTTGTTGGGAGACACTGAAGGTGAGAAACTATTTTTTTTTTAATACAGAAAACCATGACTACTGTTTATTTCCCCTAATTTTCCTTAAAAACCATTTCTTAAGTCTCTACAGTCTATTCAAAACAATTTCTTTAGTTCTTATCTCTCTTCTCATTTTGTTTTATCACCAGCAAACACAAACACAAACACACACACACACACACACACACACACAAAAGCCTATTAGGCCATATCTAAATCTATTGAGCCAGATTCCTAAGTTCATTAGGTACATATATCAGAACATAATATCTGCTGCTTCATTTTTGCCCCCAAATCTCATTTACATTTCTCTTTTTGGCAACTTTAACCCAAAACCTCACAGGGAAAAGAACAGTGGGAAAGAAACCAAGCTTAGTTGACACAGTACAAAACCATAATAGTTACAGAAGTACAAACATTATTTTCCTCCTTTTGTTATAAGCTTGTCCCTCTTTTTCCACAAACACTGTGAATATTAAGACTTCATATTCCATAACCAATTCTGATTTTTTTAACATGTCAATAATTTTAAGGAAGAAAAATCTATGAACATTTGCTGCAATATGTAGTCACTTAGTATCTTCCTGTGCACCTGTAAGACCCTTCCATTTCCCTCTTCTTATTTCTCAGGTCTGACTGGTCTCCAGTCAGAAATCCTTCAGTAGTTTTTGATCTGCTTATGTAATTATAAATGTTCTTTGTAAATGAATTTTAATCAATATAGAAAAGCAAAATGAAGCAAAAATCATTAGAAATTCCACAACACTTCAACATCCACTATTAATACTTTAGTGCCCATTGCCCATAGTTCTTTTAATGCACACCCCCCCACACACACACACACTTTTACATCTTTCAGGGTAATTTTTATTGTGAACTTTTATTAACTCCTTCTTTCTTTACTTATGTGTTTTTCTTGCCTTCCCTCTACCTTTCTATAAATCATCATATCTCCATCAAGGTAATCAACATTAGAAACCTAGAATATAGTTTTCTGTGGCTTTCACTGTGTGTGTGTGGTGGGGGGGGGCGGTCTACCATGATTTATCTTTACTTCTTGAAAATCTCTCCAACTCAGTTCCTCAAAAAGTTAAAAATAGAACTACCCTATGATCTAGCAATCACACTACTAGGTATTTACCCAAAAAATACAAAAATACTAATTCAAAGGGATACATGCACCCCAATGTTTACAGCCACAATATCTACTATAGCCAAATTAAATAAATAACCCAAGTGTCTATAGACTGATGAATAAAGAAGATGTGATATATTTATACAATGGAATATTACTCAGCCATAAAAAAGAATGAAATCTTGCCATTTGCAATGACATGGATGGAGCTAGAAAGTATTATGCTAAGTGAAATAAGTCAGTCAGAGAAAGACAAATACCATAAGATTTCATTCATATGTGGAATTTAAGAAACAAAACAAAGGAGAAAAGGGGGGAAAAAAGAGAGGGAGGCAAACCAAGAAACAGACTCTTAACTATAGAGAACAAACTGAGGGTTACCAGAGGGGAAGTGCATGGGGGGGATGAGTGAAATAGGTGATGGGGACTAAGGAAGGCACTTGTTGTGATGAGCACAAGATGATGTATGGAAATGTTGAATCACTATATCGAAACTAATATTATACTGTATGTTAACTGGAATTTAAATAAAAACTTGAAAGAAAGAAGAAAAGGAAGGGAAAGAGAGAAAAGGAAGGAAGGGAAGAAGGAAGGAAGGAAAGGAAGGAAGGAAGGAAGGAAGGAAGGAAGGAAGGAAGGAAGGAAGGAAGGAAGGAAGGAAGGAAGGAAGAAAATAAGTAAGTCTCTCCAACTCAACGGGTAGAAGGTAGAGAGTTAACTTATTTCAATGAATTCATAATATATAAATCTTTATTCCTACTCAGTTTTGTATCTTGTATATGATAAAAGGAATAAAGAGCTCATTTTTACTTTCTTCCAAATGAATAGCCAATTGTATTCACACTGCTCATTACATAAAAAACTTGTTCCCATAAAATTTCCATATATTAAATCCCTTGTATACTAACTTGAACTTTCTATTTTATTTTTCCAGTATATATTTCTGATACTATACCAATACCAGATTGTTTGTTAATAATAGATTAATATTTTAATATCTATTAAGACCTATTTATTCCGACTGTTCATTTTTTCCTAACTTTTTTGGCTACCCTTGTTGATCATTCTTTTATATTCAAATAGTATCATTTTGTCCAAAGTGTTTTAAAAATATTGAGATTCTAGTTGGAGTTGTAGTAAATATATGTATGAATCTGGTATTATTGACATTTTATATTATTGAGTCTTCCCAGCGAAAAGCATGGTATCTTTCAGATTGGTTAATGAACTTCAGTAGATTTTATAGTTTTCTTCATATAGGTATAGTTTCCTTCTTCATAAGTTTATCTCTAACATTTCATAGTTTTCCTACTTAATGTGGTAGAGGAGAGCAAACAAGCTTAAGTCGTAAACTTCATTTTTTAACTCTTGGATAACCAGTATGAGCCATGACCAAGTTCTTAACCAGAATTATATTAAAGACCTGAGCTAGTGCCATCCTTGCATTAACAAAGACAAGATAATTGTCCCAGTTGTTGACCAGTTACAACACCAGGCCAGCAAAAATTATGAGTGAACCATAGCAAATCCATGGTCACTAATAGATACACACACACAAAAAGAGCACAGTATTTACCCCATTAATTTGATTGGAACATTTTACAAGGAGCCATTTTATTTTAAAAATACATATTACTTTCATGGTTAAATGGTTTAAAATAAAATGCTGATGGAGGCAAGGGCAGAAAAACCCAATCTGCAAATTTACAGATTTACATTTCACAAAAACTGTCTCTTCAGCAAACTGCCTCTGTCTTAATTAGAAATCAAAAGTAACATTAGTAATGAAAGAAAATGTTGGTTCTCTATCTTGGATATCAAGTTCATAATTTTTAAAAATCTCATTCTGAAAAGTCAAAAATGCAATCATTTTCATTTGGAAGACTCTATAATCAAGGACTAACACTAATCTTTTGAGAAACAGTACAAATAGGAAGAACAGTGTATGAATTTTACTGCCTTTTCTTTCTGGTAATTAGTCTGTAGCTACAACCATTGTGTCCTAACTTCAAGACACATACGAAAAACTGATCAATTGGTTAGCTGAATAGTTTCAATCAAGATGTTTTTGTGTACCCCTGAATACCAACTTATCTTTTGATATTTTATTATAGTATTCTAGGGTTGGGATGAACTTAAGTGTCCTGAATCCTAGATATTTAAGCTCCACTTGATTTTATTATATATCTTTCCAATAAAAACATGCCATCCAACCAAAGTTGTATTAAGGGGCAGATAGGCTGGACAGCCAGAATGCCAGGTTGTAATGGACACAAAAATTCTTTAAATAAATTGAAAACATGACACTAGTCAATAGAAGTTTTATATATGACTCCTTACATAACTAACTGTCAAATTATAAGTGAATCCTTCCATTTAGTTCCTGGTTTTAAACATATATTTTTTTTCTGGAATATATATATTCAAAATATTGTTTCTGTATACATCAATTCAGAAAAATATATACATTATTCATAATCCCTACTGCCTTTTATGGAGAATGGAGCCTTTCAATTGACAGAACTTTCAGTAGCTCTGTTAAAAAAAAAAAAAAAGCTCACTCATTATAATGACCTCTGACACACTTGAGGAAAATCTTACATGGCAGACAGAGGCCATGGTGAAATTCAAAATATTTACTAACCAGTATAGCAAAGATACCAGCTAACCAATGCATCTTTCTCAGAAAAAAAAAAAGTGTAAAGAGGACTAACACATCTATCTATGCCTTTCTCTCTCTAGACTAAACATTCTTATGACTTTCAGAACTGACTTCGTTATCATGGTTTCAAATCCTCTCCCAATGCTCATTATTCTCTCCCTCTCCCCAAAGACACAGCCCTGACTAGTGAAGACAATCATCCATATGTGCCCCCACCAACAGGAAATATAGTAGTACCACAACCTCTCCTTTCTTTATACCATGATTTTTAAATAGTTAAAAATTATACTTCTTTTGGCAGCCTCATCATCCTGTGCCTTATGAGTTATCTTTCTACAAATAATCTTTTAATATTCTTATTACATTCAAAGTTTGTGTCAAAATACTTAATTAGAAAAACAGACACCTATTTGATGACTCGAAGAGGGAACCTGCCAAAGTCATTTGTCCTCTATCCCAAAATACATGAATCAGAATACCCTTATATGTAATATATTTATTCTAACTGCTTAAATTAAAAATTGCTCAAAAGAAGTGTTTTTATACTTGCCAATTTAATTAACATTTCTGTGACTGTGAGAAGCATCTTTTATACCAATGTTTAATTCACAGATCAGTAAGCACTAATGATAAGTGTATTACCATATCAACTTCTAGCAGTTAGGTATGTCAGTGACAGGCATCATAAAATTAAATAGATAAGTAATACTCAAAGACTGCAATAAAAAAATATTGTGGTAATTACCAAAGTTGAAAGTGAAGAGTTTTAATCAAATCATTTTCTTAGGTGACCATATTTTCAGTAAAATATGACTTTGAGAAATCACAGAGATGGTTGCTGCTTTCAACACCAAATGCAAGTCTAATTAGTGCCTTTTTACTGCAATTAATAACTATTATATTCAGCATTCTTTAAATCAGCATAAATAAGTTCTCTCTGGCTTTTCTCTCTCCATCTCACTCTTTCCCCATTATGTTTCTCACTAAAGTTTGGTAACAGAGAAGAGTATTGATTTCACTTGAAAAAATAATTACCATTCCTACTGTCCCAGAGATTTCCTCATGACTAGGCAGAGTAGATATTTTGAAGAGACTTGCAATCTCTCGATAGCTTATGTTGTGGCTTTTAACAATTTCTGAAAGATGCCATCAGTTTTATATGATAGTATCTCCTAGTATAAGCTCATCAAAATCTTGCTTTCCATCAGTGCTCTGTTTATTTGAAAATATAAATTTCTTTTTGTCCTCCTATTGAAATTGGATTTTCAGAAACAGTTCTCTTTAAATAGTACTTCATAATTTTCTGTCTACATTTATATCCTCTGGTATTTGCGAAAGGTGGTAGTTATGTGCGTTAAATCAACATGTACTAATTCATTGACTTAACCAAGATGATAAAGAAGAACTTTACTCATGTCCTGATACCATAAAATAGTATAATAAAAAGTATAATAGTAAAATAAAATAGTAATGGACTGGAAATTAGAAGACTTGAACTGGAATCTTGATGCCCCCACTTATTTTACTAGCTGTGGGATCATGTACACATTACTTAAACTCTCTAAGCCTCCTTTTCATTATTTACAAAATGGTAGTGAGTGTTAGAAAAACTGGATGTAGCATGTGAGAGAAAACGGGAGGTCAAGGATGATTAAGCAAATTAAAGGATGATTTTGCTATTTACTGAGATAGGGAAGATGGTAGGAAAATAAGGGAAAAAATGGAGTTATTTTGATGTGTTCAATTTCAAATATCTATAATATATTCAAGCCAAGATAGCAAGTAGGCAGTTGAATATACAAGTCTAGAGTTCAAGGAAAATATCTGAATTGAAGATACAAACATTACTAAGATATTAATAATAATTACTTCCACCCAATATGCACCAAACAATGCAATGGATACTGGAGGTAAGTTATTTATTCCTCAAGACAAACTTTTGAGTTCATAATGAGTATTATTATCATTATTATTATTTTCTAACACTTAACACAGAGTCTGGTTATGTAAGCTACCAAAACTTTTGAGTGAATTTTCAGCTTAGAAACAAAGAAGTCAAGACTCAGAAAAGAAGCTTAAACACATCTAGTAAGTAGTAGAACCAGAATTCAAAATTAAATTTGTCTTGGAGTGCCTGGGTGGCTCTGTCCGTTGAGCGTCTGCCTTCAGCTCATGTCATGATCTGAAGGTCCTAGGATCAAGCCCCACATCAGGCTCCCTGCTCATCAGGGAGTCTGCTTCCCCCTCTCCCTCTGCCTCTCTCCTCAGCTTCTAACCTCTCTCTTGCTCTCAAATAAATAAATAAAATCTTTAAATAAATAAATAAATAAATTTGTCTTGAGTAGAGAATGGGATGGCCAGCTTGCAAGCAGGCACCTTCATTTCACCCACGATGAAAGAATGACTTAAAAATGGGTGATGTTGAGAAGGCAAGAAGATTTTTGTTCAGAAATGTGCCCAGTGCCATACCGTGGAAAAGGGAAATAAACACAAGACTGGGCCAATTCTCCATGGTTTATTTAGACAAAAGACAGGTCAGACCCCTGGATTTTCTTACACGGATGCCAACAAGAAAAAAGCATTACCTGGAGAGAGGAGACATGAATGGAGTATTTGGAGAATCCCAAGAAGTACATCCTTGGAACAAAAGTGATCTTTTGTTCACTTAAGGCAGGGGAGAGGGGAGACCTGAGAGCTTATCTCAAATAAGCTAGGACCATAGAGGAAGGGAGGGAAAAATAAAATAAGCTGAAATCAGAGAATGAGACAAACTATAAGAGACTCTTAACTACAGGAAATAAACTGAGAGTTGCTGGAGAGGAGGTGGGTGGGGGGATGGGGTAACTGAGTGGTGTAATGAGAATTGGGTGTTATATGCAACTAATGAATCACTAAACTCTATCTCTGAAACTAATAATATACTACATCTTAATTGAATTTAAATAAAATTGAATTTTTAAAAAAGAGCTACTAAGGAGCTAAGGTTGGCCACTGCCTTATTTATTACAAAACAAAAATATCTCATTACTTCTTTTGTGTGTACCATATTTAAATTGCTTTCATACACCAGAATTCAGACCATGAATGGCTGATAGACTATTTCTTTTGGACAGTCCTGATTTAAATAATATTGGCTTGTGGTGAAATGAATATGATCAGCTTTTGGAACTCTGAAAGTAATTCTGGATCAGCAAGTGCTGCCACTGTTTTCCCTTTCAAAAGACATGACTGGAATTGATTAGTAATGTTCAGCTTTTCACAGAAATGGCAAATGCCAGCTCTAAACCTGGAGGAGATTGGTTTTATATTTAAATTTATATATAACTTGTTATATCAATATATTTAAATACTGAGGAAATCCTTTCACTGTCCACAGAACTGCAAGACTCAGCTGTGTTTCAAGCCATGTTCGTTAGCCTGTTAAAGGCAAGGACTGATGATAAGCTGGCAATGTCCACTTTATCTTTTTGGTCTTAACTATGCGCATTTAATTAAAATGCCTTGCATCTAAAATATTGCCTTTTGGGTGCCTGGGTGGCTCAGTTGGTTAAGCGACTGCCTTTGGCTCAGGTCATGATCCTGGAGTCCCGGATCGAGTCCCACATCGGGCTCCCTGCTCAGCAGGGAGTCTGCTTCTCCCTCTGACCCTCTTCCCTCTCGTGCTATCTCTCATTCTCTCTCTCTCTCAAATAAATAAATAAAATCTTTAAAAAAATAAATAAAAATAAAATAAAATATTGCCTTTTGCTTAATGAAAGGCATTTTAGTTTGGTTTATGTATAATATTAAATAAAGAATATTTAACACTTCTCACATTTTATAGATGATCTATAAGGTCAGATGCTTTTAAAATTCAGTATGACAAGATATAGTAGCAAACTTAGTTTATGAATTCTTTACTAAGTCAGACTAAGTTATAATTCAGGATTGTCTTCTAAACAGCTATTCAAAAATACAACTGTAGAATTATCATATGTGTATGATTGGTAATGGTGCTTTTGCCAACTCATTAGAAGGATTAAAGTAGAAGAGATATATCATCAGCACAAATTTGTAAATTATGTGATAAGGTTTAAGATAATTAAAAACAAAATCACAGATCATTAAAAAAAATTTGATTTGAATTCCAAATGATTATTCTTACCTTTAGTGCAGAGGTCACATCAGCTACAAAGCAATTTCATGTTCATTAGTTTATTTAATCTACACAATAACCATCTCAGGTAGGAGCAGATGAGAGACTAACACTTAGAGAAGCTGAGTGGTTTGACATCATTATGCCATCTGTTCACTATGCCAGGACTCTCTATCATTCATAGCTAAAGATGATCACATGAGCTAACCATGCAAAACCTTCTCAAGTAAAGATACTTTCATACACTAACTATAGAAAACCTTCTACACTGGACCTTTTTGAAGACTGGTTTTGCAGCTTTCCTGGACTATTGTCAATCAGACTTCAGAACATTTTTATTATGCATAATGTAGCAAGATAATCTATTACAATTATCATTTGTGTTTTCTTCTTGCTTCTTTGAAGACCCAAAAGAATGAGAGAGATGTTGTTCTCTTCCACCTACTAGACAGCAAATGTACCTTGTACTCCTAGAGGTCTGGAGACTCTTGCCAAAGGGGAAGGTTAACAGGGCTCCATTTAGAAATGCTTCTGCTTACAGAGGCCATAGACTCTGGTGAGGGGCCTAGGGCTGACGGCCCTATCTGAGAGCAAGAGGATAACTTCTCTGAGCCTTGAGAAATAAAAGGTATTTGAGATGTATGAGGGGTAGAGACTGCTTTCTTGTACACAGTGCCCTGGATGAGGAGGAAGGTTTTGGAGTGGGCTTTGGGACGTAAGTTAGTGGCTCTTCACTCTGCCTAGAATGTTCTTCCCCCAAATATTCACATGGCTGGTTCCACATTTCATCCAAGACTCTAATCTCATGTCATGAGCTTCTGAAAGCCTTCCAATCACTCAAAAATATCTACTTCTTACACCCCACCATCACCTTCTCTCTTCTTACTTTGTCTTTTATTACTTTCCAATTCTGATCTCAACCTGAAATTGTATAACATATATATTGTACCTATCTATTTATATATTTATTTATGTAGAGGTTTAGCATTCTTCTCCTCCACCAAAATTTACTCCCTTTGAAGGCAGGGATTTGGGTTTTTTCAACATTACATAACTAATACACAGTAAGGAGACAATAAATATTTGTTATGTGATAAGTTTCCCATATTGCTTGAAAGGACATGAAACATACAAATGGAATTTAGGGACCCCCAAAATTTAACTTTTTGGAATTTTCAAATTTTTGTTAAATATTGTGTGTATGTGTATGTGTGTGTGTATATATAACACAATATAGTTATCTAGTGTTTTGCTGTAGGATGTTCAAGTTGTCCCCAATTTTTTTTTGTTATTACAGACAACAGGGCTATGAAATGCTTGTACATATCTCCCAACACACATGTTCAAGAGTTGCTCTAATCTATATGCCATAGAGATGAATTTGGGGGTCATAGGGAGTTTGTATATTGAACTTCATAAGACAACACCAAATTATTTTCCAAAGTGGGTGTATGCAGAGCTGGTACACACAGGTATAGATTTACCAGTTCAGCTGGTACACACAGGTATAGATTTACCAGTTCAGCTGGTACACACAGGTATAGATTTACCAGTTTTTAAAATATTGAAATAATTCCACATTTAAGATATAGTGCTCCCCTGAGTCCCTTGAGGATCCCCATATATTTTCTATGGCCCTAGGATGACTAAACCATCCTGGTTTGCCTGGAGTTAAGAGAGTTTCTGGGACAAAGGATATTCAGTTTTAAACCAAAAAAGTTCCCAGCAAATAGGGACAAGTTGGTCACTCTACCCCACAGCCTCCTAGCCATCAAAGACCTTCCCGCAATTCAGAGTAATATCAGACACTGATTAAATATGACTATTGTTCATTGTTGCACCTACTTATACTCCCAGTGACAGATTATGTGTTTCATTTATCCCTCTCTTCACTATCACTTGTTATAGTCCTAATATTTCATTTTTATTATCCAGGGGTATAAAATGTATTTTCATTATAATATTTTCATTTTTCTCATGTGATTTATCATGTTTTCATAGGATAATTGGCTATTTATGTGTCTTTATGAAAGTGTTTCACCATGCCAGAGAGGGGCAGATATGACCAGGCTAAGTAAAATGGTTCCAGGCTGTTCAAAAATTTCATTTTCCAATAGTCTTTTAAAAACCAAAGCTTTGGAAAAATTCTCTGTTCCAGCTTTACTTAGACTGAGTGGAGCTCTGCACCTCCAAATTGGCCATCAAAGTTTATACCATGAGCATCAATCACAATGGCAAAAAAAGTAAACATAACCAATAGCCCTTTCCTACTTTTTTCAGATTGTGTAGGCCACCTGAGCATCCTGTACCATGGCAAACAAGAAGACAGTGACAAATGAATTATGACTAATATTGCATATCTAGCCAAACTAAGGTGGATAATTAATACACGGATTTTATTTTACTGAGAAACATATAGCAATATGATACTGTTGCACTTTCATCTTGTGGCCCATTTATACTCCCTGTGCTAGACTCCTCTGACCACCAAACTGAACACAGTATAATTTGCTCTAAATGTGTAATCCATACAAATTATTATATGTCTAAAATCAGGGTGATAATTAGTACAGCCTTGAAATAAAAAGCAAATCTAAAGGTAGTCAGAAACTGAAAATGAAGTGCCATAGTTGGTCTTCTTGTCTTTTAAAGTGTTTTAATTATATTGGGGGAAAAGAAGTAGGCTCAATGAAGGTAACTGAGAAAGGCTTCATATATTAATTGCTGCAACCCATGTATGATCTCTAAAAACAGTGACATTTTCTGGTTCAAAAAGTTTTTGCCCAAGTTCCTTGGCTGAGAGGAATAAAGCATAATTTTAACCTTGCTAAATAATCTTTCTGTGGCTTTCATATTCAAATCATACATTCATGATCTTCTACAACATTAGTGTATGATAACAAGTTTTTTGCTTGCTTCCATGATGTTATGTGTGAAAGAGAAAGAATTTCTTTAGCAATGTGTATGGTGCATTATTCACAGTACCGTGGTATGCAGATAGTGAGGGTGACGGCAGCAGCAGAGCTGGAGTAAGAGAATAAGTGGCTCACAAAACTACTGAGAATAAGCTTACTCTTGAGGAACATAATTTAAGAGGTTTGGAAAAGAACCATCCAAACCCAAAATACCTCCGAACTCCTTGTTTCAATGCTCAGAATTCCATCATCTGACCCTCATTATTCGGCCTTGAAATTTCTCAACAAGAGCACCCTACGTATTTCTTTTTAAAGGCAACTATTTTCAGATTATGTGACTCAAAAATAACATAGTGGCTGAGAAGGAAATGGCAGCAAAAACTGCATCAACCAACACAGAAGTAAAGTTCTTATAATTCCTATAAATATTCCATATGCCCCTCCTCAACTGACTGAAGAAGCATGAAGGAAACAAAGGCAAGGCTTATCTTCTTTATAGCCCACCCTGATCAATACTACTGATGAGTCATTTCCCCCCCAGCCCCTTTGCCACTTGTCATAGCCAAGTGATGATCTATTCTTCACTCCTGCATCTTTAAAGATCCCCAGTGGAGCCCAACCAGCATCTGACCGTTCATTCACCAAGCCATGAGGATGAAATATCTGGCCTGTTTGTTCTAGTTGGTAGGAAATCTTACACAGTTTCATTTACTAAATACAACTAATGGGTTTTTTTAAACATATTATTATTATTAAAATATAAATAATCTATCCACAAAAATGAAATATAAAGAAATAGTTAAGAATTAGAAAACTACTTTTTTGTTAAAACCTGAATTACTATTCATGCTGAACATCTAAGGAATTTTAATGACTACTATGTAGATCATGTATTATTCTGTCATTTTCATATGCCATATCTTTTCATTTAAAGAGCTAAATCCAAAGTCACTTGGAACAATAAGAAAAATACAACAAATCTCTACCAACATGGAAACATGTAAACCTATTCCTGGAAATGAAACTCCTTTTCTCTTTAGATGGGCTGATATTTGGAGGTGGGGACTTTGGGAGGTAATTAAGTTTAGATGAGGTCATGAGGGTAGTGCTCTCATAATAGAATTAATGCTCATAGAAGAAGAAGAAGTCCCTCTGTGTGTCTTTCCATTTCCACCAAGGAAAGGCCACGTAAGGACATTATCAGAAGACAGTCATCTGTACACAGGAAAGAGGACTCTTACCAAACACCACACATCAGCTGGCACCTTGATCTTGGAATTCTCAGCCTCTAGAACTGTGAGAAATAATGCTTGTCTTTTCAGTCATCCAGTCTATGATATCCTGTTACAGCAGCCCAAGGTGCCTAAGACATCATGTTATACAAAGGCAGGAAAAATGTGCAGTTACTAATATATATGGTTATACACACAGAGACACCTACACACACATAGGAAAATAAACATCCCCACTATTTGAAAGGAAGAGATAAGTCAAGCATTTTATATTTTTTAAAATTGAAAGAATCAACAAAATCCCATACATAGGATGAACACTGGGGAAAAAAAATAAAGGATTTCACATAAATCTAATTAGTCATATCAGCAGAGGGAGGTACAGGTTGGTCTTAGTAAACACAGGGTGGTTTTTGAGTGCAAAGTAAATAAGTGCACTGAGGTACAGTACTAATCACATTTGTTCTAACATTGACCTTACAATAATTAAAAATTGATGCTTGCAACATAATACAGCTGTGCAATCATATTTAAACCTAATCATTTCATAGAGAGAGGAAAGTTGTACAAAAAGGTCAAAAACACTTTAATTTCATGACAGTAAATTTACTCTTTATTCCCAAAGTGATAATGTCTAATTTCTAAAAGAGCAAACCAATAATTACTTATTATAAAGCTATTTTAGTCAATACTTAATTTCTCTATATTGATTAGTGTTTAGACATTTAAAATGTACCCTACAGCAAGAATATGTGTTTACAGTACTATTCTCTCTACTGATGTTTGTAAGTATTACAGGTATCGATTTAAGACATCTCAAAAATGCCAAACTTAATAGAATCATATGAAACAGGGGTTGACTCTTTTAAAACTGGAATTTAGTTTTTAAATGTTTGAATAATAGTGTCCTTAAAGGTCTCTGTATCATGATCACTATTTCTGCCATTACATATTTTAATGATGAGTGCTCGATTAAACTGTGCATTATAAATTCCGCCCCTCTCCCAAAAGTAATAGAGAAAGAAAATATAAAAATGATCAACTCTAGCACTCACAACTGGAACAAAATGTTTTCTCTTTATTTTATGTACTTCTGATTATTATTCCCCCCTTAACTTGCATTCTGTGTAACTTAGAGCTCTTTGCAATAAAACAAAATGATGCTTCATCTGGATGTTACTGGGAGTACCAAGGCAATTTACAAACTTTATATCATTAAGTATGAGAACATCACTGTGAGGCAGGTATTAATATAACACTTCTCTCTTGAGGAGTTCAATGCACTTTACATAATTTTACTTTATTAACTCTTCCTTGAGCTGAGCAAAAAGGCTAAGTAAGATACCTCGCCAATGTACCTCATATCCAATGATTGCCTAAAAATAGAAAAGACCCTATCCAGCCACAAACTTTAAGTTCGTTTTTACTTCTAATCTGAAGTTATGACTAAAGACAAGGTCTCACTCCATATATTTGGCTTTTGTTAATACTGATTTTTTTAACAGGTTTCAATTTCATAAATGTGAAGTCAGAATTAAACACTAAAAGAGTATTAATCCTATTAATTCTTTTTTAGGTGTTTTATTCTTTTTTCTTTTTTAAATTTTATTTTATTATGTTATGTTAATCACCATACATTACATCATTAGTTTTTGATGTGGTGTTCCATGATTCATTGTTTGCATATAACACCCAGTGTTCCATTCAGTACGTGCCTTCTTTAATACCCATCACCAGGCTAACCCAACCCCCCACGCTCCTCCACTCTAGAACCCTCAGTTTGTTTCTCAGAGTCCATAGTCTCTCATGGGGTTTGTCTCCCCCTCCAATTTCCCCCTCTTCATTTTTCCTTTCCTACTATCTTCTTTTTTTTTTAACATATAATGTATTATTTGTTTCAGGGGTACAGGTCTGTGATTCAACAGTCTTACACAGTTCACAGCGCTCACATAAGCACATTAATTCTTAAGCAGTAATTGTTTCTGAAGATGGAAGAAATTCAAGGGTAACAATCAACTTTTCTCTCTATTAAAATATATTAGAAATTATGAAAGCAGAATACAATCCTGTGGACAGGAATCACAACGTCTTTAAGTAAATCTATGCCTTTCTTAGCAAAAGTGCGACAATGCACTAATGGATAGAGCCAGATGAGAGATACAAAGTGAAGGGCATAGAAACACGAATAACATGTAACAGTGCTTACCAAGTGTCAGCCACTACTTTAAGCAACCCACATGTATTAACTCATTGCATCCTCATAACAACTCCCTAACACAGGTAATATTTTCCCCACTTGATAGATAAGGAACTGAGGCTCAGAGAGCTGAGCCTGCCCCAGGTCACAAAGCTACTAAGTAGCAGAGCTGGGCTACAACCCAGAAAATATGATTCCAGAGCCCAGATTCTTAGCCAATTTTCTAGAAAGGAGGAAAGCTGTTCCCAGAGGCCTCAATCCATGATATACCCTATCCTAGAGTTCCAAGTCCATAAGCTCTCTCCATCCAATTGCAACATTTCCTGCCTGGCAGTCAACCTCGCAATCAACAGAGAACAACTGTTCAAGTTTGTGTATTGTGATTTCAACACATGACACCAGTATTTAGAAGAGGGTCACAAGGAGGCAGTATAGTATAATCAGGAGTACGCTACTTTAACAGGCTGCCATTAGGCAAGTTACTTCCATCCAAGCCTCATAAGATAGAGATAATGGAACTTACTTCCTGATGCTGTAGTCAGAATTAAACTGCTTAATATTGTTTAACACAGGGGCTCACGTGTAGTAAGCACTCAAGAAGTGGTTGCTATTAAGTTAATATAAAATTATGTGTGCCATTCTCAAAACTCTGAAATTCAGAATTAACAGTGAATTTAGCATATCACAATACTGGTGATAAACTAAATTTAAATGATTCTTTTACCAAATATATGTTCTAGGCATTATGCATGATTTTATTTAATCCTCAGAATAAACCTAGAATTGAAGTGTGGTTATGCCTACTTTTAGATAGGAAAATAAGCTTAGAGACTTTACTTGCCCACTATTTTGTCAATAGCAAAAGCATGTGATCAATTAACTAGATGTTTCACACAAAGCAGGATGAAAACCAGTAAGCAGGGAGATTATTTGAAAAATTCTTCTCTCTCAAAATATAATGAACCTGAAAAAGTTTCTGGACTAAAGTTCACCCTGTTTAGCTTTGCTATAATTAGAATAAAGCTGTACCCAGAGAGTAGTTAGAACAGAGATGCCAAAGAGGAAAAATATTGCCCCGAAATATATCCCCCATGCCCAGCACATACCAGGTGCTTCTGCTCCTTCCATCAGAGCCACAAAGGAAAAGAGCAGGAGCCAACATTAGGTAGGAACTTTCTGAGGGGACAGTGTTAGAGGGAGGCAGGCAAAAGCTCTGCACTCGGGGGCTGAAGCCCCAGCCAAAGGGAAGTAAGACTGCGATACTGTAAAGCAGATTTGCCTCAAATCAGCCTCACCTGCACCCAGACATCCTGTAGGGGTCTGTTTTTGGTCTATTCATAGAAATCTGCAGAAAAAGAGAAAATACATTACATTAGTCTTTCTCTGACCTCCCTGAACCTTGACCTACTCCTATTCCCTAAATTGGAAATGTCTTAGTTATGCAAAACAAAAATACCTCCTGCTGAATTGGGACACTATTTCCTCTTTCTCTCTTAATGCAAATAAAAAGGTTTTGTCACTTCCATAATGTCTACTGTATATAGAAAGAAAATTACCTATCATTCTCCTTTAAAGAATATGATACAGGACTGATTATAATATATACTTTATTTCTACAATGACTGAAAAAAAAGCTTTAAGTGAAAGAATGGAATTTCACCTTTCACTAGCTAACATACAAGCCAATACGGAGGATGAGGCAGATATAAAGTAATTATATATAAAAAGAATCACAAGCACAATGATACAGAGTTCTCTCACACAGGTGTGGAAAAAAAAGTGAAAAACGATCAACCCATATGTAAGCAAGAAATAGAATTGAAAATGTATCCATATTATCTCAAGAACTCTAAGAGCTTGTGTTCCATTATCCATTATCAGGCAGCATGCAACCTAACCATTTCTTCCATGTTTAGAATATATGACCTCTCTTGATAACTCATTCAAACTTTTAATAATCGTCATATGAAAGTAAACCTTTTCTTACCTAACTCCAATCATTCATATGACATGACTGAAACACCTAGCATGATGCTGATCACATACAAGGTACTCCATAAACCCTTGTTGATGGTATGGTGATTTCAGTGTATTTCCCTTTTCTCTGACCTCAGTGGAGACAGGAGAAAAGCTTAGACAGAAACATTGGCAAATGGTTAGATGTAAGAGGAAGTTGATGAGGGACAAATGCAGAGTAGAAGTGACAAAACAATGTGGAATGACTCACTGTGCTCTAGTACAGTATGATCTATTTTGGAAGACAGAGCCAGCTACCAACAAAATATGCACTGCAAAACAAAACTTGCTAAAGCATACACTCAGAAAATCAACTGCTTCACTGCTTTCCCACTCGATTCCATGGAAATAATTCCCAAATTATCAATCCCTTTCTAACCCTGACCTCTCCCAGAATTCCTGTTCCACTGGGGTGGTAAGATGGGATATTCTTTCTCCATGATTCACTCTGTCTTTCCTCCATGGCTTTGCTGCTAATATGGAAGGCGTCTTTGGTGAGACAGTGAAGAGAACCACTGTGGGTTGCCATAGTGACCCACTGACATTTTAGTAGGAGTAGTAATCAAAATTAACAAGGAAAAATGTTTACTTGTCTTACAGTTTCTTCAGTCTCTTGAATCTAACAACGTATAGAAAGGACCTGACAACACTTATGCTAGAAGTTAGAGAATCCTGAGGGAGGGGGTAGAGGGATCACTGGAAAAAGTAAAGTAGGCAATTGGTTAACAGTAGGACTCTGGTAATGGAGTGGACTTGGCTGCAATAAAAGATCCAACAAAGGGATTAAATTTGGATACCCTGGAAGCACCTCAAACTTAAAATTTCTAAAATTAAACTTCCCCAAGAACCAGTTTCTGCTGACTTCCTTGTTTGTTAAGGGTACACTTGTTCTCTCAGGCTCCAAACATGAGTCATCCTGTCTCATTCCTCACTCACCCCCACCATATCTAATTAAACACCAACTTGGGTATGTTTTTCTCCTCAGCACTTTTTTGCAACTTTCTGCTGCTTTCTTTTCCCATTGCTTCATCTCGTTGGTTTTGACCTCACACCTGGCTCCCTGACACTCTTGTTTTGGTGTCAGCTCAGATGTCCTCCATTCCTGTAAGTCTTACTTTGCCTCCTCAGATTCTCCCATCAGAAGTTTTTCCTGCTATTCTAGAGCCTTCAGTTGCCTTCATTTTACAGCAAAACATATTGCTTCTTATCATACTTATTATTTTTATTCAAGGATCTTACTTTCCCCACTGGGCTTTCTGCCCTTGCGAGAAAGAACCATGTCTTACTTATCTTCTTATATCTCTCAGCGCATGGCATGCTGCCCCTCACATACTGAGCGTTCAGGAGATATTTTATGTGAACAAATGCAGGAAAAAATGACTCTTCCAGATATTGTTTTCAAACAGTGCTTTTCAAGCTTTAGAGTGCTACAGAAATACCTGTGATGTTTATTCAGATATTCTGATTCAAATTCTCTGATCTGAGAACCAAGAATGTATATTTTAAGTGATTCTTTTTTTAAAGATTTTATTTATTTATTTGACAGAGAGAAAGACACAGCGAGAGAGGGAACACAACCAGGGGGAGTGGGAGAGGGAGAAGCAGGCCTCCTGCTGAGCAGGGAGCCTGATGTGGGGCTCGATCCCAGGACCCTGGGATCATGACCTGAGCTGAAGGCAGACGCCCAGTGACTGAGCCACCCAGGCGCCCCTATTTTAAGTTATTTTTAAACTAAAATTCCATTAGTTTCCATGGAAAAAAAGGTGCTACCTATGCAATTCATAGTCTGAGATGTTGAGATAGAGCCCACAATATTATTCTAAAAAAAAAAAGCTTTAAAAAACTGCACACCTCAAATTAGCAAAATACACAGATATCATTTAGAGTTAATTTATTTATTTTAAGGATCATTTACTAGGTCAAATAAATCAAGCAAGATAATATTTCAGTTGATAGTTTCTACTGAAAAAATTCCCATTCCAAGCAAAAAATTGTTCTCAAATAGTTCCTATAATGCACTATCGACAAGTGCACAAAAATAACAATCTCTTTCTTTATAGAAAGGGTTTTGGTTTGTGACAGAAATTTTGTTGTTTCCCCAAAATTAAAAAAAAAAGTGACTTTAAGATTGTACAATGGTAGAGGCGCCTGGGTGGCTCAGTCAGTTAAGCATCTGCCTTTGACTCAGGTTATGATCCCAGGGTCCTGGGATCGAGCCCCACGTTTGGGCTCCCTGTTCAGTGGGGAGCCTGTTTCTTCCTCTCATCCCTGTTCATCCTCTCTCTCTCACTATTTCTCTCTCTCTTTCTCAAATAAATAAATAATATCTTTAAAAAAAAGATTGTACAATGGTAAATGGTAGAAAGTAAAAAAAAATTTATTTTCCCTCTCTTTATAATAGAACAGAATTTCTACTTTGTCTATCCATAGTCTGGCCTCATCTTGCCTTTTTGCAACCATTTCCCATCTGTGTCAAGTTTGCTTGCACCTTGGAACCCCACCACAGAGTCTGTGTCCTTTAGCGTAGTTTGAGTTCTTAGAGAATTCACAGGTTCTTAGGGAAGACACTGTCCATGCAAGGAGAGAAAGTAAACATAGGGGAAAATGGAATTTTTCCTTAAGAAGTCCATGAATTCAGAGAAAACTATCTTTCCTATAGAATTTAGAGATGGACAATATAAATTATATCTAATTATAAATTCTAACAATTTACATTTTATTACAAAAATATTTTTACAACTAATATAAAAAAAGAATATTTTGTCTCTAAAGCATTAACTCTAGTCCTAAAAAGATTGCCAGGGGGTGCCTGCTTGTCAGTCGGGTGTCTGCCTTGGGCTCAGGTCATGATCTTGGGGTCCTGGGATCAAGCCCCATGGGGCCAGGCTCCCTGCTCAGCAGGGAGTTGGCTTCCCCCTCTCCCTCTGCCTATCCCTCCCCCAACCTCTCTGTCAAATAAATAAAATCTTTAAAATACACTTATAGAGAAGGAGAGAACCAAAATAAATAATCTTGCATATGAAAAAAATTGTGTATAAGATTTAGTTATGTTATTTTTAACAGCAAAGTAACTATAAACTAAGTGTCCAAAAGTAAGACTGATTAAACATACTATAATTTATTAATAAATTGACATAGCATATAATCACTAAAATGCTGTATAGATCTGTTCAATAAAATAATATTTAAAAATTTTAAGAACCTGATTACAAAGAACTATACAAAATATTATAACATTTTACAAGACACATCAAAGCATAGAAAATAAACACTAGAAAGACATTCACCGAAATGTCAGTCATGGTTGTTTCTGGCTTTGGGGGTTACTGTTTTTTTATTCTGTTCTTAACACTTTATTTATTTTATACATTATAATAAATGTAATATTTTTGTAACCAATACACAATGAAGGAAAAGTCTGGATTTTAGTGATACCTGGGTCACCTTGAGCAAATTGCTTAAGTTCACTCAACCAGTTAGTTACTTCATCTAAAAAAGTGGGCCAATAATTGTACCAACTTTACAGAGTTGGGCAATAATTAAAATAAATGTAATAATTAAAATAAATGATATAGGGGCACCTGGATGGCTCATTTGGTTAAGTGTTTGCCTGTGGCTCAGGTCATGATCCTGGGGTCCTGAGATCGAACCCGGTGTTGGACTCCCTCTCCCTTTGACCCTCCCCTGCTCATGCTCTCTTCCTCTCCCTCAAATAAATAAAATCTTTTAAAAATATATAAAATAAAATAAAGGATATAATACATGTAAAATACTTAGCACTGGTACATGAATAAATAGGAGTTTGAAAAGACCAGCTAAAGGGGTTGTATTGGAATTTCAAGTTTCCCCTCTTTTTTATTCTTAATCATTTTAACCATCAAGCCAGTCTACCCTTGAGTTCAAACTCTTCTAAATCAAATAAATGTTTCACTAACATGTGGGGGTTTGTTGATTCAAAGAACGTAACTATGGCTGTGACCCAAGTTGATATTTTCCACTAGCTGCACTGCACATTGGTGGTTTCAATAAATGGCCATAATAGCCAACAGGGGAAAGAAAAGAATTATCTTTTGAATCCATGCTCTTCAGGAATTCTATGAAGGAAACACATAATTGCTAGAATTTGGCTGGTGTATTGAACCTGGTGCATTAAGAAAAGTCATGGGACTTCTAATGGTAGAAAATGGTCCAGACCTCAGGTTTGTATGTCATCAAATAAAAATAAATCCTTTAAGCAAAGTACTCTAATGAAGCCATGTTTTACTTCCGGGTACACTTTAGTCATTTTAACTGGAAAAAATATATTGTTATTTGGTATAATTATTATACTTTCATTTTTCTTGGGTGTATGTATCACTGTTAATCACGTAATAATATGACTGAAAACATTCACAAGTTCAGGGATATACTCCTTCCTTCCTTCATTCATTCACCCAACAAATTTTTATTGGATACTTAGTATGTGCTATTCACAATGTAGACACTAAGGACACAAAGAAGTTCTCTTCTCATGGAGCAGAACATAGTGGGAAAAGATTAAGCAAATAATCCCATGAAAAATATGTAATAATAATGTAACTGATGCTACAAAGGAGGGGCAATACAGTACCAGGTGAAGAGTACAGGGTGTGGAATTGGAAGCATCAAGCTGTTAAGATTCTGAGAATTCTCTACCATGTAAAGAGGTTTCTCTTTCACCCCTCCCCTCCAACCCCACCTCTCACTCACTCTATGTGTGTGTGCATAGGCGTTGCGTCCTGAATGTCCATCTTGGACTATCTGCACCCATGCTTTAACTCTGTAAGGTGAAAGTGTTAGGGGTGCATATTAGTTTGCTAGGGCTGTCATAGCAAAATACCACAGACTGGGCACCTTAAACAACGCATTTTGTTTTCACAGTTCCAGAATGCTGAAAGTCTAAGATCAAGATCAAGGTGCCAGCAGGATTGGTTTCCTCTGAGGGTTCTCTCCTCGGCTTGCAGATGGCCAGTCTCTTGCTGCCTCTTCACATGGTTTTCCCTCTGTGCTTGCCATCCCTCATGTCACTGCCACCCTTTATGGGGACACTGGTCAGGTTAGATTAGGGCCCTACCCAAACAGCCTCCTTTTAACTTGATTGCCTCTTTAGAAACCTTGTTTCTAAATACCATTATATTCTGAGGTACTAGGAGTTGGGATGTCAAAATATGAATTTTGCAGGGACATGATTCAGCCCATAGCAGGGTATTAGGGGACAGAGGTGCCACATACAGTAATGCCAGTTACACAATGCACAACTCCAGGATGTGTCATCCACATCACAATTATCAACTTTTCTCAATTTTTAAGGAAAGTTTTCTTGCAGAAAGTTTTTAAATTAAAAACTTCCTGGAGAAAGATTTACCTTTTTCTGGCTTTCACAAAGGACCTCTTGGGCTAGCACTGTTGCTCTGTGGTAGGAAACCCTGCCCGGACCCCATTTGCTCCTCCCTCCACTCCTTCCTTGAAGAGTGATTTATTTTGGATGATTGATACAGAAGGAGCACCATGAAGGTCCTATGTCTACACTCCCATAATAAGGGCAATGTGGGATAGGATTAAAAAGGCAACTTCTAGAATAACATGACCTAGGCTTCAACTCCAGTCCTACCACCGTGTGACTAAGCCTTATTTAATGCATGTGTGCCTAAGAATCCTCATGCATAAAATAAAAGTGATATATGTACCTACTTTTTAGGGTTAGTGTAAGAATCCAATAAGATTACACCTACTTATAAAATGCTTTGTTTAAGTAAACATGCAATAAAAGCTGATGATGATCTGAATGTAGTTTCAAGAGGGCTGCAACTACACTCCAGTACATACCAAATACCTGACAGAACTGGCATGGAGAAGATATTCCAGACTCATTAAATGAATGAGCTTCCTAAAGGAATCAAGGTCAGACTGCAGAATTCCTATCTACAATGGAGAGTGGGGCTCTCCTCTCATGAGTCCATACATCCTCTAAACTGCCTAGTATGGGATCTTGTGTCCAAGAGGTTCCAAAATGTTTGCTAGGTTGTCACCAGGTTAAACAAACAGAAAATAGGGACACCTGGGTGGCTCAGTTGGTTAAGCGTCTGCCTTTGGCTCAGGTCATGATCCCACGGTCCTGGGATCGAGCCCCACATCAAGCCCCACATCGGGCTCCCTGCTCGGCAGGAAGTCTGTTTCTCCCTCTCCCACTCCCCCTGCTTGTGTTCCCTCTCACTGTGTCTTTCTGTCAAATAAATAAATAAAATCTTTTTTTAATTTTTTTTAAGATTTTATTTATTTATCAGAGAGAGAGAGAGAGAGCACAAGCAGGGGGAGTGGCAGAGGCAGAGGGAGAAGCAGACGCCCCACAGAGCAGAGAGCCCAATGCGGGGCTTGATCCCAGGATCCTGGGATCATGACCAGAGCCGAAGGCAGCCACTTAACCAACTGAGCCACACAGGCACCCCAATAAAATCTTTTTAAAAAATAAAAAAAGAAAATATATTAATATAATTTTTACCATTGGTCTTATTCTGGGTGATTTTCCCTTACAAGACAAAGAGCTCCTTGATTTATGAGAAGAGCTACGTGATTACAAATGGCTGTGTTGGAGTTCTGGTAGCACAACAGTGTGACTAGTTAATGCCCCTGAACTGGACCCTTCAAAACCGGCCTGAATGTAACTTTTATGTTATGTATATTTTACCACTACTTTTTTTTAACGTCCACTGTGATTGCATGATGAGAAAAAAGGGAAATTTTTCTACTGAAATATAAAGTTGTTTTGAGAACCAAGTAAGATACCACAGTGCCCAGCTCATGGCAGAAGCTTGATAAAAGTTAGTTCGCCTTAACTATAGGAAACAAACTGAGGGCTGCTGGAGGGGAGGGGGGCGGGGGGAGGGGGTAACTGGGGGATGGGCATTAAGGAGGGCACGTGATGTGATGAGCACTGGGTGTTATATGCAACTGATGAATTGTTGAACGCTACATCCGACACCACTGATGTACTCTATGTTGGCTAATTGACTTTAAATTTTTAAAAAAATTTTGTTCCCCTTTCCATTAGTTCTAGATCACAACTGCCCTCGATGGTGACAGTCACCCAGAATGCCCACTGTAGTTCCTATTGCCAGATAAAAAGTCTCTTCTGAGGGGAAAAAAAATCTCCAACCCTTGTAATGTTTCATGTCTTGATACTGTCGATGGTGGCAACTACCCCTCTGGAAGAAACCCTGCAGCTTGGTCTTTGTTACAGTCAACTTTAATACCATAAATTATAAAGTATCATAGGAAGTGCTTGACACTATTAAAAGAAGACATGCCATTTACTGTCCATTTTGGATAGGCATTTGTAACATTTGTTTCAAAGTAACAGATTTTTTTCAATTACAGTTCTAGTGAATTTATGTGCCTCTTTCTAAAGTAATTCTGTAGGAGTTGAGGGATTAAAAAGTAGAGTCATTAACTCTTTCTTCAGAGAAAAACCACAAGAACCTACAAAGAAGGAATGAAAGATATAAATAAGAATTTCCTATTTAATACACAGCCAACAGCTTATTTTAAAAGATATATTCCTATTCACCTACTAATCATTCTCCTTGAATTTGACTATTTTGTTAAAAAAAATCAACATATTCTTTCACAGACCTATACCTCTGAAACAAATAATACATTATATGTTTAAAAAAAAAAGAAGATAGCAGGAGGGGAAGAATGAAGGGGGGAAATCGGAGGGGGAGACAAACCATGAGAGACTATAGAAGTACTTTCTGGGCAGAAATGAGGGGGTCTAGAGGGGAGGGGGTTGGGGGGTGGGTTAGCCTGGTGAGGGTATTAAAGAGGGCACATACTGAATGGAGCACTGGGTGTTATATGCAAACAGTGAATCATGAATCACTACATCAAAAACTAATGATGTCATCTATGGTGATTAACATAACATAATAAAAAATAAAATTAAATAAATAAATAAATAAAAATGAAATGAAATAAAAAATTAAAAAAATTAAAAATCAACATATTCTTGATTGCCTGAGTTTAAATAAATCATGGCATGATCCTAAGAACTTGGCAAGAACATCAATGATTTTACATCTGGCATCACACACCAGCTGCATGTTGAGGGAATGAAAAGCTTTTCTATTTCTTTACCTTGCTTCATTAGTGAATATGTGGTGATGCATGCATTACCGCGTGTGTTGCAGGCTCAGCTCCCCATATGGAGAGGCATCCAGCAATGTCACAAAACTCATGCATCATTTGCTATGAATCTGAATTTTTGAAAATAATAAGATGATATTTTTACCGAAATCTTTTTATCTATGAATGGACATATGTTTTTTATTGATAAGGCTATATATTTAATGTATATTGATAGAACCTGTTGCAAAAATCTCTAATGGAGAAATAACTTTAGCTGTCACAGTTGAACATATGTACAGTATGGTACCCATCTTCAAATCATCATACCGTAAAAAACAATAATTTCCTTGCCAAATCTATGTCCAACACATTTTCTACTTAGTTCTTGACAACTATACTTCTTACTGGAAAAATATCTGCACTGTGAGCTTTGTGGTTATCTAATTAAAGAAATCTTTATCTGTCCTCATTCTCATCACAGTTACTTGCCTTATGTTTGCATATTATAAGTTTAACAAACACCTCTTCTTATTAGTTATCTATTGCTGGGCAACAAATTACCTCAAAATTTAATGGCTTAAAACAACAATTTATTGTCTTGAGCTTTCTTTGGGTCGGGAAGTTAAGAGTGGCTTGGCTGGGCACTTATGGCTCAGAATTTCTCATGAGGTTACCGTTTAGGTGCCAGAGCTGCATTTGTCTTAAGACTGTGGCTGAAGGATCCACCTCCAAGATGGCTCACTCAGGTGACTGGCAAGTTGTCGCTGACTCTTGTGGCAAGAGACTATCTGTGTCCCTTTAATGTAGAACTCTCTAGAAAGCTCCTTAAATGTCCTTATTACATGACATCTGAATTTGTCCAGAGTGACTGATCCAAGAGAACAAGGCAGAAGAGGCACCGTCCTTTACAACCATGCCATGAAAGTCATGTGCTGGCACTGCCACCACAGTCTATTATTGGTCACACTACCAACTGGCACAATATAGAAGGGGACTGCATAAGTTCCTAAAGATCACAGGTAAAAATCTTTGAGGGCCATCATGAAGGCTGGCTAAATAGTTTTTTTTTTTCAAATTTATAAGTTTTCACTGTACATACACTTCTATTTGGTTGAAATTTGATTTTGCACACATTCCACTTTTCTGTCTTGGCAGAACATTAAAACATCAGCATGGAAGTAAAAATAGAGGTTCTCAACAATAATAAGTTAATCAATCTAAAAATTATAAGCCCATCCATATTTAAATAAAGAAAAACTTTTCTGATCTAACAGCAAAGCTATTTGTAATCCACTGAAAGCACTTACCTAATAATAAAACAAAAATCACTTTAAATCATTGGTTAAAATTATATAGATCAGGAAACTAATTATTGGAAGAGATTTCGCTGTTTCATCTTATTCAATATTCTGAGGTAATACCAATCATTAATCTCAAACTACTTTTTTTAAATAAAATAAAACTTCTGCATATGTCTGATCTTCTGAAAGCCTTTAATTAATACCTTAAAAAAAGAAAATTATTTTTACGGGTTTTTAAAGCAATGAAAAGGAAATATTCATGCAGAACTTATCACTAAGTGATAAGTTTTTTGAATTTATTGATTCAACAAATATATCTGAGCACCTTGTGTTTTGAGATACTCTGGGGATATATCAAAATCTAAGCCAAGGCCATTGCCCTCAAGGAGTTACACCTTGTTAGGCTGACAAGACAGGTTAACACATACTTTAATGCTAAACATTGTACACTAAGTTTCATAAGAGAAAGAAAAAGCGCACTATGAGTTAGAAGAGGGAGAAATCAATTTTAATTGGCAAACCCAGCAAAGCATATGGAAAATAGTCATTTGAGGCAACTCTTGAAGAATGAGTAGTAGAGTGGTTACTACAATGAAAGGAGCAGCAAAATCAAACTGTAGGTGGAGGAAATCATGAAGTCACGAATATACACCACGCCTTCCCTATTGTAGGCACATTCTCCAAATATTCTCCTATTCCACATTCCCACATTCTCCATATTTCAAGGTGAGAGTCAAAGTAGATTCTGCTGCTCTGATGACTATGTCTTACTCCTCTTCCATCCTTCATCCAGTGCAACACTGTCATTACCTTCTACTGGCTTTTTGGATCACATTTTCGGAGTCTGGTTTTCCTGACATTCCATCCATACTGTAATTCACATGCTATACTTTCAGTAAGTTCTTTTTTTTTTTTTTTTGCTGTAATTAACCAGTGAGGGTTTCTATATAAGATTTAAAATTTTAACTATTCTGATACAGCAAACTGTGTCAGATTGCATTTTCCAAAATGACCACAAAAATAGCCTGAGCTGAGGTCTTAGCCCTAGCCACCTTCTGACTGCCACCACAAGACTGATCTCTAGTGAGAACTGCCTAGTTGAGCCCAGTCCGCCCCAGAACCATCAGAGGTAATAATGAATGGATTGGTGTTTTTTTAAGCCATAATGCCTTAGAGTGATTTGTTTCAGAACAGTAAATACTGAGGAGAGATTTTGATACCCAGAAGTGGGGCACTGCCATAACACAATCCTACCACATGTTGCATTACCTATAGGACCAGGTTGCAAGCAGAAAGTGGGATGACATTAAGGAGATTGTTAGTAGAAACCTAAAGAGCCTCCATGAAAGTATCATGAAAGTCTAGAGTGCTTCAAGGGGGCTGTCAGCGAGGGCTCAGGCAAAATAAGGAAAATATCATTGGAAGCAATAGGAAAGAGCTCCCTTGTTATGTAGAGGGGAAAGTATGGCAGCACTGTTGTCTGTGGTCATGTGGAAAATAGGAAATGTACATAATGAACTCCAAGATCTAGCTAATGGAGCTTTTCAGGCAGAACACTGAAATTGCCACCCGGCTTCTTCTCAATGCCTATGATAAAATGCAAAAGACAGAGATAAGCTATAGAATGAACTGTTAAACAGAGGAGCCAAGACTTGCTGGCTTGAAAATAAAACTATTTCATATTCTCAGCCTCTCTAAACGGCAAATGATTCTAAAATTAGAAGTACTTTCTGGGCAGAGATGAAATCCAGTACACTATTAGGAAAACAGGGTCAAAAAATGAAACTGAGGCCTTGGTGGTAAGTTCTTTATTTAGATTTTTAGAAAGATCTAAGATGGTACCTCGCAGAACATTCCAATCAGACCAAAACCTTTTCAAGGACTGTGGGAGTGTTCTCTGCACATCTTCTCAGTAAAATATTGGGCCTTTAAGAATCTTAAAGGATATTGTCCCACAGCAGTGTCATCCTGAGCCCAAGGTAAAGAAGTCCTTAGCTTGAAGAAATGGAATTGTAAAGTGATATATTTAAACACACACAAACACACGTTTTTAAGAGAATTATTCTGGTGGAACCACAGCCACACTGGACTAGCATCACATTAAATATTAAGTAAAAAGAGGACTTTGAACCTGTACTATTTAGCAGGCAAGAAGCAGGCTGAGAAGGCTATTGCATTGCAAACTCAGGATTTCTTACCGGGAAAAAGAAAAGGACCACTTTGAGGGCAGAACCAAAGGCCCAGAGGGTAGGACCAATAGCCATGACTAATACCTACCAGGCAAGTGGATAGAGCCCTAATCCAAGCTCTGTAAACAGGCTGGTAATCAGTGACTGCTTTACATCTCCTGTTTTATCCTCAAGAAACTCTCCCACAGTTGTATGTTGGGGTGTGGGAGGAAGATAGGTCTCTTTAGCTCATAGGAGTTCAAATTGAGAAGAATGGGACACAAGAAGGTGTACCCCAACAACCACATTTAAGAAGCCTCACTTGCCCCTGGGCCTGATTTTGATGACAAGATCCTGGACTTTGAGCAAATACCATAATGGAATGAGACTCAATGGAAGGGGAAGGGATAGACCCTCAGATACCATTCGTCTGAGAGAATATATGTCTCCTGCTCCTTGAATGTGGGCAGGCCTATGGTTGCGGCAGAAGTGATGTGACTTCAAAAGATAAGTTATAAGAGGTAATACATTTTCCACCGGAGCCCCTCGGGACACTTCCTTTTGGAACCAGTCACCATATCCCAAGAAAGAGGGAAGACCTCATTGAGAACCACGTGAAGGTGTTCTAGCCAACAGCCCCAGCTGAGGTCACAGCCGAGAGCCAGCATCAACCTCCAGACAGGTGAACGAGTGAGCCTGGGGATGATCCAGCCCCAGCCACTATCTGATTATACCACTGAATATTTATCCCAGGTACAAACTACCTAGCTGAATCCAAGTAACCGCAGAATCATAAGAAAAAAATATAAAATAAGTCCTGTTGCTGTAAGCCACTAAGTTTTAGGACAATTCATTATGTAGTAATAGATAATTAGAACAGTTATCTATTAAAGAAATTATTTACTTTAATCCTTAACAATGCCAAAAGGATTAGCACTATTATAAACTAGGTTTTCTTTCTACAAGTATTTTTTAATAATTTTTATTGTTATGTTAATCACCATACATTACATCATTAGTTTTTGATGTAGTGTTCCATGATTCATTGTTTGTGCATAACACCCAGTGCTCCACACAGAATGTGCCCTCTTTAATACCCATCACCAGGCTAACCCATCCACCCACCCCCCTCCCCTCTAGAACCCTCAGTTTGTTTTTCAGAGTCCATCATCTCTAATGGTTCGTCTCCCCCTCCGACTTACTCCCCTTCATTCTTCCCCTCCTGCTATCTTCTTCTTTTTTTCCTTAAATATATTGCATTATTTGTTTCAGAAGTACAGATCCGTGATTCATCAGTCTTGTACAATTCACAGCTCTCACCATAGCACATACACTCCCCAATGTCTATCACCCAGCCACCCAATCCTTCCCACCCCCCACCACTCCAGAAACACTCAGTTTGTTTCCTGAGATTAAGAATTCCTCATATCAGTGAGGTCATATGATACATGTCTTTCTCTGATTGACTTATTTCACTCAGCATAACACCCTCCAGTTCCATCCACGTCGTTGCAAATGGCAAGATCTCATTCCTTTTGATGGCTGCAGAATATTCCATTGTGTATATATACCACATCTTCTTTATCCATTCATCTGTCCATGGACATCTTGGCTCTTCCACAGTTTGGCTATTGTGGACATTGCTGCTATAAACATTGGGGTGCACGTACCCCTTCGGATCCCTACATTTGTGTCTTTGGGGTAAATACCCAGTAGTGCAATTGCTGGATCCTATGGTACCTCTATGTTCAACTGTTTGAGGAACCTCCATACTGTTTTCCAGACTGGTTGCACCAGCTTGCATTCCCACCAACAGTGTAGGAGGGTTCCCCTTTCTCCACATCCCTGCCAACATCTGTCGTTTCCTGACTTGTTAATTTTAGCCATTCTGACGGGTGTGAGGTGGTATCTCATTGAGGTTTTGATTTGGATTTCCCTGATGCCAAGCGATGTTGAGCACTTTTTCATGTGTCTGTTGGCCATTTGGATGTCTTCTTTGGAAAAATGTCTGTTCATGTCTTCTGCCCATTTCTTGATTGGATTATTTGTTCTTTGGGTGTTGAGTTTGATAAGTTCTTTATAGATTTTGGATACTAGCCCTTTATCTGATATGTCATTTGCAAATATTTTCTCCCATTCTGTCGGTTGTCTTTTGGTTTTGTGGACTGTTTCTTTTGCTGTGCAAAAGCTTTTTATCTTGATGAAGTCCCAATAGTTCATTTTTGCCCTGGCTTCCCTTGCCTTTGGCGATGTTTCTAGGAAGAAGTTGCTGTGGCTGAGGTCGAAGAGGTTGCTGCCTGTGTTCTCCTTTAGGATTTTGATGGACTCCTGTTTCACGTTTAGGTCTTTCAACCATTTGGAGTCTATTTTTGTGTGTGGTGTAAGGAAATGGTCCAGTTTCATTCTTCTGCATGTGGCTGTCCAATTTTCCCAAAACCATGTGTTGAAGAGACTGTCTTTTTGCCATTGGACATTTTTTCCTGCTTTGTCAAAGATGAGTTGACCATAGAGTTGAGGGTCCATTTCTGGGCTCTCGATTCTGTTCCATTGATCTATGTGTCTGTTTTTGTGCCAGTACCATACTGTCTTGATGATGACAGCTTTGTAATAGAGCTGGAAGTCCAGAATTGTGATGCCGCCAGCTTTGCTTTTCTTTTTCAAGATTCGTCTGGCTATTCGGGGTCTCTTCTGGTTCCATACAATTTTAGGATTATTTGTTCCATTTCTTTGAAAAAGGTGGATGGTATTTTGATGGGGATTGCATTGAATTTGTAGATTGCTCTAGGTAGCACTGACAACTTCACAATGTTTGTTCTTCCAATCCATGAGCACGGGAGGTTTTTCCATTTCTTTGTGTCTTCCTCAATTTCTTTCATGAGTATTTTATAGTTTTCTGAGTACAGATCCTTTGCCTCTTTAGTTAAATTTATTCCTAGGTATCTTATGGTTTTGGGTGCAATTGTAAATGGGATTGACTCCTTGATTTGTCTCTCTTCTGTCTTGGTGGTGGTGTATAGGAATGCCACTGATTTCTGTGCATTGATTTTATATCCTGCTACTTGACTGAATTCCTGTATGAGTTCTAGCAGTTTTGGGGTGGAGTCTTTTGGGTTTTCCACATAAAGTATCATATCATCTGCAAAGAGTGAGAGTTTGACTTCCTCTTTGCCGATTTGGATGCCTTTGATTTCTTTTTGTTGTCTGATTGCTGTGGCTAGCCTTCTAATACTATGTTGAATAGCAGTGGTGAGAGTGGACATCCCTGCCGTTCCTGATCTTAGGGGAAAAGCTCTCAGCTTTTTTTTCCCCATTGAGAATGATATTCGCTGTAGGTTTTTCATAGATGGCTTTTATGATATTGAGGTATGTACCCTCTATCCCTATACTCTGAAGAGTTTTGATCAAGAAAGGATGCTGTGCTTTGTCAAATGCTTTTTCTGCATCTATTGAGAGGATCCTATGATTCTTGTTCTTTCTTTTGTTAATGTATTGTATCATGTTGATTGATTTGCGGATGTTGAACCATCCTTGAGGCCAGGGATAAATCCCACTTGGTCGTGGTGAATAATCCTTTTAATGTACTGTTGGATCCTATTGGCTAGTATTTTGGTGAGAATTTTTGCATCCATGTTCATCAAGGATATTGGTCTGTAATTCTCCTTTTTGATGGGGTCTTTGTCTGGTTTTGGGATCAAGGTAATGCTGGCCTCATAAAATGAGTTTGGAAGTTTTCCTTCCATTTCTATTTTTTGGAACAGTTTCAGGAGAATAGTATTAATTCTTCTTTAAATGTCTGATAGAATTCCCCTGGGAAGCCATCTGTCCCTGGGCTTTTGTTTCTTGGGAGATTTTTGATGACTGCTTCAATTTCCTTAGTGGCTATAGGTCTGTTCAGGTTTTCTATTTCTTCCTGGTTCAATTTTGGTAGTTGATACATCTCTAGGAATGCACCCATTTCTTCCAGGTTATCTAATTTGCTGGCATAGAGTTGCTCATAATATGTTCTTATAATTGTTTGTATTTCTTTGGTGTTGGTTGTGATCTCTCCTCTTTCATTCATGATTTTGTTGATTTGGGTCATTTCTCTTTTCTTTTGGATAAGTCTGGCCAGGGGTTTATCAATCTTGTTAATTCTTTCAAAGAACCAGCTCCTAGTTTCGTTGATCTGTTCTACTGTTCTTTTGGTTTCCAGTTCATTGATTTCTGCTCTGATCTTTATTATTTCTCTTCTCCTGCTGGGTTTAGGCTTTATTTGCTGTTCTTTCTCCAGCTCCTTTAGGTGTACGGTTAGGTTGTGTATTTGAGACCTTTCTTGTTTCTTGAGAAAGGCTTGTATTGCTATATACTTTCCTCTCAGGACTGCCTTTGCTGTATCCCAAAGATTTTGAACAGTTGTGTTTTCATTTTCATTGGTTTCCATGAATTTTTTTAATTCTTCTTTAATTTCCTGGTTGACCCATTCATTCTTTAGTAGGATGCTCTTTAGCCTCCATGTATTTGAGTTCTTTCCGACTTTCCTCTTATGTTTGAGTTCTAGTTTCAAAGCAGTGTGGTCTGAAAATATGCAGGGAATGATCCCAATCTTTTGGTACCAGTTGAGACCTGATTTGTGACCTAGGATGTGATCTATTCTGGAGAATGTTCCATGGGCACTAGAGAAGAATGTGTATTCTGTTGCTTTGGGATGGAACGTTCTGAATATGTCTGTGAAGTCCATTTGGTCCAGTGTGTCATTTAAAGTCTTTATTTCCTTGTTGATCTTTTGCTTCGATGATCTGTCCATTTCAGTTAGGGGGGGTATTAAAGTCCCCCACTATTATTGTATTGTTGTCAATGTGTTTCTTCGCTTTTGTTACTAATTACCTTATATAATTGGCTGCTCCCACGTTAGGGGCATAGATATTTACAATTGTTAGATCTTCTTGGTGGATAGACCCTTTTAGTAGGATATAGTGTCCTTCCTCATCTCTTATTATAGTCTTTGGTTTAAAATCTAATTTGTCTGATATAAGGATTGCCACCCCAGCTTTCTTTTGGTGTCCATTAGCATGGTAAATGGTTTTCCACCCCCTCACTTCCCTCACTTTCAATGTGGGGGTGTCTTGGGTCTAAAATGAGTCTCTTGCAGACAGCATATTGATGCGTCTTGTTTTTTAATCCAATCTGATAGCCTGTGCCTTTTGATTGGGGCATTTAGCCCTTTTACATTCAGGGTAACTATTGAAAGGTATGAATTTAGTGCCATTGTATTGCCTGTAAGGTGACTGTTACTGTATATTGTCTGTGTTCCTTTCTGGTCTATGCTGCTTTTAGGCTCTCTCTTTGCTTAGAGGACCCCTTTCAATATTTCTTGGAGGGCTGGTTATGTGTTTGCAAATTCCTTTAGTTTTTGTTTGTCCTGGAAGCTTTTTATCTCTCCTTCAATTTTCAATGACAGCCTAGCTGGATATAGTATTCTTGGCTGCATATTTTTCTAGTTTAGTGCTCTGAAGATATCTTGCCAGTCCTTTCTGGCCTGCCAGGGCTCTGTGGATAGGTCTGTTGCCAAACTAATGTTTCTAACATTGTCGTTTACATATCTCTTCTCCCGAGCTGCTTTCAGGATTTTCTCTTTGTCTCTGAGACTCGTAAGTTTTACTATTAGATGTCGGGGTGTTGACCTATTATTATTGATTTTGAGAGGGGTTCTCTGTGCCTCCTGGATTTTGATGCCTGTTTCCTTCCCCACATTAGGGAAGTTCTCTGCTATAATTTGCTCCAGTATACCTTCTGCCCCTCTCTCTCTTTCTTCTTCTTCTGAGATCCCAATTATTCTAATGTTGTTTCATCTTATCATATCGCTTATCTCTCGAATTCTGCCCTCGTGATCCTGTAGTTGTTTATCTCTTTTTCTCAGCCTATTTATTTTCCATCATTTGGTCTTCTATATCACTGATTCTCTCTTCTGCCTCCTTTATCCTAGCAGTTAGTGCCCCCATTTTTGATTGCACCTCATCAATAGCCTTTTTGATTTCGACTTGGTTAGATTTTAGTTCTTTTATTTCTCCAGAAAGGGTTTCTCTAATAACTTCCACGCTTTTTTCAAGCCCAGCTAGTATCTTTAAAGTCATGATTCTGAACTCTAGCTCCGACATCATACTAATGTCCATATTGAGTAGGTCTCTGGCTGACGGTACAACCTCTTGTTCTTTTTGCTGAGGTGATTTTTTTCGTGTTGTCAATTTGTCCAGAGGAGAATAGATGAATGAGAGAACAGAATGCTAACAGGTTAACAACGTTCCCAGCAAATATACTGTATATAAATCAGAAAAGACCTGAAACCAGGGGAAAAGAAAGGGAAGGAAATAAAAAAGAAAAAGAAAAAAAAGATAAAAACAAAAACAGAACAAAAGCAGAATATGATCAAATATGATCAGGCTAGTGCATAGATCAGTGCCACACACTAGATTTTGGGCGTATTTTGGTCTGTTAGAAAAAAGTGCCTCCTAAAATTTTAAAGGAAGAAAGACATATATGTACAAAATAAGGGTTGATACAATGAAGGGATGGAAGATGACTGTAAAGATGAAAATTATAAAAGATTTTATAAAAGAAATTGATAAGATAAGTTGTTGAAAAAAGAAAGAAGATTTAAAAAAAAAAAAGAAAAAAGGGAGAGAATGTGATCAGGCAGGAGACTAGAACAAAGCCATACACTAGTGATTTAGGGTATATTTTGATCTGTTAGAAGAGACTGTATCTCAAAATGTTAAAGAGAGAACAACTTATATATATATGCCAAAAATAAGGGTAACTACTATGAAGGGATAAAATATGACTCTAAAAATGAAAAATAAAAAATGTTTTTTTTAAAAAAGGGATTGATAAGATGTTGGTTGAAAAAGGGAAAAAGAAAAATTTTTTAAAAAGTTAAAAAAATTAACTTTGATGAACTAATGAATCATGGTAAAAAAAAGCCATGAATTCTATGTGCAGTATTCCCCTAGCGCTGCAGTTCTCCCGTTCTCCTTGATCGGTAAACTTGGTCTTGGCTTGCTGGCTGTTCGTGCTGATCTTCTGGGGGAGGGGCCTGTTGCCGTGGTTTCCAAATGTCTTTGCCGGAGGCTGAATTGCCCCGCACTTGTCGGTCTGGGCTAAGCAAGCTGCTCAGGTTTGCTCTCAGGAGCTTTTGTTCCCTGCAAGCTCTCGGTACAGCTTTGGAGGACCAGGGCGAAAATGGTGGTCTCCCAATCTCCACCCGGAGGAGCTGAGAACTCGGGACCCCACTCCTCAGTGCGCCCCCAGAGAAAAGCAGTCACTCCCGTCTCCCCGGTCTCCGGCCGCACTCCGTGCTCACCTGGCCTGTGACCGAGCGTTTGTATCTCTGGCACCCGACCCCGTGTGGAGTCTCCAAACCCAGCAGATCCCTGCGGTGCGTTCCCGCGCCGCTCCTCCCGGGGGAGAAAGGGGAGTCTCCCCGGCTCTGCCACTTGTTGGGTCCCTGCTGGAGAAGCAGTGGCCCAAATGGGCCACAGATCACAGTTTATGGCAACCCCAAGCTGAGAGCCCGCGCCTCGGCTCCGTCTCTGCAGCCGGCTTCCCCGCTCCAATACCTGGGAGCTCTGCCGCACTCAGGCACCCCCGGTCTTTCTGTGACCCCGAGGGTCCTGAGACCACACTGTCCCAGGAGGATTCCACCCCCGCTTAGCCACTGGAGTGACGTCCCTCAGCGGAGCCGGCTTCTAAGAGTTCCGATTTTGTGCTCCACGGCTCTATCACTTGCCAGAAGTGGCCGATGGAGGCCCCCTCCCTCGCCATCTATCCTCCCGAATATCGCCTCGGGTTCACTTCTCCGCACGTCCTACCTTCCAGTAAGTGGTCGCTTCTCTGTTCAGAGAGTTGTTGCTACTCTCCTCTTTCATCTCCTGTTGAGTTCATAGGTGTTCAGAATGGTTTGATCCCTATTCAGCTGAATTCCTGAGACCAGACAAAATCTAGGTCTCCTACTCCACTGCCATCTTGCCCAGATACTGATTTTTCCTTTATACTACCAAGAAAAAGGAACACACCAAGTATTCCCATTTATTAAATGCAGGCATACGTTGCACAAATTTCTTTGTTCTTCCAAAAAATTGCAAGATAGTTTAAAGTGATTTTATTAATATTTATAAATCTTTTCAACTACAGATAAGCTAATAAAAATCAACCCCAGTTCCTATTCCTCAACTATATTATGCATTTAGGATTGGCTACAATGCAGTAACAATCAACCACCAAACCTCAGTGGCCAAAACTATAATTTCTGGCTCATGCTATGTACCCCAAACAGATCCACAGACAGTCATTTAGGGACTCAGTGGCTCAGGGACCCATGCTACAGACTCCACATAGGTCACCAGAGAGTCACTGAGGGAGCCCAGTTTATGGAGGCTCTACCATCTTATGTCTGCACCATCTGGAGAATGTAGCCTTCTGAGACACCATAGAAGGGGAAGAGAGAGCTGCAGGTCCCAAGCCAGTGATTACATGACTAAATTACAAGTCTCTTGTGCTCATAGCCCATTGGCCAGAACTAGTTACATGGCTCTTCCCAACCGCAAGGTTGAGAGAAAACATAATCCTTTTGTGTGCCTGGAAGGAGAAAATAGGATAGGGATGAGCTTAAGAAATCGAAAACTTACATATTTTTAAAGAATGAAAAATTTCCAAGTTTATTATAGGCAACTCTCCTTGATTCTCCTTGTAGAATCTTGAATATCATGTACTTCCTCTGGAATTTATAATGTTATGCATTTACAGAGAAAGTTACCTGTATGACAATAAATAAATGAACAACTGATTCCACTATTTAAGCTGTCATATATATTTAAAAGAGAAAGCAAATATTCTGCCTATAGTTTAAGCTAATGAAAGTGCTTATCTTTAAATTGTATAAACCTTACTCCAATTGGCAAAGCAATTAAAATAATTTGAAATAAAATTTTTCAATCTGATGCCCAGTCATTCCAATTCTGGCTTGTTGAAGCATAAACACAGATTTTAAGCACAAAAATATTAATAAGAGATCTAAGATTCCAACATATTTAATTTAATAGCAGCAGAGTGAGTTGAGCTTTTTCAAACTTGTTAAAGCTCCCTACTGTTACTGCTTCCCCCAGCCAGGCCAGGTGCTGTTGCTGCAGGTCCCAGTGGGCAGAATCAAGAGCTCCTGGGTTGAGCTGGTTTTCTGAGGCCCACCCTATGCTGATGGGGAGAAGAATATGAGTTTATTCATTCATTCAACAAAAAAATTATTGAATACCTATGATGCACCAGGTATCTGACATACTCTGAGAATACAGCAATAATTGAAATAAACCATACCCCCCCCAAAAAAAAACAATTCTTCTTTCTTGGACTTCACATACTAGTGAGAGAGGAGGACAAACAAGATTAAGGGGAGCCATAGAATAAAAAAGCAAATAAATGAGGAGGAAAATTCCAAGTAATGATAAATGCTATAAAATAAAGTCAATGGAAAGGATAAAGACAGGAGGGGAATTTGAAGCTACTTTGGAGTGGATGGCCAGAAAAGATCTCGGAGGATCTGACATTTGAGCTGAGAGAAGGAGGGTATGAAGGAGCCAGGACAGAGAACTTTGGATTGGAAAAAACCTAAAGGCAAAGGTCCTAAGGCAAGAAAAAAGCTTGGCATAAGACAAGAAAACTATCAGGGCCACAGGGGTAGGAAATGAAGAAAATTGGTAGATGGATCAAATCAAGACAGAATCAGAGAAAAATAAGAAAACAATCCCCAGATTTTTCAAACCATTAATGTGGTGTATAACAGAAAATTTCATGTGATGATTAATAGTTGTTACTAAACAAGTTCAGTAGGACTGCTAGGACAACAGAGAACATAAAAACTCATCCTCCAACTCCAAAAAGCATTCTATAAGAGGTTTAGGTAGTTAAAATGACTGAGTGATCAGAATAAACTGAAGGGCTGTGAGGGGAGGAATAAGAGATTGAGTCTGTCTTGAGAAATCTACAAGACAATCTGCAAAAAGCAGAGGATATGTCACTTGAGAATGAATCAAGGACTTACAAAAAAATTTTAACTATGAATTAACATGAGACAAATTATATCTCAAGTACAAAGGAAAGAGAGAAACAAGTGAAATACTCAGGAAAAAGAGAGTGAATTTTAGAGTTTTCAAGTAGAGGCCAGATGTAAGATTTGCTTCTGGAATGCTAGAAAAGTATCAAGCAAGGCATTCCATGTGGAGGGAAAGAAGTGTGCTAAGTGTGCAAAAATGACTCGTGTTTTGCTACATAACAAACCGTCATAAAATCTAGTGGCTTAAGGCAATTTATTGTACTCCCTCACAGTTCTAAGGATTGACTGAGCTCTGCTGGGTGGTGCTTACTTGGGTTCTCCAATGCAGTTGGAGTAAGACAATGGCTAAGTTTCAGCTGAGCTGCTTATCCAAGATGGCAAGTGATGCTGGGTGTTGGAGGGAGCTCAGTTGGGAGTGTTCACCTGGAGTGCCTACGAGTGCCCTTTCCATGTTGCCTGGCTTCTCATAGCAGCAGCTCATTTCTAAGACAGGATGTCTCTTAAGGAAGCATTACAATAGAACAAAGCAGAAGCAGTAAAGCTTATCACCTAGCCTCAGAAGTCCCATATAATCATTTTCACTGCATTCTATTAGTCAAGCAAGTCACTAAGATCAGCCCAGATTCAAAGGGAAGGAAATTAAACTCTATCCTTTGACATGAGTAGGAGCATGTATACTTGTGTAAAGGGGAACAGAATTCAGAAGGGCCATTTTTTATTACCTATTACAGTCTACTCTTGGGCCACCAAAATTCATGCCTCTCCCACTCACTTTCTCAACACTCCCAACATTTTTGTCCCACTATATCATTGAGCTCAGCCTCCAAGATCTTATCATTTCAGTCAGGTCCAGGTGCAGATGTGCTGTGTTTCCTTGGGTTTAGTTGCTCAAGTATGGTTTCTACCAATCTGAAGACTGCTAACTAAAGAGACAAATTATCTACCAGATACACACCCCACACACTGATGAGAAAACTCCGAATAACTGAAATAGATACTGCCTTTCCCAAAAAAAAAAAAAAAATGGGAAGCACACAGCAGGTCCACAGCAGTTCCAAAATCCATTTGGGTGTGTGTTGCCAGTTTCTTGATAACGGCATAATCGTGCTTCCTGGGAATGACTCACTGGAACTTTGGCTGCTCCTTCTAAGATGTTGGTTCTCCTTCTGAGTCATCTTTTTCCCATGAGAAAGAACAGACATCCTTGTAATAAGTACTTTTGTTCAGCCTGCCTCCTCCAGGTTAAGGGAACAAAATCTTTTCATTTTATACTATCCTATCTTTTGCATACCAAGCTTACATAATTGCTTTAAAAGTTCTGTGTGCTTCCCGTGTGCCAAATCATAATCCACTCCATTCAACAAAAGTTATACCTCTATTTTTTTTCCAAAAAAATACTTGGCCTAAGCACCAAGGTTCCATGGGACAGTGACCTGAAGATAGGCTGAAGCCTTGGGCGCCTGGGTGGCTCAGTCGGTTAAGTGTCCAACTCTTGATTTCGGCTCAGGTCATGATCTCAGGGTTGTGAGATCAAGACCCACATCGGGCTCCACGCTGGGTGTGGAGCCTGATTAAGATTCTCTCTCTCTCTCTCTCTCTCTCCCCTTGCCCCTCTCCACCTCTAAAAAAATATATATATTTTGAAGCCTTGTGTCATTGAAAATATCTCTCCATCTCTAAAAAAATATATATTTTGAAGCCTTGTCTCATTGAAAATATCTAAGAGTCATACACTGAAGGTTGATCTTAAGTAAGATCATAGGGTAAGATCCTTCAGGGTCTTTATTTTCTAGCAGAGAAAGCATACCAGAATATTCTTAGAAGACCTGGTAAGCACACTGTTAAGTTTTCCTTCAGGTCACAACAAAGGGTCTCACAGGCATACTCTAGAAATCTGCATTTGTTACCATCATAGATTTGATCTTTGCTCAGATGTCACCACTGACTAAGAATCTTGTTGGGAGACACTGAAGGTGAGAAACTATTTTTTTTTTAATACAGAAAACCATGACTACTGTTTATTTCCCCTAATTTTCCTTAAAAACCATTTCTTAAGTCTCTACAGTCTATTCAAAACAATTTCTTTAGTTCTTATCTCTCTTCTCATTTTGTTTTATCACCAGCAAACACAAACACAAACACACACACACACACACACACACACACACAAAAGCCTATTAGGCCATATCTAAATCTATTGAGCCAGATTCCTAAGTTCATTAGGTACATATATCAGAACATAATATCTGCTGCTTCATTTTTGCCCCCAAATCTCATTTACATTTCTCTTTTTGGCAACTTTAACCCAAAACCTCACAGGGAAAAGAACAGTGGGAAAGAAACCAAGCTTAGTTGACACAGTACAAAACCATAATAGTTACAGAAGTACAAACATTATTTTCCTCCTTTTGTTATAAGCTTGTCCCTCTTTTTCCACAAACACTGTGAATATTAAGACTTCATATTCCATAACCAATTCTGATTTTTTTAACATGTCAATAATTTTAAGGAAGAAAAATCTATGAACATTTGCTGCAATATGTAGTCACTTAGTATCTTCCTGTGCACCTGTAAGACCCTTCCATTTCCCTCTTCTTATTTCTCAGGTCTGACTGGTCTCCAGTCAGAAATCCTTCAGTAGTTTTTGATCTGCTTATGTAATTATAAATGTTCTTTGTAAATGAATTTTAATCAATATAGAAAAGCAAAATGAAGCAAAAATCATTAGAAATTCCACAACACTTCAACATCCACTATTAATACTTTAGTGCCCATTGCCCATAGTTCTTTTAATGCACACCCCCCCCCCACACACACACACTTTTACATCTTTCAGGGTAATTTTTATTGTGAACTTTTATTAACTCCTTCTTTCTTTACTTATGTGTTTTTCTTGCCTTCCCTCTACCTTTCTATAAATCATCATATCTCCATCAAGGTAATCAACATTAGAAACCTAGAATATAGTTTTCTGTGGCTTTCACTGTGTGTGTGTGGTGGGGGGGGGGCGGTCTACCATGATTTATCTTTACTTCTTGAAAATCTCTCCAACTCAGTTCCTCAAAAAGTTAAAAATAGAACTACCCTATGATCTAGCAATCACACTACTAGGTATTTACCCAAAAAATACAAAAATACTAATTCAAAGGGATACATGCACCCCAATGTTTACAGCCACAATATCTACTATAGCCAAATTAAATAAATAACCCAAGTGTCTATAGACTGATGAATAAAGAAGATGTGATATATTTATACAATGGAATATTACTCAGCCATAAAAAAGAATGAAATCTTGCCATTTGCAATGACATGGATGGAGCTAGAAAGTATTATGCTAAGTGAAATAAGTCAGTCAGAGAAAGACAAATACCATAAGATTTCATTCATATGTGGAATTTAAGAAACAAAACAAAGGAGAAAAGGGGGGAAAAAAGAGAGGGAGGCAAACCAAGAAACAGACTCTTAACTATAGAGAACAAACTGAGGGTTACCAGAGGGGAAGTGCATGGGGGGGATGAGTGAAATAGGTGATGGGGACTAAGGAAGGCACTTGTTGTGATGAGCACAAGATGATGTATGGAAATGTTGAATCACTATATCGAAACTAATATTATACTGTATGTTAACTGGAATTTAAATAAAAACTTGAAAGAAAGAAGAAAAGGAAGGGAAAGAGAGAAAAGGAAGGAAGGAAGGAAGGAAGGAAGGAAGGAAGGAAGGAAGGAAGGAAGGAAGGAAGGAAGGAAGGAAGGAAGGAAGGAAGGAAGGAAGAAAATAAGTAAGTCTCTCCAACTCAACGGGTAGAAGGTAGAGAGTTAACTTATTTCAATGAATTCATAATATATAAATCTTTATTCCTACTCAGTTTTGTATCTTGTATATGATAAAAGGAATAAAGAGCTCATTTTTACTTTCTTCCAAATGAATAGCCAATTGTATTCACACTGCTCATTACATAAAAAACTTGTTCCCATAAAATTTCCATATATTAAATCCCTTGTATACTAACTTGAACTTTCTATTTTATTTTTCCAGTATATATTTCTGATACTATACCAATACCAGATTGTTTGTTAATAATAGATTAATATTTTAATATCTATTAAGACCTATTTATTCCGACTGTTCATTTTTTCCTAACTTTTTTGGCTACCCTTGTTGATCATTCTTTTATATTCAAATAGTATCATTTTGTCCAAAGTGTTTTAAAAATATTGAGATTCTAGTTGGAGTTGTAGTAAATATATGTATGAATCTGGTATTATTGACATTTTATATTATTGAGTCTTCCCAGCGAAAAGCATGGTATCTTTCAGATTGGTTAATGAACTTCAGTAGATTTTATAGTTTTCTTCATATAGGTATAGTTTCCTTCTTCATAAGTTTATCTCTAACATTTCATAGTTTTCCTACTTAATGTGGTAGAGGAGAGCAAACAAGCTTAAGTCGTAAACTTCATTTTTTAACTCTTGGATAACCAGTATGAGCCATGACCAAGTTCTTAACCAGAATTATATTAAAGACCTGAGCTAGTGCCATCCTTGCATTAACAAAGACAAGATAATTGTCCCAGTTGTTGACCAGTTACAACACCAGGCCAGCAAAAATTATGAGTGAACCATAGCAAATCCATGGTCACTAATAGATACACACACACAAAAAGAGCACAGTATTTACCCCATTAATTTGATTGGAACATTTTACAAGGAGCCATTTTATTTTAAAAATACATATTACTTTCATGGTTAAATGGTTTAAAATAAAATGCTGATGGAGGCAAGGGCAGAAAAACCCAATCTGCAAATTTACAGATTTACATTTCACAAAAACTGTCTCTTCAGCAAACTGCCTCTGTCTTAATTAGAAATCAAAAGTAACATTAGTAATGAAAGAAAATGTTGGTTCTCTATCTTGGATATCAAGTTCATAATTTTTAAAAATCTCATTCTGAAAAGTCAAAAATGCAATCATTTTCATTTGGAAGACTCTATAATCAAGGACTAACACTAATCTTTTGAGAAACAGTACAAATAGGAAGAACAGTGTATGAATTTTACTGCCTTTTCTTTCTGGTAATTAGTCTGTAGCTACAACCATTGTGTCCTAACTTCAAGACACATACGAAAAACTGATCAATTGGTTAGCTGAATAGTTTCAATCAAGATGTTTTTGTGTACCCCTGAATACCAACTTATCTTTTGATATTTTATTATAGTATTCTAGGGTTGGGATGAACTTAAGTGTCCTGAATCCTAGATATTTAAGCTCCACTTGATTTTATTATATATCTTTCCAATAAAAACATGCCATCCAACCAAAGTTGTATTAAGGGGCAGATAGGCTGGACAGCCAGAATGCCAGGTTGTAATGGACACAAAAATTCTTTAAATAAATTGAAAACATGACACTAGTCAATAGAAGTTTTATATATGACTCCTTACATAACTAACTGTCAAATTATAAGTGAATCCTTCCATTTAGTTCCTGGTTTTAAACATATATTTTTTTTCTGGAATATATATATTCAAAATATTGTTTCTGTATACATCAATTCAGAAAAATATATACATTATTCATAATCCCTACTGCCTTTTATGGAGAATGGAGCCTTTCAATTGACAGAACTTTCAGTAGCTCTGTTAAAAAAAAAAAAAAGCTCACTCATTATAATGACCTCTGACACACTTGAGGAAAATCTTACATGGCAGACAGAGGCCATGGTGAAATTCAAAATATTTACTAACCAGTATAGCAAAGATACCAGCTAACCAATGCATCTTTCTCAGAAAAAAAAAAAGTGTAAAGAGGACTAACACATCTATCTATGCCTTTCTCTCTCTAGACTAAACATTCTTATGACTTTCAGAACTGACTTCGTTATCATGGTTTCAAATCCTCTCCCAATGCTCATTATTCTCTCCCTCTCCCCAAAGACACAGCCCTGACTAGTGAAGACAATCATCCATATGTGCCCCCACCAACAGGAAATACAGTAGTACCACAACCTCTCCTTTCTTTATACCATGATTTTTAAATAGTTAAAAATTATACTTCTTTTGGCAGCCTCATCATCCTGTGCCTTATGAGTTATCTTTCTACAAATAATCTTTTAATATTCTTATTACATTCAAAGTTTGTGTCAAAATACTTAATTAGAAAAACAGACACCTATTTGATGACTCGAAGAGGGAACCTGCCAAAGTCATTTGTCCTCTATCCCAAAATACATGAATCAGAATACCCTTATATGTAATATATTTATTCTAACTGCTTAAATTAAAAATTGCTCAAAAGAAGTGTTTTTATACTTGCCAATTTAATTAACATTTCTGTGACTGTGAGAAGCATCTTTTATACCAATGTTTAATTCACAGATCAGTAAGCACTAATGATAAGTGTATTACCATATCAACTTCTAGCAGTTAGGTATGTCAGTGACAGGCATCATAAAATTAAATAGATAAGTAATACTCAAAGACTGCAATAAAAAAATATTGTGGTAATTACCAAAGTTGAAAGTGAAGAGTTTTAATCAAATCATTTTCTTAGGTGACCATATTTTCAGTAAAATATGACTTTGAGAAATCACAGAGATGGTTGCTGCTTTCAACACCAAATGCAAGTCTAATTAGTGCCTTTTTACTGCAATTAATAACTATTATATTCAGCATTCTTTAAATCAGCATAAATAAGTTCTCTCTGGCTTTTCTCTCTCCATCTCACTCTTTCCCCATTATGTTTCTCACTAAAGTTTGGTAACAGAGAAGAGTATTGATTTCACTTGAAAAAATAATTACCATTCCTACTGTCCCAGAGATTTCCTCATGACTAGGCAGAGTAGATATTTTGAAGAGACTTGCAATCTCTCGATAGCTTATGTTGTGGCTTTTAACAATTTCTGAAAGATGCCATCAGTTTTATATGATAGTATCTCCTAGTATAAGCTCATCAAAATCTTGCTTTCCATCAGTGCTCTGTTTATTTGAAAATATAAATTTCTTTTTGTCCTCCTATTGAAATTGGATTTTCAGAAACAGTTCTCTTTAAATAGTACTTCATAATTTTCTGTCTACATTTATATCCTCTGGTATTTGCGAAAGGTGGTAGTTATGTGCGTTAAATCAACATGTACTAATTCATTGACTTAACCAAGATGATAAAGAAGAACTTTACTCATGTCCTGATACCATAAAATAGTATAATAAAAAGTATAATAGTAAAATAAAATAGTAATGGACTGGAAATTAGAAGACTTGAACTGGAATCTTGATGCCCCCACTTATTTTACTAGCTGTGGGATCATGTACACATTACTTAAACTCTCTAAGCCTCCTTTTCATTATTTACAAAATGGTAGTGAGTGTTAGAAAAACTGGATGTAGCATGTGAGAGAAAACGGGAGGTCAAGGATGATTAAGCAAATTAAAGGATGATTTTGCTATTTACTGAGATAGGGAAGATGGTAGGAAAATAAGGGAAAAAATGGAGTTATTTTGATGTGTTCAATTTCAAATATCTATAATATATTCAAGCCAAGATAGCAAGTAGGCAGTTGAATATACAAGTCTAGAGTTCAAGGAAAATATCTGAATTGAAGATACAAGCATTACTAAGATATTAATAATAATTACTTCCACCCAATATGCACCAAACAATGCAATGGATACTGGAGGTAAGTTATTTATTCCTCAAGACAAACTTTTGAGTTCATAATGAGTATTATTATCATTATTATTATTTTCTAACACTTAACACAGAGTCTGGTTATGTAAGCTACCAAAACTTTTGAGTGAATTTTCAGCTTAGAAACAAAGAAGTCAAGACTCAGAAAAGAAGCTTAAACACATCTAGTAAGTAGTAGAACCAGAATTCAAAATTAAATTTGTCTTGGAGTGCCTGGGTGGCTCTGTCCGTTGAGCGTCTGCCTTCAGCTCATGTCATGATCTGAAGGTCCTAGGATCAAGCCCCACATCAGGCTCCCTGCTCATCAGGGAGTCTGCTTCCCCCTCTCCCTCTGCCTCTCTCCTCAGCTTCTAACCTCTCTCTTGCTCTCAAATAAATAAATAAAATCTTTAAATAAATAAATAAATAAATTTGTCTTGAGTAGAGAATGGGATGGCCAGCTTGCAAGCAGGCACCTTCATTTCACCCACGATGAAAGAATGACTTAAAAATGGGTGATGTTGAGAAGGCAAGAAGATTTTTGTTCAGAAATGTGCCCAGTGCCATACCGTGGAAAAGGGAAATAAACACAAGACTGGGCCAATTCTCCATGGTTTATTTAGACAAAAGACAGGTCAGACCCCTGGATTTTCTTACACGGATGCCAACAAGAAAAAAGCATTACCTGGAGAGAGGAGACATGAATGGAGTATTTGGAGAATCCCAAGAAGTACATCCTTGGAACAAAAGTGATCTTTTGTTCACTTAAGGCAGGGGAGAGGGGAGACCTGAGAGCTTATCTCAAATAAGCTAGGACCATAGAGGAAGGGAGGGAAAAATAAAATAAGCTGAAATCAGAGAATGAGACAAACTATAAGAGACTCTTAACTACAGGAAATAAACTGAGAGTTGCTGGAGAGGAGGTGGGTGGGGGGATGGGGTAACTGAGTGGTGTAATGAGAATTGGGTGTTATATGCAACTAATGAATCACTAAACTCTATCTCTGAAACTAATAATATACTACATCTTAATTGAATTTAAATAAAATTGAATTTTTAAAAAAGAGCTACTAAGGAGCTAAGGTTGGCCACTGCCTTATTTATTACAAAACAAAAATATCTCATTACTTCTTTTGTGTGTACCATATTTAAATTGCTTTCATACACCAGAATTCAGACCATGAATGGCTGATAGACTATTTCTTTTGGACAGTCCTGATTTAAATAATATTGGCTTGTGGTGAAATGAATATGATCAGCTTTTGGAACTCTGAAAGTAATTCTGGATCAGCAAGTGCTGCCACTGTTTTCCCTTTCAAAAGACATGACTGGAATTGATTAGTAATGTTCAGCTTTTCACAGAAATGGCAAATGCCAGCTCTAAACCTGGAGGAGATTGGTTTTATATTTAAATTTATATATAACTTGTTATATCAATATATTTAAATACTGAGGAAATCCTTTCACTGTCCACAGAACTGCAAGACTCAGCTGTGTTTCAAGCCATGTTCGTTAGCCTGTTAAAGGCAAGGACTGATGATAAGCTGGCAATGTCCACTTTATCTTTTTGGTCTTAACTATGCGCATTTAATTAAAATGCCTTGCATCTAAAATATTGCCTTTTGGGTGCCTGGGTGGCTCAGTTGGTTAAGCGACTGCCTTTGGCTCAGGTCATGATCCTGGAGTCCCGGATCGAGTCCCACATCGGGCTCCCTGCTCAGCAGGGAGTCTGCTTCTCCCTCTGACCCTCTTCCCTCTCGTGCTATCTCTCATTCTCTCTCTCTCTCAGATAAATAAATAAAATCTTTAAAAAAATAAATAAAAATAAAATAAAATATTGCCTTTTGCTTAATGAAAGGCATTTTAGTTTGGTTTATGTATAATATTAAATAAAGAATATTTAACACTTCTCACATTTTATAGATGATCTATAAGGTCAGATGCTTTTAAAATTCAGTATGACAAGATATAGTAGCAAACTTAGTTTATGAATTCTTTACTAAGTCAGACTAAGTTATAATTCAGGATTGTCTTCTAAACAGCTATTCAAAAATACAACTGTAGAATTATCATATGTGTATGATTGGTAATGGTGCTTTTGCCAACTCATTAGAAGGATTAAAGTAGAAGAGATATATCATCAGCACAAATTTGTAAATTATGTGATAAGGTTTAAGATAATTAAAAACAAAATCACAGATCATTAAAAAAAATTTGATTTGAATTCCAAATGATTATTCTTACCTTTAGTGCAGAGGTCACATCAGCTACAAAGCAATTTCATGTTCATTAGTTTATTTAATCTACACAATAACCATCTCAGGTAGGAGCAGATGAGAGACTAACACTTAGAGAAGCTGAGTGGTTTGACATCATTATGCCATCTGTTCACTATGCCAGGACTCTCTATCATTCATAGCTAAAGATGATCACATGAGCTAACCATGCAAAACCTTCTCAAGTAAAGATACTTTCATACACTAACTATAGAAAACCTTCTACACTGGACCTTTTTGAAGACTGGTTTTGCAGCTTTCCTGGACTATTGTCAATCAGACTTCAGAACATTTTTATTATGCATAATGTAGCAAGATAATCTATTACAATTATCATTTGTGTTTTCTTCTTGCTTCTTTGAAGACCCAAAAGAATGAGAGAGATGTTGTTCTCTTCCACCTACTAGACAGCAAATGTACCTTGTACTCCTAGAGGTCTGGAGACTCTTGCCAAAGGGGAAGGTTAACAGGGCTCCATTTAGAAATGCTTCTGCTTACAGAGGCCATAGACTCTGGTGAGGGGCCTAGGGCTGACGGCCCTATCTGAGAGCAAGAGGATAACTTCTCTGAGCCTTGAGAAATAAAAGGTATTTGAGATGTATGAGGGGTAGAGACTGCTTTCTTGTACACAGTGCCCTGGATGAGGAGGAAGGTTTTGGAGTGGGCTTTGGGACGTAAGTTAGTGGCTCTTCACTCTGCCTAGAATGTTCTTCCCCCAAATATTCACATGGCTGGTTCCACATTTCATCCAAGACTCTAATCTCATGTCATGAGCTTCTGAAAGCCTTCCAATCACTCAAAAATATCTACTTCTTACACCCCACCATCACCTTCTCTCTTCTTACTTTGTCTTTTATTACTTTCCAATTCTGATCTCAACCTGAAATTGTATAACATATATATTGTACCTATCTATTTATATATTTATTTATGTAGAGGTTTAGCGTTCTTCTCCTCCACCAAAATTTACTCCCTTTGAAGGCAGGGATTTGGGTTTTTTCAACATTACATAACTAATACACAGTAAGGAGACAATAAATATTTGTTATGTGATAAGTTTCCCATATTGCTTGAAAGGACATGAAACATACAAATGGAATTTAGGGACCCCCAAAATTTAACTTTTTGGAATTTTCAAATTTTTGTTAAATATTGTGTGTATGTGTATGTGTGTGTGTATATATAACACAATATAGTTATCTAGTGTTTTGCTGTAGGATGTTCAAGTTGTCCCCAATTTTTTTTTGTTATTACAGACAACAGGGCTATGAAATGCTTGTACATATCTCCCAACACACATGTTCAAGAGTTGCTCTAATCTATATGCCATAGAGATGAATTTGGGGGTCATAGGGAGTTTGTATATTGAACTTCATAAGACAACACCAAATTATTTTCCAAAGTGGGTGTATGCAGAGCTGGTACACACAGGTATAGATTTACCAGTTCAGCTGGTACACACAGGTATAGATTTACCAGTTCAGCTGGTACACACAGGTATAGATTTACCAGTTTTTAAAATATTGAAATAATTCCACATTTAAGATATAGTGCTCCCCTGAGTCCCTTGAGGATCCCCATATATTTTCTATGGCCCTAGGATGACTAAACCATCCTGGTTTGCCCGGAGTTAAGAGAGTTTCTGGGACAAAGGATATTCAGTTTTAAACCAAAAAAGTTCCCAGCAAATAGGGACAAGTTGGTCACTCTACCCCACAGCCTCCTAGCCATCAAAGACCTTCCCGCAATTCAGAGTAATATCAGACACTGATTAAATATGACTATTGTTCATTGTTGCACCTACTTATACTCCCAGTGACAGATTATGTGTTTCATTTATCCCTCTCTTCACTATCACTTGTTATAGTCCTAATATTTCATTTTTATTATCCAGGGGTATAAAATGTATTTTCATTATAATATTTTCATTTTTCTCATGTGATTTATCATGTTTTCATAGGATAATTGGCTATTTATGTGTCTTTATGAAAGTGTTTCACCATGCCAGAGAGGGGCAGATATGACCAGGCTAAGTAAAATGGTTCCAGGCTGTTCAAAAATTTCATTTTCCAATAGTCTTTTAAAAACCAAAGCTTTGGAAAAATTCTCTGTTCCAGCTTTACTTAGACTGAGTGGAGCTCTGCACCTCCAAATTGGCCATCAAAGTTTATACCATGAGCATCAATCACAATGGCAAAAAAAGTAAACATAACCAATAGCCCTTTCCTACTTTTTTCAGATTGTGTAGGCCACCTGAGCATCCTGTACCATGGCAAACAAGAAGACAGTGACAAATGAATTATGACTAATATTGCATATCTAGCCAAACTAAGGTGGATAATTAATACACGGATTTTATTTTACTGAGAAACATATAGCAATATGATACTGTTGCACTTTCATCTTGTGGCCCATTTATACTCCCTGTGCTAGACTCCTCTGACCACCAAACTGAACACAGTATAATTTGCTCTAAATGTGTAATCCATACAAATTATTATATGTCTAAAATCAGGGTGATAATTAGTACAGCCTTGAAATAAAAAGCAAATCTAAAGGTAGTCAGAAACTGAAAATGAAGTGCCATAGTTGGTCTTCTTGTCTTTTAAAGTGTTTTAATTATATTGGGGGAAAAGAAGTAGGCTCAATGAAGGTAACTGAGAAAGGCTTCATATATTAATTGCTGCAACCCATGTATGATCTCTAAAAACAGTGACATTTTCTGGTTCAAAAAGTTTTTGCCCAAGTTCCTTGGCTGAGAGGAATAAAGCATAATTTTAACCTTGCTAAATAATCTTTCTGTGGCTTTCATATTCAAATCATACATTCATGATCTTCTACAACATTAGTGTATGATAACAAGTTTTTTGCTTGCTTCCATGATGTTATGTGTGAAAGAGAAAGAATTTCTTTAGCAATGTGTATGGTGCATTATTCACAGTACCGTGGTATGCAGATAGTGAGGGTGACGGCAGCAGCAGAGCTGGAGTAAGAGAATAAGTGGCTCACAAAACTACTGAGAATAAGCTTACTCTTGAGGAACATAATTTAAGAGGTTTGGAAAAGAACCATCCAAACCCAAAATACCTCCGAACTCCTTGTTTCAATGCTCAGAATTCCATCATCTGACCCTCATTATTCGGCCTTGAAATTTCTCAACAAGAGCACCCTACGTATTTCTTTTTAAAGGCAACTATTTTCAGATTATGTGACTCAAAAATAACATAGTGGCTGAGAAGGAAATGGCAGCAAAAACTGCATCAACCAACACAGAAGTAAAGTTCTTATAATTCCTATAAATATTCCATATGCCCCTCCTCAACTGACTGAAGAAGAATGAAGGAAACAAAGGCAAGGCTTATCTTCTTTATAGCCCACCCTGATCAATACTACTGATGAGTCATTTCCCCCCCAGCCCCTTTGCCACTTGTCATAGCCAAGTGATGATCTATTCTTCACTCCTGCATCTTTAAAGATCCCCAGTGGAGCCCAACCAGCATCTGACCGTTCATTCACCAAGCCATGAGGATGAAATATCTGGCCTGTTTGTTCTAGTTGGTAGGAAATCTTACACAGTTTCATTTACTAAATACAACTAATGGGTTTTTTTAAACATATTATTATTATTAAAATATAAATAATCTATCCACAAAAATGAAATATAAAGAAATAGTTAAGAATTAGAAAACTACTTTTTTGTTAAAACCTGAATTACTATTCATGCTGAACATCTAAGGAATTTTAATGACTACTATGTAGATCATGTATTATTCTGTCATTTTCATATGCCATATCTTTTCATTTAAAGAGCTAAATCCAAAGTCACTTGGAACAATAAGAAAAATACAACAAATCTCTACCAACATGGAAACATGTAAACCTATTCCTGGAAATGAAACTCCTTTTCTCTTTAGATGGGCTGATATTTGGAGGTGGGGACTTTGGGAGGTAATTAAGTTTAGATGAGGTCATGAGGGTAGTGCTCTCATAATAGAATTAATGCTCATAGAAGAAGAAGAAGTCCCTCTGTGTGTCTTTCCATTTCCACCAAGGAAAGGCCACGTAAGGACATTATCAGAAGACAGTCATCTGTACACAGGAAAGAGGACTCTTACCAAACACCACACATCAGCTGGCACCTTGATCTTGGAATTCTCAGCCTCTAGAACTGTGAGAAATAATGCTTGTCTTTTCAGTCATCCAGTCTATGATATCCTGTTACAGCAGCCCAAGGTGCCTAAGACATCATGTTATACAAAGGCAGGAAAAATGTGCAGTTACTAATATATATGGTTATACACACAGAGACACCTACACACACATAGGAAAATAAACATCCCCACTATTTGAAAGGAAGAGATAAGTCAAGCATTTTATATTTTTTAAAATTGAAAGAATCAACAAAATCCCATACATAGGATGAACACTGGGGAAAAAAAATAAAGGATTTCACATAAATCTAATTAGTCATATCAGCAGAGGGAGGTACAGGTTGGTCTTAGTAAACACAGGGTGGTTTTTGAGTGCAAAGTAAATAAGTGCACTGAGGTACAGTACTAATCACATTTGTTCTAACATTGACCTTACAATAATTAAAAATTGATGCTTGCAACATAATACAGCTGTGCAATCATATTTAAACCTAATCATTTCATAGAGAGAGGAAAGTTGTACAAAAAGGTCAAAAACACTTTAATTTCATGACAGTAAATTTACTCTTTATTCCCAAAGTGATAATGTCTAATTTCTAAAAGAGCAAACCAATAATTACTTATTATAAAGCTATTTTAGTCAATACTTAATTTCTCTATATTGATTAGTGTTTAGACATTTAAAATGTACCCTACAGCAAGAATATGTGTTTACAGTACTATTCTCTCTACTGATGTTTGTAAGTATTACAGGTATCGATTTAAGACATCTCAAAAATGCCAAACTTAATAGAATCATATGAAACAGGGGTTGACTCTTTTAAAACTGGAATTTAGTTTTTAAATGTTTGAATAATAGTGTCCTTAAAGGTCTCTGTATCATGATCACTATTTCTGCCATTACATATTTTAATGATGAGTGCTCGATTAAACTGTGCATTATAAATTCCGCCCCTCTCCCAAAAGTAATAGAGAAAGAAAATATAAAAATGATCAACTCTAGCACTCACAACTGGAACAAAATGTTTTCTCTTTATTTTATGTACTTCTGATTATTATTCCCCCCTTAACTTGCATTCTGTGTAACTTAGAGCTCTTTGCAATAAAACAAAATGATGCTTCATCTGGATGTTACTGGGAGTACCAAGGCAATTTACAAACTTTATATCATTAAGTATGAGAACATCACTGTGAGGCAGGTATTAATATAACACTTCTCTCTTGAGGAGTTCAATGCACTTTACATAATTTTACTTTATTAACTCTTCCTTGAGCTGAGCAAAAAGGCTAAGTAAGATACCTCGCCAATGTACCTCATATCCAATGATTGCCTAAAAATAGAAAAGACCCTATCCAGCCACAAACTTTAAGTTCGTTTTTACTTCTAATCTGAAGTTATGACTAAAGACAAGGTCTCACTCCATATATTTGGCTTTTGTTAATACTGATTTTTTTAACAGGTTTCAATTTCATAAATGTGAAGTCAGAATTAAACACTAAAAGAGTATTAATCCTATTAATTCTTTTTTAGGTGTTTTATTCTTTTTTCTTTTTTAAATTTTATTTTATTATGTTATGTTAATCACCATACATTACATCATTAGTTTTTGATGTGGTGTTCCATGATTCATTGTTTGCATATAACACCCAGTGTTCCATTCAGTACGTGCCTTCTTTAATACCCATCACCAGGCTAACCCAACCCCCCACGCTCCTCCACTCTAGAACCCTCAGTTTGTTTCTCAGAGTCCATAGTCTCTCATGGGGTTTGTCTCCCCCTCCAATTTCCCCCTCTTCATTTTTCCTTTCCTACTATCTTCTTTTTTTTTTAACATATAATGTATTATTTGTTTCAGGGGTACAGGTCTGTGATTCAACAGTCTTACACAGTTCACAGCGCTCACATAAGCACATTAATTCTTAAGCAGTAATTGTTTCTGAAGATGGAAGAAATTCAAGGGTAACAATCAACTTTTCTCTCTATTAAAATATATTAGAAATTATGAAAGCAGAATACAATCCTGTGGACAGGAATCACAACGTCTTTAAGTAAATCTATGCCTTTCTTAGCAAAAGTGCGACAATGCACTAATGGATAGAGCCAGATGAGAGATACAAAGTGAAGGGCATAGAAACACGAATAACATGTAACAGTGCTTACCAAGTGTCAGCCACTACTTTAAGCAACCCACATGTATTAACTCATTGCATCCTCATAACAACTCCCTAACACAGGTAATATTTTCCCCACTTGATAGATAAGGAACTGAGGCTCAGAGAGCTGAGCCTGCCCCAGGTCACAAAGCTACTAAGTAGCAGAGCTGGGCTACAACCCAGAAAATATGATTCCAGAGCCCAGATTCTTAGCCAATTTTCTAGAAAGGAGGAAAGCTGTTCCCAGAGGCCTCAATCCATGATATACCCTATCCTAGAGTTCCAAGTCCATAAGCTCTCTCCATCCAATTGCAACATTTCCTGCCTGGCAGTCAACCTCGCAATCAACAGAGAACAACTGTTCAAGTTTGTGTATTGTGATTTCAACACATGACACCAGTATTTAGAAGAGGGTCACAAGGAGCAGTATAGTATAATCAGGAGTACGCTACTTTAACAGGCTGCCATTAGGCAAGTTACTTCCATCCAAGCCTCATAAGATAGAGATAATGGAACTTACTTCCTGATGCTGTAGTCAGAATTAAACTGCTTAATATTGTTTAACACAGGGGCTCACGTGTAGTAAGCACTCAAGAAGTGGTTGCTATTAAGTTAATATAAAATTATGTGTGCCATTCTCAAAACTCTGAAATTCAGAATTAACAGTGAATTTAGCATATCACAATACTGGTGATAAACTAAATTTAAATGATTCTTTTACCAAATATATGTTCTAGGCATTATGCATGATTTTATTTAATCTTCAGAATAAACCTAGAATTGAAGTGTGGTTATGCCTACTTTTAGATAGGAAAATAAGCTTAGAGACTTTACTTGCCCACTATTTTGTCAATAGCAAAAGCATGTGATCAATTAACTAGATGTTTCACACAAAGCAGGATGAAAACCAGTAAGCAGGGAGATTATTTGAAAAATTCTTCTCTCTCAAAATATAATGAACCTGAAAAAGTTTCTGGACTAAAGTTCACCCTGTTTAGCTTTGCTATAATTAGAATAAAGCTGTACCCAGAGAGTAGTTAGAACAGAGATGCCAAAGAGGAAAAATATTGCCCCGAAATATATCCCCCATGCCCAGCACATACCAGGTGCTTCTGCTCCTTCCATCAGAGCCACAAAGGAAAAGAGCAGGAGCCAACATTAGGTAGGAACTTTCTGAGGGGACAGTGTTAGAGGGAGGCAGGCAAGAGCTCTGCACTCGGGGGCTGAAGCCCCAGCCAAAGGGAAGTAAGACTGCGATACTGTAAAGCAGATTTGCCTCAAATCAGCCTCACCTGCACCCAGACATCCTGTAGGGGTCTGTTTTTGGTCTATTCATAGAAATCTGCAGAAAAAGAGAAAATACATTACATTAGTCTTTCTCTGACCTCCCTGAACCTTGACCTACTCCTATTCCCTAAATTGGAAATGTCTTAGTTATGCAAAACAAAAATACCTCCTGCTGAATTGGGACACTATTTCCTCTTTCTCTCTTAATGCAAATAAAAAGGTTTTGTCACTTCCATAATGTCTACTGTATATAGAAAGAAAATTACCTATCATTCTCCTTTAAAGAATATGATACAGGACTGATTATAATATATACTTTATTTCTACAATGACTGAAAAAAAAGCTTTAAGTGAAAGAATGGAATTTCACCTTTCACTAGCTAACATACAAGCCAATACGGAGGATGAGGCAGATATAAAGTAATTATATATAAAAAGAATCACAAGCACAATGATACAGAGTTCTCTCACACAGGTGTGGAAAAAAAAGTGAAAAACGATCAACCCATATGTAAGCAAGAAATAGAATTGAAAATGTATCCATATTATCTCAAGAACTCTAAGAGCTTGTGTTCCATTATCCATTATCAGGCAGCATGCAACCTAACCATTTCTTCCATGTTTAGAATATATGACCTCTCTTGATAACTCATTCAAACTTTTAATAATCGTCATATGAAAGTAAACCTTTTCTTACCTAACTCCAATCATTCATATGACATGACTGAAACACCTAGCATGATGCTGATCACATACAAGGTACTCCATAAACCCTTGTTGATGGTATGGTGATTTCAGTGTATTTCCCTTTTCTCTGACCTCAGTGGAGACAGGAGAAAAGCTTAGACAGAAACATTGGCAAATGGTTAGATGTAAGAGGAAGTTGATGAGGGACAAATGCAGAGAAGTGACAAAACAATGTGGAATGACTCACTGTGCTCTAGTACAGTATGATCTATTTTGGAAGACAGAGCCAGCTACCAACAAAATATGCACTGCAAAACAAAACTTGCTAAAGCATACACTCAGAAAATCAACTGCTTCACTGCTTTCCCACTCGATTCCATGGAAATAATTCCCAAATTATCAATCCCTTTCTAACCCTGACCTCTCCCAGAATTCCTGTTCCACTGGGGTGGTAAGATGGGATATTCTTTCTCCATGATTCACTCTGTCTTTCCTCCATGGCTTTGCTGCTAATATGGAAGGTGTCTTTGGTGAGACAGTGAAGAGAACCACTGTGGGTTGCCATAGTGACCCACTGACATTTTAGTAGGAGTAGTAATCAAAATTAACAAGGAAAAATGTTTACTTGTCTTAGTTTCTTCAGTCTCTTGAATCTAACAACGTATAGAAAGGACCTGACAGCACTTATGCTAGAAGTTAGAGAATCCTGAGGGAGGGGGTAGAGGGATCACTGGAAAAAGTAAAGTAGGCAATTGGTTAACAGTAGGACTCTGGTAATGGAGTGGACTTGGCTGCAATAAAAGATCCAACAAAGGGATTAAATTTGGATACCCTGGAAGCACCTCAAACTTAAAATTTCTAAAATTAAACTTCCCCAAGAACCAGTTTCTGCTGACTTCCTTGTTTGTTAAGGGTACACTTGTTCTCTCAGGCTCCAAACATGAGTCATCCTGTCTCATTCCTCACTCACCCCCACCATATCTAATTAAACACCAACTTGGGTATGTTTTTCTCCTCAGCACTTTTTTGCAACTTTCTGCTGCTTTCTTTTCCCATTGCTTCATCTCGTTGGTTTTGACCTCACACCTGGCTCCCTGACACTCTTGTTTTGGTGTCAGCTCAGATGTCCTCCATTCCTGTAAGTCTTACTTTGCCTCCTCAGATTCTCCCATCAGAAGTTTTTCCTGCTATTCTAGAGCCTTCAGTTGCCTTCATTTTACAGCAAAACATATTGCTTCTTATCATACTTATTATTTTTATTCAAGGATCTTACTTTCCCCACTGGGCTTTCTGCCCTTGCGAGAAAGAACCATGTCTTACTTATCTTCTTATATCTCTCAGCGCATGGCATGCTGCCCCTCACATACTGAGCGTTCAGGAGATATTTTATGTGAACAAATGCAGGAAAAAATGACTCTTCCAGATATTGTTTTCAAACAGTGCTTTTCAAGCTTTAGAGTGCTACAGAAATACCTGTGATGTTTATTCAGATATTCTGATTCAAATTCTCTGATCTGAGAACCAAGAATGTATATTTTAAGTGATTCTTTTTTTAAAGATTTTATTTATTTATTTGACAGAGAGAAAGACACAGCGAGAGAGGGAACACAACCAGGGGGAGTGGGAGAGGGAGAAGCAGGCCTCCTGCTGAGCAGGGAGCCTGATGTGGGGCTCGATCCCAGGACCCTGGGATCATGACCTGAGCTGAAGGCAGACGCCCAGTGACTGAGCCACCCAGGCGCCCCTATTTTAAGTTATTTTTAAACTAAAATTCCATTAGTTTCCATGGAAAAAAAGGTGCTACCTATGCAATTCATAGTCTGAGATGTTGAGATAGAGCCCACAATATTATTCTAAAAAAAAAAAGCTTTAAAAAACTGCACACCTCAAATTAGCAAAATACACAGATATCATTTAGAGTTAATTTATTTATTTTAAGGATCATTTACTAGGTCAAATAAATCAAGCAAGATAATATTTCAGTTGATAGTTTCTACTGAAAAAATTCCCATTCCAAGCAAAAAATTGTTCTCAAATAGTTCCTATAATGCACTATCGACAAGTGCACAAAAATAACAATCTCTTTCTTTACAGAAAGGGTTTTGGTTTGTGACAGAAATTTTGTTGTTTCCCCAAAATTAAAAAAAAAAGTGACTTTAAGATTGTACAATGGTAGAGGCGCCTGGGTGGCTCAGTCAGTTAAGCATCTGCCTTTGACTCAGGTTATGATCCCAGGGTCCTGGGATCGAGCCCCACGTTTGGGCTCCCTGTTCAGTGGGGAGCCTGTTTCTTCCTCTCATCCCTGTTCATCCTCTCTCTCTCACTATTTCTCTCTCTCTTTCTCAAATAAATAAATAATATCTTTAAAAAAAAGATTGTACAATGGTAAATGGTAGAAAGTAAAAAAAAATTTATTTTCCCTCTCTTTATAATAGAACAGAATTTCTACTTTGTCTATCCATAGTCTGGCCTCATCTTGCCTTTTTGCAACCATTTCCCATCTGTGTCAAGTTTGCTTGCACCTTGGAACCCCACCACAGAGTCTGTGTCCTTTAGCGTAGTTTGAGTTCTTAGAGAATTCACAGGTTCTTAGGGAAGACACTGTCCATGCAAGGAGAGAAAGTAAACATAGGGGAAAATGGAATTTTTCCTTAAGAAGTCCATGAATTCAGAGAAAACTATCTTTCCTATAGAATTTAGAGATGGACAATATAAATTATATCTAATTATAAATTCTAACAATTTACATTTTATTACAAAAATATTTTTACAACTAATATAAAAAAAGAATATTTTGTCTCTAAAGCATTAACTCTAGTCCTAAAAAGATTGCCAGGGGGTGCCTGCTTGTCAGTCGGGTGTCTGCCTTGGGCTCAGGTCATGATCTTGGGGTCCTGGGATCAAGCCCCATGGGGCCAGGCTCCCTGCTCAGCAGGGAGTTGGCTTCCCCCTCTCCCTCTGCCTATCCCTCCCCCAACCTCTCTGTCAAATAAATAAAATCTTTAAAATACACTTATAGAGAAGGAGAGAACCAAAATAAATAATCTTGCATATGAAAAAAATTGTGTATAAGATTTAGTTATGTTATTTTTAACAGCAAAGTAACTATAAACTAAGTGTCCAAAAGTAAGACTGATTAAACATACTATAATTTATTAATAAATTGACATAGCATATAATCACTAAAATGCTGTATAGATCTGTTCAATAAAATAATATTTAAAAATTTTAAGAACCTGATTACAAAGAACTATACAAAATATTATAACATTTTACAAGACACATCAAAGCATAGAAAATAAACACTAGAAAGACATTCACCGAAATGTCAGTCATGGTTGTTTCTGGCTTTGGGGGTTACTGTTTTTTTATTCTGTTCTTAACACTTTATTTATTTTATACATTATAATAAATGTAATATTTTTGTAACCAATACACAATGAAGGAAAAGTCTGGATTTTAGTGATACCTGGGTCACCTTGAGCAAATTGCTTAAGTTCACTCAACCAGTTAGTTACTTCATCTAAAAAAGTGGGCCAATAATTGTACCAACTTTACAGAGTTGGGCAATAATTAAAATAAATGTAATAATTAAAATAAATGATATAGGGGCACCTGGATGGCTCATTTGGTTAAGTGTTTGCCTGTGGCTCAGGTCATGATCCTGGGGTCCTGAGATCGAACCCGGTGTTGGACTCCCTCTCCCTTTGACCCTCCCCTGCTCATGCTCTCTTCCTCTCCCTCAAATAAATAAAATCTTTTAAAAATATATAAAATAAAATAAAGGATATAATACATGTAAAATACTTAGCACTGGTACATGAATAAATAGGAGTTTGAAAAGACCAGCTAAAGGGGTTGTATTGGAATTTCAAGTTTCCCCTCTTTTTTATTCTTAATCATTTTAACCATCAAGCCAGTCTACCCTTGAGTTCAAACTCTTCTAAATCAAATAAATGTTTCACTAACATGTGGGGGTTTGTTGATTCAAAGAACGTAACTATGGCTGTGACCCAAGTTGATATTTTCCACTAGCTGCACTGCACATTGGTGGTTTCAATAAATGGCCATAATAGCCAACAGGGGAAAGAAAAGAATTATCTTTTGAATCCATGCTCTTCAGGAATTCTATGAAGGAAACACATAATTGCTAGAATTTGGCTGGTGTATTGAACCTGGTGCATTAAGAAAAGTCATGGGACTTCTAATGGTAGAAAATGGTCCAGACCTCAGGTTTGTATGTCATCAAATAAAAATAAATCCTTTAAGCAAAGTACTCTAATGAAGCCATGTTTTACTTCCGGGTACACTTTAGTCATTTTAACTGGAAAAAATATATTGTTATTTGGTATAATTATTATACTTTCATTTTTCTTGGGTGTATGTATCACTGTTAATCACGTAATAATATGACTGAAAACATTCACAAGTTCAGGGATATACTCCTTCCTTCCTTCATTCATTCACCCAACAAATTTTTATTGGATACTTAGTATGTGCTATTCACAATGTAGACACTAAGGACACAAAGAAGTTCTCTTCTCATGGAGCAGAACATAGTGGGAAAAGATTAAGCAAATAATCCCATGAAAAATATGTAATAATAATGTAACTGATGCTACAAAGGAGGGGCAATACAGTACCAGGTGAAGAGTACAGGGTGTGGAATTGGAAGCATCAAGCTGTTAAGATTCTGAGAATTCTCTACCATGTAAAGAGGTTTCTCTTTCACCCCTCCCCTCCAACCCCACCTCTCACTCACTCTATGTGTGTGTGCGTAGGCGTTGCGTCCTGAATGTCCATCTTGGACTATCTGCACCCATGCTTTAACTCTGTAAGGTGAAAGTGTTAGGGGTGCATATTAGTTTGCTAGGGCTGTCATAGCAAAATACCACAGACTGGGCACCTTAAACAACGCATTTTGTTTTCACAGTTCCAGAATGCTGAAAGTCTAAGATCAAGATCAAGGTGCCAGCAGGATTGGTTTCCTCTGAGGGTTCTCTCCTCGGCTTGCAGATGGCCAGTCTCTTGCTGCCTCTTCACATGGTTTTCCCTCTGTGCTTGCCATCCCTCATGTCACTGCCACCCTTTATGGGGACACTGGTCAGGTTAGATTAGGGCCCTACCCAAACAGCCTCCTTTTAACTTGATTGCCTCTTTAGAAACCTTGTTTCTAAATACCATTATATTCTGAGGTACTAGGAGTTGGGATGTCAAAATATGAATTTTGCAGGGACATGATTCAGCCCATAGCAGGGTATTAGGGGACAGAGGTGCCACATACAGTAATGCCAGTTACACAATGCACAACTCCAGGATGTGTCATCCACATCACAATTATCAACTTTTCTCAATTTTTAAGGAAAGTTTTCTTGCAGAAAGTTTTTAAATTAAAAACTTCCTGGAGAAAGATTTACCTTTTTCTGGCTTTCACAAAGGACCTCTTGGGCTAGCACTGTTGCTCTGTGGTAGGAAACCCTGCCCAGACCCCATTTGCTCCTCCCTCCACTCCTTCCTTGAAGAGTGATTTATTTTGGATGATTGATACAGAAGGAGCACCATGAAGGTCCTATGTCTACACTCCCATAATAAGGGCAATGTGGGATAGGATTAAAAAGGCAACTTCTAGAATAACATGACCTAGGCTTCAACTCCAGTCCTACCACCGTGTGACTAAGCCTTATTTAATGCATGTGTGCCTAAGAATCCTCATGCATAAAATAAAAGTGATATATGTACCTACTTTTTAGGGTTAGTGTAAGAATCCAATAAGATTACACCTACTTATAAAATGCTTTGTTTAAGTAAACATGCAATAAAAGCTGATGATGATCTGAATGTAGTTTCAAGAGGGCTGCAACTACACTCCAGTACATACCAAATACCTGACAGAACTGGCATGGAGAAGATATTCCAGACTCATTAAATGAATGAGCTTCCTAAAGGAATCAAGGTCAGACTGCAGAATTCCTATCTACAATGGAGAGTGGGGCTCTCCTCTCATGAGTCCATACATCCTCTAAACTGCCTAGTATGGGATCTTGTGTCCAAGAGATTCCAAAATGTTTGCTAGGTTGTCACCAGGTTAAACAAACAGAAAATAGGGACACCTGGGTGGCTCAGTTGGTTAAGCGTCTGCCTTTGGCTCAGGTCATGATCCCACGGTCCTGGGATCGAGCCCCACATCAAGCCCCACATCGGGCTCCCTGCTCGGCAGGAAGTCTGTTTCTCCCTCTCCCACTCCCCCTGCTTGTGTTCCCTCTCACTGTGTCTTTCTGTCAAATAAATAAATAAAATCTTTTTTTAATTTTTTTTAAGATTTTATTTATTTATCAGAGAGAGAGAGAGAGAGCACAAGCAGGGGGAGTGGCAGAGGCAGAGGGAGAAGCAGACGCCCCACAGAGCAGAGAGCCCAATGCGGGGCTTGATCCCAGGATCCTGGGATCATGACCAGAGCCGAAGGCAGCCACTTAACCAACTGAGCCACACAGGCACCCCAATAAAATCTTTTTAAAAAATAAAAAAAGAAAATATATTAATATAATTTTTACCATTGGTCTTATTCTGGGTGATTTTCCCTTACAAGACAAAGAGCTCCTTGATTTATGAGAAGAGCTACGTGATTACAAATGGCTGTGTTGGAGTTCTGGTAGCACAACAGTGTGACTAGTTAATGCCCCTGAACTGGACCCTTCAAAACCGGCCTGAATGTAACTTTTATGTTATGTATATTTTACCACTACTTTTTTTTAACGTCCACTGTGATTGCATGATGAGAAAAAAGGGAAATTTTTCTACTGAAATATAAAGTTGTTTTGAGAACCAAGTAAGATACCACAGTGCCCAGCTCATGGCAGAAGCTTGATAAAAGTTAGTTCGCCTTAACTATAGGAAACAAACTGAGGGCTGCTGGAGGGGAGGGGGGCGGGGGGAGGGGGTAACTGGGGGATGGGCATTAAGGAGGGCACGTGATGTGATGAGCACTGGGTGTTATATGCAACTGATGAATTGTTGAACGCTACATCCGACACCACTGATGTACTCTATGTTGGCTAATTGACTTTAAATTTTTAAAAAAATTTTGTTCCCCTTTCCATTAGTTCTAGATCACAACTGCCCTCGATGGTGACAGTCACCCAGAATGCCCACTGTAGTTCCTATTGCCAGATAAAAAGTCTCTTCTGAGGGGAAAAAAAATCTCCAACCCTTGTAATGTTTCATGTCTTGATACTGTAGATGGTGGCAACTACCCCTCTGGAAGAAACCCTGCAGCTTGGTCTTTGTTACAGTCAACTTTAATACCATAAATTATAAAGTATCATAGGAAGTGCTTGACACTATTAAAAGAAGACATGCCATTTACTGTCCATTTTGGATAGGCATTTGTAACATTTGTTTCAAAGTAACAGATTTTTTTCAATTACAGTTCTAGTGAATTTATGTGCCTCTTTCTAAAGTAATTCTGTAGGAGTTGAGGGATTAAAAAGTAGAGTCATTAACTCTTTCTTCAGAGAAAAACCACAAGAACCTACAAAGAAGGAATGAAAGATATAAATAAGAATTTCCTATTTAATACACAGCCAACAGCTTATTTTAAAAGATATATTCCTATTCACCTACTAATCATTCTCCTTGAATTTGACTATTTTGTTAAAAAAAATCAACATATTCTTTCACAGACCTATACCTCTGAAACAAATAATACATTATATGTTTAAAAAAAAAAGAAGATAGCAGGAGGGGAAGAATGAAGGGGGGAAATCGGAGGGGGAGACAAACCATGAGAGACTATAGAAGTACTTTCTGGGCAGAAATGAGGGGGTCTAGAGGGGAGGGGGTTGGGGGGTGGGTTAGCCTGGTGAGGGTATTAAAGAGGGCACATACTGAATGGAGCACTGGGTGTTATATGCAAACAGTGAATCATGAATCACTACATCAAAAACTAATGATGTCATCTATGGTGATTAACATAACATAATAAAAAATAAAATTAAATAAATAAATAAATAAAAATGAAATGAAATAAAAAATTAAAAAAATTAAAAATCAACATATTCTTGATTGCCTGAGTTTAAATAAATCATGGCATGATCCTAAGAACTTGGCAAGAACATCAATGATTTTACATCTGGCATCACACACCAGCTGCATGTTGAGGGAATGAAAAGCTTTTCTATTTCTTTACCTTGCTTCATTAGTGAATATGTGGTGATGCATGCATTACCGCGTGTGTTGCAGGCTCAGCTCCCCATATGGAGAGGCATCCAGCAATGTCACAAAACTCATGCATCATTTGCTATGAATCTGAATTTTTGAAAATAATAAGATGATATTTTTACCGAAATCTTTTTATCTATGAATGGACATATGTTTTTTATTGATAAGGCTATATATTTAATGTATATTGATAGAACCTGTTGCAAAAATCTCTAATGGAGAAATAACTTTAGCTGTCACAGTTGAACATATGTACAGTATGGTACCCATCTTCAAATCATCATACCGTAAAAAACAATAATTTCCTTGCCAAATCTATGTCCAACACATTTTCTACTTAGTTCTTGACAACTATACTTCTTACTGGAAAAATATCTGCACTGTGAGCTTTGTGGTTATCTAATTAAAGAAATCTTTATCTGTCCTCATTCTCATCACAGTTACTTGCCTTATGTTTGCATATTATAAGTTTAACAAACACCTCTTCTTATTAGTTATCTATTGCTGGGCAACAAATTACCTCAAAATTTAATGGCTTAAAACAACAATTTATTGTCTTGAGCTTTCTTTGGGTCGGGAAGTTAAGAGTGGCTTGGCTGGGCACTTATGGCTCAGAATTTCTCATGAGGTTACCGTTTAGGTGCCAGAGCTGCATTTGTCTTAAGACTGTGGCTGAAGGATCCACCTCCAAGATGGCTCACTCAGGTGACTGGCAAGTTGTCGCTGACTCTTGTGGCAAGAGACTATCTGTGTCCCTTTAATGTAGAACTCTCTAGAAAGCTCCTTAAATGTCCTTATTACATGACATCTGAATTTGTCCAGAGTGACTGATCCAAGAGAACAAGGCAGAAGAGGCACCGTCCTTTACAACCATGCCATGAAAGTCATGTGCTGGCACTGCCACCACAGTCTATTATTGGTCACACTACCAACTGGCACAATATAGAAGGGGACTGCATAAGTTCCTAAAGATCACAGGTAAAAATCTTTGAGGGCCATCATGAAGGCTGGCTAAATAGTTTTTTTTTTTCAAATTTATAAGTTTTCACTGTACATACACTTCTATTTGGTTGAAATTTGATTTTGCACACATTCCACTTTTCTGTCTTGGCAGAACATTAAAACATCAGCATGGAAGTAAAAATAGAGGTTCTCAACAATAATAAGTTAATCAATCTAAAAATTATAAGCCCATCCATATTTAAATAAAGAAAAACTTTTCTGATCTAACAGCAAAGCTATTTGTAATCCACTGAAAGCACTTACCTAATAATAAAACAAAAATCACTTTAAATCATTGGTTAAAATTATATAGATCAGGAAACTAATTATTGGAAGAGATTTCGCTGTTTCATCTTATTCAATATTCTGAGGTAATACCAATCATTAATCTCAAACTACTTTTTTTAAATAAAATAAAACTTCTGCATATGTCTGATCTTCTGAAAGCCTTTAATTAATACCTTAAAAAAAGAAAATTATTTTTACGGGTTTTTAAAGCAATGAAAAGGAAATATTCATGCAGAACTTATCACTAAGTGATAAGTTTTTTGAATTTATTGATTCAACAAATATATCTGAGCACCTTGTGTTTTGAGATACTCTGGGGATATATCAAAATCTAAGCCAAGGCCATTGCCCTCAAGGAGTTACACCTTGTTAGGCTGACAAGACAGGTTAACACATACTTTAATGCTAAACATTGTACACTAAGTTTCATAAGAGAAAGAAAAAGCGCACTATGAGTTAGAAGAGGGAGAAATCAATTTTAATTGGCAAACCCAGCAAAGCATATGGAAAATAGTCATTTGAGGCAACTCTTGAAGAATGAGTAGTAGAGTGGTTACTACAATGAAAGGAGCAGCAAAATCAAACTGTAGGTGGAGGAAATCATGAAGTCACGAATATACACCACGCCTTCCCTATTGTAGGCACATTCTCCAAATATTCTCCTATTCCACATTCCCACATTCTCCATATTTCAAGGTGAGAGTCAAAGTAGATTCTGCTGCTCTGATGACTATGTCTTACTCCTCTTCCATCCTTCATCCAGTGCAACACTGTCATTACCTTCTACTGGCTTTTTGGATCACATTTTCGGAGTCTGGTTTTCCTGACATTCCATCCATACTGTAATTCACATGCTATACTTTCAGTAAGTTCTTTTTTTTTTTTTTGCTGTAATTAACCAGTGAGGGTTTCTATATAAGATTTAAAATTTTAACTATTCTGATACAGCAAACTGTGTCAGATTGCATTTTCCAAAATGACCACAAAAATAGCCTGAGCTGAGGTCTTAGCCCTAGCCACCTTCTGACTGCCACCACAAGACTGATCTCTAGTGAGAACTGCCTAGTTGAGCCCAGTCCGCCCCAGAACCATCAGAGGTAATAATGAATGGATTGGTGTTTTTTTAAGCCATAATGCCTTAGAGTGATTTGTTTCAGAACAGTAAATACTGAGGAGAGATTTTGATACCCAGAAGTGGAGCACTGCCATAACACAATCCTACCACATGTTGCATTACCTATAGGACCAGGTTGCAAGCAGAAAGTGGGATGACATTAAGGAGATTGTTAGTAGAAACCTAAAGAGCCTCCATGAAAGTATCATGAAAGTCTAGAGTGCTTCAAGGGGGCTGTCAGCGAGGGCTCAGGCAAAATAAGGAAAATATCATTGGAAGCAATAGGAAAGAGCTCCCTTGTTATGTAGAGGGGAAAGTATGGCAGCACTGTTGTCTGTGGTCATGTGGAAAATAGGAAATGTACCTAATGAACTCCAAGATCTAGCTAATGGAGCTTTTCAGGCAGAACACTGAAATTGCCACCCGGCTTCTTCTCAATGCCTATGATAAAATGCAAAAGACAGAGATAAGCTATAGAATGAACTGTTAAACAGAGGAGCCAAGACTTGCTGGCTTGAAAATAAAACTATTTCATATTCTCAGCCTCTCTAAACGGCAAATGATTCTAAAATTAGAAGTACTTTCTGGGCAGAGATGAAATCCAGTACACTATTAGGAAAACAGGGTCAAAAAATGAAACTGAGGCCTTGGTGGTAAGTTCTTTATTTAGATTTTTAGAAAGATCTAAGATGGTACCTCGCAGAACATTCCAATCAGACCAAAACCTTTTCAAGGACTGTGGGAGTGTTCTCTGCACATCTTCTCAGTAAAATATTGGGCCTTTAAGAATCTTAAAGGATATTGTCCCACAGCAGTGTCATCCTGAGCCCAAGGTAAAGAAGTCCTTAGCTTGAAGAAATGGAATTGTAAAGTGATATATTTAAACACACACAAACACACGTTTTTAAGAGAATTATTCTGGTGGAACCACAGCCACACTGGACTAGCATCACACTAAATATTAAGTAAAAAGAGGACTTTGAACCTGTACTATTTAGCAGGCAAGAAGCAGGCTGAGAAGGCTATTGCATTGCAAACTCAGGATTTCTTACCGGGAAAAAGAAAAGGACCACTTTGAGGGCAGAACCAAAGGCCCAGAGGGTAGGACCAATAGCCATGACTAATACCTACCAGGCAAGTGGATAGAGCCCTAATCCAAGCTCTGTAAACAGGCTGGTAATCAGTGACTGCTTTACATCTCCTGTTTTATCCTCAAGAAACTCTCCCACAGTTGTATGTTGGGGTGTGGGAGGAAGATAGGTCTCTTTAGCTCATAGGAGTTCAAATTGAGAAGAATGGGACACAAGAAGGTGTACCCCAACAACCACATTTAAGAAGCCTCACTTGCCCCTGGGCCTGATTTTGATGACAAGATCCTGGACTTTGAGCAAATACCATAATGGAATGAGACTCAATGGAAGGGGAAGGGATAGACCCTCAGATACCATTCGTCTGAGAGAATATATGTCTCCTGCTCCTTGAATGTGGGCAGGCCTATGGTTGCGGCAGAAGTGATGTGACTTCAAAAGATAAGTTATAAGAGGTAATACATTTTCCACCGGAGCCCCTCGGGACACTTCCTTTTGGAACCAGTCACCATATCCCAAGAAAGAGGGAAGACCTCATTGAGAACCACGTGAAGGTGTTCTAGCCAACAGCCCCAGCTGAGGTCACAGCCGAGAGCCAGCATCAACCTCCAGACAGGTGAACGAGTGAGCCTGGGGATGATCCAGCCCCAGCCACTATCTGATTATACCACTGAATATTTATCCCAGGTACAAACTACCTAGCTGAATCCAAGTAACCGCAGAATCATAAGAAAAAAATATAAAATAAGTCCTGTTGCTGTAAGCCACTAAGTTTTAGGACAATTCATTATGTAGTAATAGATAATTAGAACAGTTATCTATTAAAGAAATTATTTACTTTAATCCTTAACAATGCCAAAAGGATTAGCACTATTATAAACTAGGTTTTCTTTCTACAAGTATTTTTTAATAATTTTTATTGTTATGTTAATCACCATACATTACATCATTAGTTTTTGATGTAGTGTTCCATGATTCATTGTTTGTGCATAACACCCAGTGCTCCACACAGAATGTGCCCTCTTTAATACCCATCACCAGGCTAACCCATCCACCCACCCCCCTCCCCTCTAGAACCCTCAGTTTGTTTTTCAGAGTCCATCATCTCTAATGGTTCGTCTCCCCCTCCGACTTACTCCCCTTCATTCTTCCCCTCCTGCTATCTTCTTCTTTTTTTCCTTAAATATATTGCATTATTTGTTTCAGAAGTACAGATCCGTGATTCATCAGTCTTGTACAATTCACAGCTCTCACCATAGCACATACACTCCCCAATGTCTATCACCCAGCCACCCAATCCTTCCCACCCCCCACCACTCCAGAAACACTCAGTTTGTTTCCTGAGATTAAGAATTCCTCATATCAGTGAGGTCATATGATACATGTCTTTCTTTGATTGACTTATTTCACTCAGCATAACACCCTCCAGTTCCATCCACGTCGTTGCAAATGGCAAGATCTCATTCCTTTTGATGGCTGCAGAATATTCCATTGTGTATATATACCACATCTTCTTTATCCATTCATCTGTCCATGGACATCTTGGCTCTTCCACAGTTTGGCTATTGTGGACATTGCTGCTATAAACATTGGGGTGCACGTACCCCTTCGGATCCCTACATTTGTGTCTTTGGGGTAAATACCCAGTAGTGCAATTGCTGGATCCTATGGTACCTCTATGTTCAACTGTTTGAGGAACCTCCATACTGTTTTCCAGAGTGGTTGCACCAGCTTGCATTCCCACCAACAGTGTAGGAGGGTTCCCCTTTCTCCACATCCCCGCCAACATCTGTCGTTTCCTGACTTGTTAATTTTAGCCATTCTGACGGGTGTGAGGTGGTATCTCATTGAGGTTTTGATTTGGATTTCCCTGATGCCAAGCGATGTTGAGCACTTTTTCATGTGTCTGTTGGCCATTTGGATGTCTTCTTTGGAAAAATGTCTGTTCATGTCTTCTGCCCATTTCTTGATTGGATTATTTGTTCTTTGGGTGTTGAGTTTGATAAGTTCTTTATAGATTTTGGATACTAGCCCTTTATCTGATATGTCATTTGCAAATATGTTCTCCCATTCTGTCGGTTGTCTTTTGGTTTTGTGGACTGTTTCTTTTGCTGTGCAAAAGCTTTTTATCTTGATGAAGTCCCAATAGTTCATTTTTGCCCTGGCTTCCCTTGCCTTTGGCGATGTTTCTAGGAAGAAGTTGCTGTGGCTGAGGTCGAAGAGGTTGCTGCCTGTGTTCTCCTTTAGGATTTTGATGGACTCCTGTTTCACGTTTAGGTCTTTCAACCATTTGGAGTCTATTTTTGTGTGTGGTGTAAGGAAATGGTCCAGTTTCATTCTTCTGCATGTGGCTGTCCAATTTTCCCAAAACCATGTGTTGAAGAGACTGTCTTTTTGCCATTGGACATTTTTTCCTGCTTTGTCAAAGATGAGTTGACCATAGAGTTGAGGGTCCATTTCTGGGCTCTCGATTCTGTTCCATTGATCTATGTGTCTGTTTTTGTGCCAGTACCATACTGTCTTGATGATGACAGCTTTGTAATAGAGCTGGAAGTCCAGAATTGTGATGCCGCCAGCTTTGCTTTTCTTTTTCAAGATTCGTCTGGCTATTCGGGGTCTCTTCTGGTTCCATACAATTTTAGGATTATTTGTTCCATTTCTTTGAAAAAGGTGGATGGTATTTTGATGGGGATTGCATTGAATTTGTAGATTGCTCTAGGTAGCACTGACAACTTCACAATGTTTGTTCTTCCAATCCATGAGCACGGGAGGTTTTTCCATTTCTTTGTGTCTTCCTCAATTTCTTTCATGAGTATTTTATAGTTTTCTGAGTACAGATCCTTTGCCTCTTTAGTTAAATTTATTCCTAGGTATCTTATGGTTTTGGGTGCAATTGTAAATGGGATTGACTCCTTGATTTGTCTCTCTTCTGTCTTGGTGGTGGTGTATAGGAATGCCACTGATTTCTGTGCATTGATTTTATATCCTGCTACTTGACTGAATTCCTGTATGAGTTCTAGCAGTTTTGGGGTGGAGTCTTTTGGGTTTTCCACATAAAGTATCATATCATCTGCAAAGAGTGAGAGTTTGACTTCCTCTTTGCCGATTTGGATGCCTTTGATTTCTTTTTGTTGTCTGATTGCTGTGGCTAGCCTTCTAATACTATGTTGAATAGCAGTGGTGAGAGTGGACATCCCTGCCGTTCCTGATCTTAGGGGAAAAGCTCTCAGCTTTTTTTTCCCCATTGAGAATGATATTCGCTGTAGGTTTTTCATAGATGGCTTTTATGATATTGAGGTATGTACCCTCTATCCCTATACTCTGAAGAGTTTTGATCAAGAAAGGATGCTGTGCTTTGTCAAATGCTTTTTCTGCATCTATTGAGAGGATCCTATGATTCTTGTTCTTTCTTTTGTTAATGTATTGTATCATGTTGATTGATTTGCGGATGTTGAACCATCCTTGAGGCCAGGGATAAATCCCACTTGGTCGTGGTGAATAATCCTTTTAATGTACTGTTGGATCCTATTGGCTAGTATTTTGGTGAGAATTTTTGCATCCATGTTCATCAAGGATATTGGTCTGTAATTCTCCTTTTTGATGGGGTCTTTGTCTGGTTTTGGGATCAAGGTAATGCTGGCCTCATAAAATGAGTTTGGAAGTTTTCCTTCCATTTCTATTTTTTGGAACAGTTTCAGGAGAATAGTATTAATTCTTCTTTAAATGTCTGATAGAATTCCCCTGGGAAGCCATCTGTCCCTGGGCTTTTGTTTCTTGGGAGATTTTTGATGACTGCTTCAATTTCCTTAGTGGCTATAGGTCTGTTCAGGTTTTCTATTTCTTCCTGGTTCAATTTTGGTAGTTGATACATCTCTAGGAATGCACCCATTTCTTCCAGGTTATCTAATTTGCTGGCATAGAGTTGCTCATAATATGTTCTTATAATTGTTTGTATTTCTTTGGTGTTGGTTGTGATCTCTCCTCTTTCATTCATGATTTTGTTGATTTGGGTCATTTCTCTTTTCTTTTGGATAAGTCTGGCCAGGGGTTTATCAATCTTGTTAATTCTTTCAAAGAACCAGCTCCTAGTTTCGTTGATCTGTTCTACTGTTCTTTTGGTTTCCAGTTCATTGATTTCTGCTCTGATCTTTATTATTTCTCTTCTCCTGCTGGGTTTAGGCTTTATTTGCTGTTCTTTCTCCAGCTCCTTTAGGTGTACGGTTAGGTTGTGTATTTGAGACCTTTCTTGTTTCTTGAGAAAGGCTTGTATTGCTATATACTTTCCTCTCAGGACTGCCTTTGCTGTATCCCAAAGATTTTGAACAGTTGTGTTTTCATTTTCATTGGTTTCCATGAATTTTTTTAATTCTTCTTTAATTTCCTGGTTGACCCACTCATTCTTTAGTAGGATGCTCTTTAGCCTCCATGTATTTGAGTTCTTTCCTCTTATATTTGAGTTCTAGTTTCAAAGCAGTGTGGTCTGAAAATATGCAGGGAATGATCCCAATCTTTTGGTACCAGTTGAGACCTGATTTGTGACCTAGGATGTGATCTATTCTGGAGAATGTTCCATGGGCACTAGAGAAGAATGTGTATTCTGTTGCTTTGGGATGGAACGTTCTGAATATGTCTGTGAAGTCCATTTGGTCCAGTGTGTCATTTAAAGTCTTTATTTCCTTGTTGATCTTTTGCTTCGATGATCTGTCCATTTCAGTTAGGGGGGTGTTAAAGTCCCCCACTATTATTGTATTGTTGTCAATGTGTTTCTTCGCTTTTGTTATTAATTGCCTCATATAATTGGCTGCTCCCACGTTAGGGGCATAGATATTTACAATTGTTAGATCTTCTTGGTGGATAGACCCTTTAAGTAGGATATAGTGTCCTTCCTCATCTCTTATTACAGTCTTTGTTTTAAAATCTAATTTGTCTGACATAAGGATTGCCAGCCCAGCTTTCTTTTGGTGTCCATTAGCATGGTAAATGGTTTTCCACCCCCTCACTTCCCTCACTTTCAATGTGGGGGTGTCTTGGGTCTAAAATGAGTCTCTTGCAGACAGCATATTGATGTGTCTTGTTTTTTAATCCAATCTGATAGCCTGTGTCTTTTGATTGGGGCATTTAGCCCTTTTACATTCAGGGTAACTATTGAAAGGTATGAATTTAGTGCCATTGTATTGCCTGTAAGGTGACTGTTACTGTATATTGTCTGTGTTCCTTTCTGGTCTATGCTGCTTTTAGGCTCTCTTTTTGCTTAGAGGACCTCTTTCAATAGTTCTTTGAGGGCTGGTTTTGTGTTTGCAAATTCCTTTAGTTTTTGTTTGTCCTGGAAGCTTTTTATCTCTCCTTCGATTTTCAAGGACAGCCTAGCTGGATATAGTATTCTTGGCTGCATATTTTTCTCGTTTAGTGCTCTGAAGATATCATGCCAGTCCTTTCTGGCCTGCCAGGTCTCTGTGGATAGGTCTGTTGCCAATCAAATGTTTCTACCATTGTAGGTTACATATCCATTCTCCCGAGCTGCTTTCAGGATTTTCTCTTTGTCTCTGAGACTCGTAAGTTTTACTATTAGATGTCGGGGTGTTGACCTATTATTATTGATTTTGAGAGGGGTTCTCTGTGCCTCCTGGATTTTGATGCCTGTTTCCTTCCCCACATTAGAGAAGTTCTCTGCTATTATTTGCTCCAATGTACCTGCTGCCCCTCTCTCTCTTTCTTCTTCTTCGGAGATCCCAATTATTCTAATGTTGTTTCATCTTATCATATCGCTTATCTCTCGAATTCTGCCCTCGTGATCCTGTAGTTGTTTATCTCTCTTTTTCTCAGCCTATTTATTTTCCATCATTTGGTCTTCTATATCGCTGATTCTTTCTTCTGCCTCATTTATCCTAGCAGCTAGTGCCCCCATTTTTTATTGCACCTCATTAATAGCCTTTTTGATTTCGACTTGGTTAGATTTTAGTTCTTTTATTTCTCCAGAAAGCGTTTCTCTAATAACTTCCACACTTTTTTCAAGCCCAGCTAGTATCTTTAAAGTCATGATTCTGAACTCTAGGTCTGACATCGTACTAATGTCCGTATTGAGTAGGTCCCTGGCAGACGGTACTACCTCTTGTTCTTTTTGCTGAGGTGATTTTTTTCGTCTTGTCATTTTGTCCAGAGGAGAACAGATGAATGAGAGAACAGAATGCTAACAGGTTAACAATGTCTCCAGCAAATATACTCTATACAAATCAGAAAAGACCTGAAACCAGGGGACAAGAAAGGGAAAGAAAGAAGAGAGGGAAAAAAAGGAAAAAGAAAAAGATAAAAACAAACAAAAACAGAACAAAACAAAAAAAAACAGAATATGATCAAATACGATCAGGCTAGTGCATAGATCAGTGCCACACACTAGCTTTTGGGCATATTTTGGTCTGTTAGAAGAAAGTGCCTGCTAAATTTTAAAGGAAGAAAGACTTATATATGTACAAAATAAGGGTTGATACAATGAAGGGATGGCAGATGACTGTAAAGATGAAAATTATAAAAGATTTTATAAAAGGAATTGATAAAATAAGAAGTTGTTTTTTAAAAAGAAAGAAGAAGATTTAAAAAGAAAAAGAAAAAAGAAAAAAAAAGGGAGAGAATGTGATCAGGCAGGAGAATAGAACAAAGCCATACACTAGTGATTTAGGGTATATTTTGATCTGTTAGAAGAAATTGTATCTCAAAATTTTAAAGAGAGAACAACTTATATATGTAAGCCAAAAATAAGGGTAACTACTATGAAGGGATAAAAATATGACTCTAAAAATGAAAAATAAAAAAAATTTTTTTTTGAAAAAGGGATTGATAAGATGTTGGTTGAAAAAGGGAAAAAGAAAAATTCAAAAAAAAAAACAGTTAAAAAATTAACTTTGAAAAACTAATTAATTATGGTAAAAAAGCCATGAATTCTATGTGCAGTATTCCCCTAGCGCTGGAGTTCTCCCGTTCTCCTTGATCGGTAAACTTGGTCTTGGCTTGCTGGCTGTTCGTGCTGATCTTCTGGGGTAGGGGCCTATTGCCGTGGTTCCCAAATGTCTTTGCTGGAGGCAGAATTGCCCCGCCCTTGTGAGTCCGGGCTAAGCCAGCTGCTCCAGTTTGCTCTCAGGAGCTTTTGTTCCCTGCAAGCTCTCGGTACAGCTTTGGAGGACCAGGGTGAAAATGGTGGCCTCCCAATCTCCGCCTGGAGGAGCCGAGAACTCGGGGCCCCGCTCCTCAGTGTACCCCCAGAGAAAAGCAGTCACTCCCGTCTCCCCAGTCTCCGGCCACACTCTGCGCTCACCGGCCTGTGATCAAGCGTTTCTATGTCTGGCACCCGACCATGTGTGGAGTCTCCAAACCCAGCAGATCCCTGCGGTGCGCTCCCGCGCCGCTCCTCCCGGGGGAGGAAGGGGAGTCTCCCCGGCTCTGCTGCTTGTTGGGTCCCTGCTGGAGGAGCAGTAGCCTGACTGGGCCGCGGACCACAGTTTATGGCCACCCCAAGCTGAGAGCCCGCGCCTCAGCTCCATCTCTGCAGCCGGCTTCCCCGCTCCAATACCTGAGAGCTCTGCCACACTCAGGCACCCCCGGTCTTTCTGTGACCCCGAGGGTCCTGGGACCACACTGTCCCGCGAGGTTTCCACCCCCGCTTAGCCACTGGAGCAACCTCCCTCAGCGGAGCCGACTTCTAAAAGTTCCAATTTTGTGCTCCGCGGCTCCACCACTTGCCAGAAGCAGCCGACGGAGTCCCCCTCCCCCGCCGTCTATCCTCCCGAATATCACCTCGGATTCACTTCTCCGCACGTCCTACCTTCCAGAAAGTGGTCGCTTTTCTGTTCAGAGTGTTGTTACTATTCTTATCTTCGATCTCCTGTTGAGTTCGTAGGTGTTCAGAATGGTTTGATCCCTATTCAGCTGAATTCCTGAGACCAGACGAAATCCAGGTCTCCTACTCCTCTGCCATCTTGCTCTGCCCCCCTACAAGTATTTTTTAAAGTAATGTTTTTTTCTTAAATAAAAGTTTCTTTTAAGGTGATGTCTTTCTTCTTTTATATAAAAGTATGTGAAGTCTCGGGGGCACTTGGGTGGCTGTCAGTTAAGCGTCCACCTCTGGTTCAGGTCATGATCCCGGGGTCCTGGGATCTAGTCCCACATCAGGCTCCCTGCCCAGCAAGGAGTCTACTTCTCTCTCTACCCCTCCCCCCTGCTCTCTCTCTCTCTCTCAAATAAATAAATAAAATCTTTTAAAAAAAGAACAGCCTCTTAAAAAAAAAAAAAGTATGTGAAGTCTCTCATAGTCATTGTATGTTACTCTTTGCAAACCCTATCCTCTAGTTCAGATTGGTCCACAAGTGGTACCCATTATTCAGGGAGTACCATTTGGCCCACCATAGTGAGACAATCTATCCATAGAATGAACTAGTAAGGTATAAGGTAAATTGCTGTAACAGAGACTCTCCAAAATATAGTTAGAGAAGCTAAGACGATTAGTCACTCTCATTTAACAGTCCAGAAGTGAGCATTTCAGGGCCAGCAAAGGGGCTCTGCTTACAAGTTTACCCAGGGAGGCGGTCTTTTCATGCTGTTCATCTTCCAGAGACCTCCTAGGGTTATTTATCTTCATCTGCAGGGTCAACACCACTCCCTAGCACCACATTTACATTGCCATTTGCAGTAAGGAGGAGACAGAGCAGAATGGATGACAAAAAACTTATTTATTAAAATAGATTCCAGAAATTCCACCCAGATTATTACTGCTGTCCTCCCATTGGCCAAAACTTAGAGCCACCCTTAGCTATAAGGAAGGCTAGGAAATATAAACTGTAGTTGAGCAGCTATCTACTTAGTTTTGGTACAAAGGTTCTATAAAACGCCCTATGATCCCTGCTTCGTGGTATTCACACCCTTGTATAATCCCTTCCCCTCGAGTGTGAATGGGACCTGTGACTTGCTTCTAACCAGTAGAATATGGTAAAGGTAATGGGATGGACATGATTACATTACTTAAGACTGTAGTGTCCATTTTGATAGGAGATGCTTTCCCTTGCTGCCTTCCAAGATGCAAGCTGCCATGTTGTAGGTCACATACAGAGAAGGCCACACAACAAGAAAGTGAGGGCAGTGCCTGGTCCAACAACCAGCATGGAAGTGAATGCTACCAAAGACCACAAAATCTAATAGGTCAGAAGATAGAGAGTGGTTCCACCCTTCAACAAGAGAGCAACAACAACACTGGTGCCAGAGGGCAAACTTAAGGCATTTAGTGAGAGAAAACAATGACAGGGAACCAACCACTCAGTCAGCCTGGTCAGCCCAAGTCATACAAGTCAAATTACAATTAGCAGGTGCACCTGCAATCAATATAAAAAAGTTATAGTATGAATCAGATGCTAAAGAATGCCACAGTAACTTACCGTAATGTGACTATTGCCCAGTAGGGACAGACAAATCCACAAATCTGACTCCCCAGAACAATGACTGGATGAACAATGTTAACATTTTTTTCCAGTGAATCTCTCCTATTTGTGGACTAAGCTGACCAACCCCTTTTGATTGACACATTCTTTTCTGTATGTTCTTGCAATCTGAATGTGCCAGGTAAGGCCACAATGCAATTATACAGATTGTATGGATTATACAGTGTAGAGTGACTACATATAACTTGACAACACTGACTTTCATGTGGATTTCATATATTTGTATATTTATTATGAAATTTATCTGACCAGATGGAAGTCATGTGTTTTGAGGAAAGGGTGCCTTTTGTAGTAATTCCATAGAACTCTACAGATGGTTTGAGCAGTTGACTGAGGAGAACGTTTTCTAAAATGCATTCAAAATTTACTAAATAGACATATTCTATCTGACAAAAAGAAAAGCAAAAAAAAAAGTGTACTTATGACATTAAGAGAGGGGAGTGAAGAAATGCCTTTTGGGAGGTGTCCCACTTGGATATTATCTTATTTTCTTTCAATCATTTACTTTCTCATCAGCCCTCAGCCTCAACTTAGGACCCCACTCTGGTCAAATCCCCTCCTGAAGATTTTCCACCTATCCCCAAATATGAGAAGTCCCATACCACTGTCTTTTTCCTGTGTCTTGTGAACTTTGATGCCTACAGTTTCAGCCTGATTTTAATGCTTTTTTCCTCTGCTCCAGCTTCTGCCTTCTCTGAAAAAGAAGAGTGGTGGACTTTGATCCCATGAGCACAAGGAAGAAAGTAGGTGCCACAATTCCATATCAATCTTTCTACAAATAATGGCTGCAATACATTTCCTCCTGAATTATCTAATGCAAACACACCACCTCCAACGCCAAGTGTATTAGTTCCCTAGGGTTTCCATGACAAATTACCACAAACTTGGATGGCTTAAAACAACAGAAATTTATTGTCTCACCTTTCTGGAGGCTAAAAGAAATTAAAATGTCAGCACAACCATGCTCCCTCTGAAAGTTCTAGGGGAGGATCCTTCCTTGCCTCTTCCTAGAGCTCACTCCAATTTCTGCCTCCATAATCACATGGCATTCTTTTGAGTCTGTGTTCTAGTTCTCTACTTGTCATAAGGACTTTGATCATTTGATTAGGGCCCACTCTGAGTAGTCTGCCCATAGGTGTTTATTTAGAGGATCAATAGTGCTATAGATTATAGAGTGCACAGCAACCAGCATATAGTAAGTACTCGATAGCTGAAGCAGTAATAGAGAGAAGGTTCATTTGAGGCCTCATCCAAATCTGAGATTCTGTAATTTTAGAAGGGGTCTATTTAGAAGGTAGTCATTTAGTAGTCCTAACATTTTAGGACCTTAGTATTTTTATTAATAATATTATTACTACTTGGGATGCCTGGCTGGCTCAGTCAGTTAAGTGGCTGCCTTCGGCTCAGGTCCTGATCCCAGAGTCCTGGGATCAAGTCCCACATCGGTAGAAAAAAAAAATCTTAAAAAAATAATAATAATACTATTACTACCAACAATAATAGCTGCCAACCAATTGAAAACTAGTATTTCTAAGGTTTTATACTAAGTGCCTTACTGTTGTCTCAAGTAAATACCTCCATGAGGTAACTATTATCATTCCCAATTTACAAGTGAGGAAACGGAAGGCTCAGCCAGGTTACTTGATATATGCAAGGTCATACAGCTAATAAAATACAAAACCAAGATTCAATCCAAATCTGTCTGGCTCTAAAGTCGTATTTACCACTCATTACATTATTTCAAAATAGATGATGACACTTCAGAGACATAATACCAGATGGATAATAATTTTCAAGTAAGGTAGAGACACAGATGTCCTCAAGGATAGATATTTACATTTTTCACTTAAATCAAGGAGATACTATTGCTCTTCCTTGATGAGGTCTCATGAAAGAAAGACACCACATGGTTAGATCAGAAGGGTATTTGACCTTTGCTGAGCTCCATCCATGGGAACAAAACCCAAGAAATAACTGCACTGAGGCTTCCAGCCACCACTTTAAAGAGAATTTGAAACTATGGACTAGAGATAACTGCTAGGAGAATTTGTAAACTTTGGAACTCTCTCCAGTATATTTATCTCATTAAACTCTTTTTTTTTTTTTTTTCCAAAATGATTACCTGAAACTCATAAAGAGAAAAGGACTTGGGTGCTTATCTTCAGGTATAATAAAGAAAAGAAAGCTACTTTTTTTTTTTTTAACCAACCACGCCACATGGAGAAAATAAACAGACCTTTCATGACACAGCAGTGGGAAGGTCTAAAAGACAGAAAAGCCCAAGTTAAGTGGCTAAGCTTTGTAGCAAAATAGAAATAATTTGGAAGACCTGGAGCTGGTTGGAGCCTGTTTCAGCAAACAGAACATTTCACTGTCTCCCCTGGGACACAAAGATGACTGATGAAGGGACAGGCATTCAGAGTTGCACGGTAGGAGTGGTTCTCAAAATGTGGCTCCCAGGCCAAAACTTTACCATCACCTGGGAACTCATGTGATACGCAAATGGTGCAGCCCCATTCCTGACCTACTGAATCAAAACCTCTGGGGATGAGGCCCAACCATCTGTATTTTAACAAGCCTCCAGATGATTCTATAGACGCTAAAGTTTGTAAGCCATTGCGCCAGGGAAGAAGATTTGGCTCATTATAGAATTCCACCTCAGGAGGTACTGTTCTCCTGATGCAAGGTAAAAACAAAAACAAGTTGATTAGAAAGTAGCTGTGCTGTGAAAGCTAGAGAAAATGATTCATTTCTTCAATATTCACCAATAGAAAGTATCACCAAAGAAGCAAGGCAAATAATCCATTGAATGATCATGAATCATCACTCTCCATAGCATCTATCCTCCATGAATATTGCTACACAATCCATGTTTGTTTGCTGACAATTTTACTTGCTAACCAAAACCAAGAAGTTACTATAAATGATATAAAAATAGGACTTAAAATTAGTGAAACTTACCATATCAGTTAGCAATGAATTTGGCTGAAAACAACATATGCCTAAGATAAACACATATTATTCATTCCAGTCAGGCACATTAAAGAGAAAAAAATGAAAATTAAAAAAAAATCCAGATTCTAGTTATCATTGGGAAAATCAGGCACTGATGTCCTAAAAGGAAAGGTTCATTATTCATATATACTCATGAACTTGTTTAAAATGTGACAAATCCTACTGCTCAATACACTGGGAAATGTTTGTACATTCTAATGGGTTGGAAAAATGAAGAAAAAACAGTACACAAGATCACACCCAAACCCATCTGAAACCATGACGTTTTGCTTCCCAGATTTCAATATATGAATTTTTAGATTTACATTTCTCATAACAAATAACCAATGTCCTTAGCATTATATCATATAGAACCCATTTTCAAACTTTTTCTTCAGAGATTGAGTACATCAAAAAAGGAAGAAATATTTTAAAATAAACCTTTTTATTGAAGAAAAAGAAATGCAAGGCCTCTTACCATGAAGATAAATCCCATGAGGCTGCATAAAGAAAGGTAGCTAAGCCATAGATAAAAGCAAACTCCCAGCTGCAAAACATTACACAAATGTCAATGATGCTGGACTGATGCCAAAACCCCTCAGTGAGAGGAACTGAGAACAGGAGTCACATAGGTTTCCGCAGTGAGGGAAGGGGAAGCCATCCAGGAATTCTATCTGCCGTAACTATAGAGGTGACAGCAGACAGTCCTTATCTTCAAGTGCTTAAAATTTTTCTTTACTCCAACAATGATAACCCAGAGAAGATACTGATGTTGATGGGGAAGGCGGGAGACAACACGAGAGCAGCAATTTTTTTCAGTTTAATTCATACAGTTCTCCTTCCAACTTTGCTGTATTCAGAGACACCTAATTAAATTACCATATGTTTTGAAAAGAACATTTTTTCACTGCATCTAAAACAAACATATGGCGAAATATTTTTTTCAGTGTTATCTTTTAAATAAAGTGAAGAAGAATTGACATAGTATATAATACTTCTAATATATAAGAAGTTTGAAGACCTTTGAGATCTAACATCAGAATAGATGGATTAATAATTTTCTTGACATATTTTTGCATGTTTGATTAATTAATTGGTGTCTTGAGACTATGTCATTTTATATCAAGATTTGAATGTACATGGGTTAATTTAGTAATGGATATCATTTTAATTGGATTCAAAATTGGGGTATATGTCTCTGAGGATCTTAACTGGTCAGGGTAGTCAAAAGTATTAATTAATGCACTTCAGAATATTAACTTATTTTCTGAATGCCTTATGGTCCTCCTGAGTTCATAAAGTTTTCCTCTCAATACAAACTCATGCCCATACATTTGGGTGTTATAAAAGATTAGTCAAATGTAAAATTACAAAAGAAAAGCAAAAAAAAAATTATCGTAGGCCTTCTGTTACTGATTTTTAAATTAGTTTACTAAAAATGCACTTGCAGTATCTAGAAAAAATTCCACTGTATGTTTCTTGGATGCCTACATCTACTTTCTATCAAATAGCAATGCATCAGCCAGTGTTATCAAATTAAGCTGTTGAAACAATGACTTGTGTCAATCTTTTTGGAAATATATGTGTCACAATAAAATGGCAAGTAATTTGGTGGTCAGAAAACATGAGATTAGTTGTGGCTCTTTCAATCACTATTTTTGCAACACTGACCGAGTTACCTTGTCTTTCTGTATCCAGTGCCCTTCTTTGTAAAATGCTGCTCACTCTCACACTGCCGTGGCTCATTAGAGTCTGGGTCTGTGAAGCCTGCAGAGAGAAGAGATTGGACCTATTTGCTAACGCTGTCATACTCACTGCCCACCAATCACTTACGGACACCAAATGCAAGGTGTTGCATGTCCCACCATTTGCAAATGTGAGATTTAGAGAAACTTAGTATTAAAATTCCACCCAAAATAGCAATTTTTTTAGATGAAGAAAGAAAAGCTTGAAAACAATATTTACAGTTCTGTTTCTGTCCCCAAATTCTTTGCATGTTCTTACATGATTATGGGAATAATATTTTAAAAGATCAAAAAGGATGCAAACCAAATTCTAACCATGCCTGCCATTCAAGGGGAGAATGGGATGGAAAAAGTTAGAGGGGGGAAAATGTGAAGAGAGATGTTGACTTTTTCCTCTGAATAGTTGTGTATATTGTTAAATTTTTACAATGGGCATATATTCATATATCATGTGCAAGTGTTTTACAAGATAAGGTTTACTAGTTTTTAATACACAGAACACTAACTTGCTGAATGTCAGAAATCTAAGAAACAACAACTCTCACACACAAAGGATTTCCTTAAGCAATTGTATGGTCTTATCTAAAACACAATCTCCCCAACCACACCCACACCCACCCCCAAAAAAACTTCAAGCACTATGATAATTTGTTTTTAAAAAGTCACTAAAATAAAGTAATAAAAGATATAACACAAAATAATTCCTATTTTAAGTTTTACTCTTGGTTTGCTTGACTTGCTGTCGCCTCTGGCTGGGCCTCTCCTGGAACTACAGTATCAAACAATAGCTATTTCGAGTGATAGATCAAGGATTATGAATTCTCTAAGAACAAAAGAGAGGCTATAATTTGCCAAAGCAAAAAATGATGTTTGTCTCCTGAAGTGAGGGCATATTAGCACCAAGTGCTACGGGGTATACCCCCTAGACATATAGCATGCAAAAATACATATGTATATTAATACAATTTGCACAAGATGATAACCTGACACCTTGGCATCAATACAAATGTTCTAAACTAGGTAAGAATATTTAGCTACCATTGATTGAAGTCTATGCTGGCCACTTAAATACATTGTCATTTACCTTAAAACTTAGTAGGTAGGTATTATGGCCTGAACTATAATCTCCCCAAATTTATATGTTGAAGTCCCAGCCCCCAGTACCTCAGAATGTGACTCTATTTGAATCTAGGGTCTAAAGTGGTAATTAAGGTAAAAGTGAGTGGGTGGTCCCTAATCCAATGTGACTAATGTCCTTATAAAGAGAGGAGATTTAGGACACAGACATGTAGAAGCAACAGCTTGTGAAGAGTTTGGAGGACAATCATCTATAAGCCAAGGAGAAAACCTTAACTTGGATTTCCAAACTCTAGAATTGTTAGGAAAATCAATTCCTGTTCTTTAAGCACCCAGTCTATGATAGTTTGTTATGGCAGCTTTAGCAAACTAATATAGTAGGTTAGTTAGTTTATCCTACTACCTGATTCTTTTGAGATTTATTCAAGTCCAGGTAGTGTGCCCCAAAGAACTTGTAATGGATATCTGTTTTGGTAACAGTACCCTATTCTTTCTAAGGGTTTCTATTCCATGGAGTTCTGATGGGTCTACAACAAAGGGTGAGCATATGATCAAGACTATGACATCCTAAGATTCCTTCCCACTGCAACTGGCCCAGGTGCAACTTCTGGCCCAAGTTTTCAATCAGCCTTTGTCTCTCAGGATCTAAAACTTGAGTAGAGTCACACAGGATAGAAGGAATTTTAGGCATAGTACCCTAAACAGACTCTCCGTAAGTTTTTACCATATAGATCCCTGGGGCCACCTTGGTTGTTGACCTTCCCAAGGCCTTACATTTTCAACCCTTTCTCTGGGGCTGAGTCAATTCATTTCTTTTGCCCTAAGCTCACTAGAGATAGTCTTTGTTCCTTGAAGCTAAAAACACCTTAGTGATACACATATTATTTTGTACAACTGAGTCTCTCACATGATAGTCTCTTAATAAATGAGTTAATTGTATAGTCCTGGGTCCCTTAAGGAAAAAGTGTTTGAAAATGTCTTGCAAAATAGAACTCTTCATCACACCTATCTATCCAATGTGGGTAGGTGGCAATGCCATTTCACGTATGAAAAGGGTCAAAAAACAGTAACATACAAACAGACCTTTGCAACATATCAAACAGAACTTACTAAAAAATTAAGGGCAAGAAGAAAGAGTACACAGAATTTTGCATTGAACTGCAGAAGTATAGAATTTGCTCAACAACCAGGTTGGAATTTGTACCTGCAGCACACTATGACACAGCTAACCAGGAGCTGGAGAGTGAATGAGTGCCAGAGTTTTGCAGTGGTAACTTTGCCCTACTGAACCCTCACCCACAAAAACCTGATGGTTTCCACAGAGAATCTACTTCATTACTAATGTGACTTAATATCATGATTTGGTAATACAATTTTAAAATCACTTTCAGTAGTTGTGTGTCCTGATATCCCTACACAAGTGATATGCAAAAAAAATTCTATTTGCCAAAATAGTGATTTACCGCAGTGGAAACTCCTTATTCTGCACTTTTTATATCATTTGCATTTTGTTGGCATAAAGTTGATAAAAAAATATATACTCTCCCAATCCCCTATCATTTATAATTTTAAAATTGCCTAGATCCAGATAATACAATTAAATCCCTGAATTAACATAACCCTTTTCTGCTTAAATTTTAAAACATCAATATAGCTTTCACTTACCTTTCCATCCTCCTTCAATATTAGAAATTAAATTTCATTAACTGGCTTTTTTTAAAATACCTGGGAGATTTTTACTTGAGGTCTCTGCTTTTCCTTACCCAAAGAACTACTGCAATAGTTTTCAAAAGCTTTATAAGCCACGATTTAAACTGATTTGATCATTCATGAAACTGGTATCATGCGCACTGCCAGCTCGCTACCTTAATTAGTAAGTATTAGGATGACCTTTTACATTCCAGTGAAGTAAATCACCTCCTGAGGTAGGTTAACGAATGGAATCAGCAGTAGTCTTATCATATCCTACATCTAAGGAATTTTGCAGGTGTCCCCACTAGTAGCCACAGAGCTAATGTTTATTTGCCCAACTACAAATCTACAAATCAAAATCTCTCCTTTCCTCTCCCTTCCTGCATCCTTCCCCCCTCTCTCCCTTCTCATAACCTCTCCCCTGCTTTAGTTTCTGAATGTTTCATTTCAATATTCTGGACCAGTCAATCCCAATTTAGCTTCCAAAGAGAGACAAACACAGGAAGAGAAGACAGTTATGACTTACGAGGTGCTAAAAGCTTCCACGGTGCTTTTTCCTTTATGTAACAGTTAACATCATCCCCAAATTCCCACACTAATAACCACAGGAGAAGTTCAAGGCCTGGTATCTCCAGATCAATGCTGTTAAAATATACACAACTGCAGTGCTAAGTTAGCACATGAATAGCCATTAACATGGTAGGGGGTCATGTGCTAGGGAAGAATACCCAAACAGTAAGTAGTAATAGACCCAGACATTTAAGCCCTGACATGATCCAGTCAGCAGAAGAACCACAGATTTAAAGACAGGAGTTGGGGTGCCACTGTGGCTCAGTTATTTAAGCGTCTGCCTTCGGATCCGGTCATGATCCCAGAGTCCTGGGGATGGAGCATGGGGACTCCCGATTCAGCAGGGAGTCTGCTTCTTCCTCTCCCTCAACCCCTCCCCCTCTTCTTGTGCTCTCTCTCCCCCCTCCCCTCGCTTCTCATGTACTCTCACTCTCTCTCTCTCAAATAAATAAAATCTTCAAAAAAAAAAAAAGGAATGAAGAAATAAAATGGTATGATCTGTAAGGAGATAAGGAAGTCAGCACACTATAGTAAACTGTCTCAATGAGATTGATAGGGGCAGATTCACATTTGTGTGGTCTATGGAGTTACAAATTTTTTAAAAATAGAACAAAAGTGAGTATTTAGAATGAGAGAAGGAATAACAATTTACTCAGTTTTAAAAGCTGACAAATATGACAGACTTTTAATACTGTTTTTCAACATTTTTAACCTGCATACTCATTGACCACTTCTTCAAATGACAACAGTTAGGTCATATTTTCTATCAGGAGAATAGAAAAGTAATTCAATCTTCTAGTATGGCTGGTAGATTTTTCTTTTTTTTTAATTAATTGATAGATTCTAAAAATTTCTTTTAATTTCACAATGCCTGCTTCTTTTCAAATTCAACAAAGCCTCTCATTAAGTCTTTTTCATATATGATTAGTTTCTGGTTCTATACATTTCAAACATTGTTTCTCACCACTGCCTACATACTTTCAGTGCCAAGAACACGTTCACATGTCAACATGCTCCCGGATCTTGCAGCTTCAGATACAGATGCCACTGTCAGAAGCAAGTTTCTACAAGGGGACAGTAGCTTTGTTTATGAACCCACACTTTCAACGTAGAAAACACATCAACAGACTTTCTTGTTACAAAATTTCTATGCAACCAAGTCATGAGATACGGAAGCATTTAGAGTATCAGGCAAATCTACATCCACTTTTAATTGTATGTTAAATGTAGTAAATCACATGAATTTGCCGATAATTTCCTCCTCACCAGAGCAGTTGCTTCTTGTGTGATCTGGCTTTCTTCCAGCCTTTTTAGATAGCAATGCTGACCAAATTATCCTGTTATTCAGAAAACTCAATGAAACATTAGATCATATTTATTTTCAATAATTAAATTCATACCCAGCTGCTGAACAAGAAAAGCATTCTTTCTAATGCAAACCAAAATCAGTTTTAAAAAGACATTGCTCACAAAGAGTGCATGTAATGAACCAGAATATCCTAAATTTACAGCTACACATAGCCATGTAGACAACTATAGATGCATTAATTTGCAGGCAGTAAGGGGAAGTCCTATTCACATTATTTCATTCTTATAAAATGCAATGTTCTACCATAAACTAAACAGTTTACTAAAGATTTGATAATCATTCCCAAAATGCCTAATATAAAAGCTAGAAACAGTATTTCCATAGATTTAATTGAAAGCATCTATTCACACTATTCTTTTTTTTTTAAAGATTTTATTTATTTAATTGACAGAGAGAGAGGGAACACAAGCAGGGGGAGTGGGAGAGGGAGAAGCAGGCTTCCCGCTGAGCAGGGACCCCGATGCGGGGCTCGATCCCAGGACCCTGGGATCATGACCTGAGCCGAAGGCAGTCGCTTAACCAGCTGAGCCACCCAGGCGCCCCTATTCACACTATTCTTAGGATGGCTGTGAAATTTCTGATTTGTGTCACAATGACTTTATAAAATTAAAAAGCTATACAGTTTTTTTACTCTGAATTTACTAATTTGCTAACACATGGAAATCTAACAAAACTTTCTTATCACTCATTTGGTCCTCTAGGAAATTCCCACAGAAAATAAGGTAAGAAGTCCAAGACAAAATAAATAGGTTTTAAAACTTGCTTTAATTATTAACAACAGTAAAATGTTATTTAAAGGCAGCTGTTGTCAATCATGGATGCATATTAGAATCATCTGGGGAGCTTTTAAAACTCCTACTGTCCAGATCACACCCCAGATAAATTAATTAGAAATTTCTGTATATAAGACGCAGGCAGCAGTAGTTTTAAAAGGGCCAAGTGATTCTGGTGTGTATTATAAGTTAAGAACAATTGCTTTATAGTATATTCATAATCAGCTGGCAGGCAAGAATAGACAAGAACACATTTAAGGATATTTGCTATGATTTATTTCAAGCTGTACAAAGTACCAAAGTCATTTGGTACCCAGGCTTTCCAGATGGCAAGTGATCCTCAAAGCAGGAATAAGAAGGGTAAAGATTACTTCAATGTGACTATAAGGCTTTTTGTTAAGACTTCAGAAAAATTACCCCTGTCCACTAGACAAGCAACCTTCCAGGACTAATATGTGCTTTGTCTCACACACCTTGAAAGACAGCCAGACAGATAGAGTGCACTGTCTTGCAGAGATTTGTGGGTGTGGCTTTTACCTAATGGAGTGAACCCCAAAAAGATTTACAGAAACGTTTAGGAAAATTGTACTAACAAAAGCCCCACTGGCTTAAACGAAAGGGGACAAAGCAGAAGAGGCCCTAGTGCCACCACTCTTCTACAGAGGGTAGGAAGATGGCTTAATCTGGCCACTGCCACTGGGGACATGGACGAGGAGGGATGACACAGAGGACAGAACCAGAGAGCTTGTGCCCAGATAGAGTTCAGAATTGCTATTGGTCAGAGGACTTGTCCGACTACCAGTCAGAGGACTCATTTCCTAGCTACCATGAAAAATTACCACAAATTTGGTGAATAAACACAAATTTATAATCTTACAGTTCTCTAGATCAGAAACCTAGTATGAGCTTTACCAAAAAAAACAAAAAACAAGGTTTTGGCCAGGCTTGAAGAGAGAAACTGCTTCCTGCTCATTCTGGTTATTGGCAGAATTCAGTACCCTAAGATTATAAGAACAAGTTCCCTATTTTCTTGCTGGTTGTAAATGGAAGGCAGTTTCCAACTTCTAAAGATCATCATATTCCTTGGCTCATGACCTCATAATCCATCTCCAAAGCCAGCAGCAGCCTCTGTCTGGCTTACTTTCTGCCTTCCTCTTCCACTTTTAAGGACTCAGGTGACTAGATTAGGCCCACCTGGACAATCCAGAACAATCTTCCCATCTCAAGGCCTTAACCTTAACACATCTGCAGAGTCCCTTTTGCCATGTAAAGTAACATGCTCACACATTCTGGTATTTAGGATGGGATCTTTGGGCATCCTTTTTTCTGCATACATTGATCACCAAGTGCTATAAGCCTTCTGTTCTGCTTTTTTTGTTTGTTGGTTGGTTGGTTGGTTGGTTGGTTGGTTTTGTTCTCCTGCTTTTTAATGGAAATGTCTACTTTGGTGATCCTATCTCTATCCTACCAGTGTACACGTTAAGGGTGAAGGCAGGGAGGGCTGACAGCAGCAAAGAGGGACAGATAACCACTCTTTTTAATGCACAAGTCTTCAGAGCAACTGGATCTGAACTCCAGGAGCGGTACCTAAGCAGCCACACATGAGGAACCTCAGCCACATCTGGATCTGATTCAGATGAAGAGCTCTTTGATTTTGAGCTGATGCTGTAGCAAAATGACATGGTGTAGGACCTTGGAACATTTTGCATGGGAGAGGTATATAAATAATGTGCAACCAGAAGGCAGTCTGTGGTAGACTGAAGACGACATGCTACCGCTCCATCGAGAGGAGGAGGCTGCATCCCCTCCCCTTGAATCTTGTGACGGCTTTGACCAACAGAGTATGACAGAAGTGATGCAGTATGACTTCCTCAGCCCATTATTGTGCCTGTCAATAAAAATTCTCAAAAAACATGTGTCGAGTGAGTGGATAAATAAAAAGCCTACCCTTTGTAGAAGTCAGGGAAGAAGATTCCCTTAAATACTAACAATTGTGTATAGTCACATAACCACCTATTGGAGACTTACTATGTGCCAGGCAGTATGCTATGTGCTTTAATCCATGTATTATAATTGTATTATCTGCACTTTATAGATGAGAGTGGAGAGATTAAGCAATATGAATATAATCATATGGTTAGGAAATGATGTCACAGATTTCACACCTGGGTCCCTCTAATGCCAGTAGCCTTCTTCCTTTCTTTCTTCCTTCTTTATTTTCTTTTTAAGTTTCTTTTAAGTTATTCACATAAATGGCAAAAACAATACCACAAACAGTGCAGAAGAGTGTATAGTTGAAAATATGTCTCCCTCTCACCACTGATCCTAGTCTCTGTTCCCCTCCACAAAGAAAAGCACCACTACTAGTTTCCTGTGTATCATCCTAAATATATCCTAGGCATTTTTTTTACACAAATAGTAGTATTTTAAACATAGTGATTCAACATTTTTTCATATAACCATGTCTCCAAAGTCCTTAAACTACATACTGCACACACACACACACACACACACACACACACACACACACACAAACACACATACAAAAACTGGGAAATCTCAAAGTAATTTGAGGCAGTCTATTTGTTTAAACTATAAAATAGTTATTTGACCCAAACAAATATTTTATTCCTCCAGTTTTTTTTTCAATTAAATCTCTTAAATATCTATTCCATACTTTATAATAGTTTAGGGGCATCAACTATTATGTTCATTAAGCAAATGAAAAAATGTGATGTAATTAAAATAGTAATATTAAAATTTTATTCAAGATATAGACACCTATAGAATCCTGAACAAAGGAAAAATGGAAGAGGTTTAGGTCTGACACTACTGATTTTTACTAACTACTAGGGAAATAATATGAGACATATACAAGGAAAACATACGGGCATTTTCCACAGAGTTATGAAATATTTATTCTTAAACATTCTGAACCTATAGCTAATTATCATATGGAAAAAAATTCTCTTGGCTACCTCTTATGCTATGTTTGTTTCCATCTATTATTGATGCAAAATAAAATTTGAGTGGAAGTTTTCTAAAGACATAGCAAAAAAGTTTTATTAGTAAAAAAAAGAAAATATAAATTTCACAAAGGAGGAAAGGAAAATTTTATAATATGAAAAATTAATTCAATACTTCAAGAATAACTCTCCTGGAATAGGCATTTATGTTAAAAAATATGAGAAAGTTATCAAACTGCATCTTTCAGGATAAATTTGGCCAATAAATGTCACACAGAATAAAACTATCAATTAATAAAACCGGTCTTTCCTTTAGTAGTAAGAAAAAAAAATGGCCCAAATGTTTGGTTATAAGTTTTTCATCACACCTGGGTAGCTTATACATCAAAGTGACACCCTACATAATATATATACACAAATAATTCACATTTGTCTCAGTATGGATATCCCCCAGAAGCATACTCTGCAACAAGGATTCTGGTACAAGTAGCTCATTTGAGAGGAGGTCCCAGGAAAAACTGGTGGGGTGGGAAGTCAGAGAGGGGTGTTTTGTCAAGACAGTTAGCACTATGGGCAACCAGACTTGATATCTCATTAAAAAAAAATCTGTTGGCCTTGAACATGCCTAATCTATGGGTATTTATCTACTATCACTGGTTGAGGGCTGTTGATTTGTGGACAACTTTGACCTGCTGAGAACACAGGCAAGGGTGCTCAGACACAGAGAAAGCCCTCAGACAGTGACAAGGCATTTGCAATACAGGGGTGGAACCTGAGGGAATATGGGCAGTCTTGGCTATATATTTTAAACCAGGGGTAGGCAAATGTTTTCTGTAAAGGGCCAGAAAGTAAATATTTCAGGCTTTGCAGGCCATTTGCAGCTGCTCGACTGTGCAGCTGTAGCACAAAAGCAACCATAGGTAACACACAAATGAAGGAGCCCGGCTGTGTCTCAATAAAACTTGATTTATAAGCACTGAAATATTAATTTCATATCATTTTCACATGTTACAAAATGTCATTTTTTAAATTTTTTTCAACCACTTAAAAATACAAAAACTATTCTTAGTTTGCAGCCATACAAAACAGGTGGTAGGCTATATTTGGCCCACTGGCCATAGTTTGCCAACTCCTGTTTCAGACTATAAAGATATTTACTAAACATTTATAAAATCCCAGGGGAGATAACATTCAATTTGCAAGAATATTATAAAATAATATTTAATAACCAACCTAATACAAAAACTGCCCTAATGTTTTGAAAATAGTTTATTTCCATTTTAGTTTACTGATCTATGCTGAAGTTACTAATGAGTTATTAAATAAAGTGAACATGTACGTGAAAATCCAAGTGACTTAAATTATCTTTGATTTATTAAAAAGCTGATAGTTTAATCTCATTCTTTTAAGTCAGAATAATCTTATATCTGATGACTGCAAATATATATATATATGAACTACTAGATCACAGAGTTTTTCATCAGTCTTAAGTGCACTGTGCTAATCTGCATATTTAAATTAACTGTGAAGTATACATAACATAATCCAAGTAAGCAAGTACAGAATGTCATTTTATAGAAGGAACTTGGGTGAACTGCTTGGAAGGCAAGGCTAGTCTTGGGCTATGTTTGTATGCAAAGCATGTCACTTTTCTTTAGGTCATAAATTTATTTGGGATTAATTTATAGGATAGAAGGAAGAAATAGTGTAGATTACAGAAGGGTATAAAATCTCCTCCTGAAAGGGGCCCTTTATGTCAACACTACAGCAGGCAAAAGAGTCAGAAAACCTAAGTGCAAACCTTCCACATAAGACATATGTCCTTGAGGAACCCATCTGACCTCTCTGATCATCACTTATTTTGAAAATAGTCATTAAACACCAACTACAATGCAAAAAGCACCTTGCTTGATGCTGGAGTTGGTCAGCAAAGGTATGATAAGGAATCAGACTGAGAGACATATCTGGGTTAAAGTTGGCTGGACTTCACTTATTAGATGTGGGATGAAACAGAGCAATAGTCTGTGAGATCTCAAATTGCTAGCAGATTTGGTGGACTAGGTGAATTGTGTTGACACTGATCTAGATATATTATACAGAAAGAAAAGAAATTTGTGGAGGAAAATCACAGTTTGGCTTTGAGAAAAGTGTTTCAGTTGTCTGCATTATGCCCAGAATACTCACAGTAATCGAAGCCTAAAATTAAAAGACATGTCTGAGCAAAAGGGTTAGATTTAGGAGTCTCTAATCCATGGAGAGCTGAAAGAGAAAATAGAAGAGGCTGAAGACAAAATTCTGATAGACACAAAAAAGTTCTTGTTGGTAAAATGGATATAATTATGGGTCTCAGAACAAGCATTCTGAAGGCACAGGTATACTTTAAGAGGTTCTGCTGAACATTATTTGTGGACTCAGCCAGTATCTATATCTTCTAGGTACCAAGCCCAGTGCCCAGTCATCGCAGATTTGCAGCAAAGAACCAGACAGACAAATTCTATGAGTCATGGAACTTAGTCTATGTGAAGACACATTTAACAAGTACACAAAGAAGTAAAATAAGTCCAGACTGTTCCAAGTAGTAGGAAGAAAATGAACAGAATACTCTGATACAGAGAAGAACAAGGAACCTACTTAGAATTTTTTTTTTAATTATGGTTTGTTAAGACCAAATTTCTCTGAGGAGGTTTCATTTAAGCTGAGACCTGAGAGAAACAATGGAGTAAGCATTCTAGAAAGATGGTATCAAGTACAAAATCCTTTTGTAAGAGAGAGTTTGATCTGTTCTCAAAACTGCCAGAATGCCTGCATGACTAGCAAATGGGAAGGAAGATAGATAGAGATGGAGACAGGGCATGGGTCTTATAAGGTCAGGTAAAGCATGAGGCTACGATTTGAGAGTTAAAAAATAAAACAAAGAAAGGAGTTAAGGATGACTCCCAGTTTTCTGATTTTATTAGCTATATGGATAGTTGTGTAATTTTCAGAGAAAATAAAGACCCAGAAAAAGACACATTTGGGGCTAAAATCTAGAATTTTATTTGTACATATTAGGTTGAAGTATGTACAGGCTGCCAAGTGGGAATGTCAAAAAGGCATGTGGGTATAAAAGTCTAGAGTTCAGAGGAGAGGTTTTGACTGAAGAAATACTTTGGAGCTATGTGTGATATTGTAAGGTATGAGAAGAGATGAGATTCTCTGAGAAGAGTGATACATCAATTAGTAAATGTTTGCTAAATGAGTGACTGAATAAACCATTTAAATATAAGTCTTTAAGACAGACAGATACAGATTTAAATCTTGACTGTGCCACTTGTGAGTTGTGTGACATTGGATAAAAAATTTAACCACGCTGAACACAATTTTCTCATCTGTAAAGATGGAAACAATAATAAAGGGCTCACTTGATAGTCTTTAGGACTAATGAAGTTACAGGTGTAACGTGCCTAACAATGCATGTCATATAGCAAATTCTGATAAATGTTAACTCTCCACCATCCCACTTCTCCAACACTCCATAGGTAGGTGAAATTTACTCTATCTTTACCAAAGCTTTTTATGTGCCAAGCAGCAAATTATCTCTTGTCCCTTCCCACCTTCTTCCTTTTTTCCTTCCTTCCTCCCTCTCTCTTTCTGTACCCTTTTTTCTCTTTTCTTTCTTTCTTTTAAAACCCACTGAGTGCTTACTGATATTTAGTGCTTCATTTGGTTACTGAAGAGACAGCAATGAACAAAAGTGTAGTAGGAAAGAACACAACTCTGTGTCTTTCATCATCCCCAAAATAGAATTAAATCAAATACCTAAAATTCTAACAATGATAAAAACCAGTCACTACAAAAGAAAAAGACTGGAAAAAACCTGTTAAAACAGTTTTCTGGGATAGCTGAATAAATGAGCAATTGCAATCATTCTATTAAAAAAAACTTGATTTTCTCACAAAACATTCATATTTGTGTCCTTAACCTCTTAGACTTAATTCTTTAACAGTAAAATTGAGTTCACACTACCTAATATGAAGGGTGGTTGTGGGGCTAAGGGAGACCATCTACTTAAAAGATCCTGCACAATACTGAGTACAAAGCAGACAATTAACAAAGTTATTTCTAGCTCCCTTCCCCTTCTTCTTGCATTTAAAAAATAATTTCTAATATTAAACACACATACATGCACACCCCTACCTCAATCTTTCCTAGAAATATGAAAAATTAAGTTAAATTTTAATGAACATAGACAAATCTGACTTTTTTGGAAATCATCTTTTATATTAAGAAAAAAGTGGCAGTTTTAACTGTTGTAAGGCTATCAAAAATAAATCAAGTATAAATATAAGACACTCAGGATTGAAACTCTGTCATATAACTATAGTTTATACTGTCCAGAAATATGTCTTTGTTCTTAAAAGTTATTGAAATTGGCATTTGAAATGTTTTTACTTATTAGAAGGTGTAAAGTAATTCACAGTACTTCTTGAAAAAAAAAGGTCACAAAACGGAATCTGAAAAGCTGGTATTTGGCCAGCAGATGGCACCAGGATCCCAAATATCTTTGTGCTAGGCAAACAAAAGAACATTCAAAACTTAATTTAGGCTGTAAGGTTAGTCAATTGCTTCTGTTGTGCTTTTCTGGTATATGCACAACCATCTTGAAGAATCACGGGAAATTATTTCCTATGGATCAAGACTCCTTTAGGGGATCCTATCAGATTCCTGCTTTAGCTGTTCAAATTTTAATCTGTACAGTTTTCAAGTACAGATCTTTACCACATAAACTCAGTGAAGAATTTATTCATTTAATGTTAGGCCATGAATGAAGAAAAAATAGTAAGTAAAATTACTTACAGATATCAAATTTTAGTTATTTTAAATCCAAAGTAACATGGTAGAAACTAATTCAAATCAGCTTTCTCAAGATCATTAAGATTTATAATAGGAGGTAGAATTTCAGATGTATTAATGAAACTTGGAAATTCCATTCTTGAGGACTACATAGCTGCTTCTCTTCAAAGGAGTTTAACCTTCCTACGTGTTTTAGTTTTCAACTTGCCAATTTCAATATTAGGTGTGTTTTTCAAATCTGTCCTACATGTTTCTGCATGTTGCTATGAGCCTTTGAGTCTTTATTGTTGGTCTCACTAAAAAGATTCAGGTTTGATTTTTAATTCCACTATAATTAACATACAGTGTTATATTCACTTCAGGTGTACAATATAGTAATTGAACAACTCTATATATTATTCATTGCTCACCAAGATAAGTGTACTCTTAATCCCCTTTACCTATTTCACCCATCTCCCCCCACCTCCCTTCTAGTAACCAACTGTTTGTTCTCTACAGTTGGGAATCTGTCTTTTTGGTCTGCCTTTTTTTTTTCTTTGTCCATTTGTTTTGTTTCTTAAATTCCACATATGAATGAAATCATACAGTATTTGTCTTTCTTACTTTGCTTAGCATTATACTCTCTAGTTCCATCTATGTTGTTGCAAATGGCAAGATTCCATTCTTTTTATGACTGCATAATACTCCATTGCTACACACACACACACACACACACACACACCACCTCTTCTTTATCCATTCATCTATCAATGGACAGTTGGCTGCTTCCATAATTTGGCTAATGTAAATAATGCTTCAATTAAGGGATGCATGTATCCCTTTGAATTAGTATTTTTGTATTCTTTGGGTAAATACCCAGTGGAGCAATTCCTGGATCATAGGGTAGCTCTATTTTTAATTTTTTGAGGAACCTCCATACTGTTTTCCACAGTAGCTGCACCAATTTGCATTCCCACCAACAGAGCACAAAAGTTCCTATTTCTCCACATCCTTGCCAACACTTGTTTCTTGTGTTTTTGATTTTATACATTCTGACACGTGTGAGGTGATATCTCATTGTAGCTTTGATTTGCATTTCCCTGATGATGAGTGATGTTGAGCATCTTTTCACGTGTCTGTTGGCCATCTGGATTTCTTCTTTGGAAAAATGTCTGTTCGTATTTTCTGCCCATTTTCTGATTGTATTTTTTTTGGGGGGGGTGTTGAGTTGTATAAGTTTCTTTATATATTTTGGATACTAACTCTTTATCAGATAGGTAATTTGCAAATATCTTCTCACATTCAGTAGGTTTTTTAGTCTTGTTGCTTGTTTACTTTGCTGTGCAGAAGGTTTTCATTTTGATGTAATCCCAACAGTTTATTTTTGCTTTTGTTTCCCTTGACTCAGGAGACATATCTAGAAAGATACTGTTATGGCTGATGTCAGAGAAATAACTGTCTGTGCTCTCCTCTAGGTTTTTAATGGTTTCGGATCTCACATTTAGATCTTTAATCCATTTTGAGTTCATTTTTGTGTATGGTGTAAGAAAGTGGTCCAAATTCATTCTTTTACATGTAGCTGTCCAGTTTTCCCAACACTATTTGTTGAAGAGACTGCCATTTTCCCATCACAGATTCTTGCCTCCTTTATCGAAGATTAACTGACTATATAATTGTGGGTTTGTTTCTGGGCTTTCTATTATGTTCCATTGATCTTTGTGTCTATTTTTGTGCCAGTATCATACTGCTTTGATTACTATATCTTGAAATCTGGGATTGTGATACCTCCAGTTTAGTTCTTCTTCTTTAATATTGCTTTGGCTACTCAGGGTCTTTCATGGTTCCACAGAAATTTTAGAATTGTTCTAGTTCTGTGAAAAATGCTATAGGGATTGGCCAAAACCAGTCACATGCATGTACCTAACACCAGGAGATCTGGAAAGCAGAAAGCTGGAAATGTATAGTGAAGAGTCACTATAATTCATAAATATTCAATCATTATATCCATATATATAACATATTCAGGATTACTATAAAATAAAACACTATATACGAATTTTATATCCTTACCACCAAATTCTCTATTAAGGAAACGCAAAAAGTTCTTTCTTTTACAGGCATTAAGATGAGCTAGAGAGAAAAAAAAACATATTTGAAAAACAAAATTCTTATGCAACTAATGCCGGAGGTTTTAACAAATATTCTCCTTAGTGCAAAGGAAGATGGGTAAGGAGGTACAGGTGTTAGATAAAGAAGACTGACTAAAAGAGAGGAGATTTTATCTTGGCATTACAGGAAATGTAGAATTTGTACTAAAGTAGCAGGAGGACATTACACACAACAGGAATGACTATGAGAAAAGACAGAGAAGTGGGGGAAAATATGATTGTTGAGTATGAATTATGTAAAACAACTGAAATCATTAAGTTTTCCTGACCTTCAAAAATGTTGAGAGAGAGAGAGAGAGAGAGAGAGAGAGTGTGTGTGTGTGTGTGTGTGTGTGTTTCTACAGTGGGGAGAAGTGGGAGGGGTAGGGAAGTAGGAAGAAGGCAGCCATAAAAGTTACCAACTTGAACTTTTCCCAAGAAAAATCTTTTTTAAAATTCTACCATCAACTATCATTATTTTATGAAGAAAAAAAATTATCACGAAAAATATGCTAATTGAATTTAAATTTAAAAAAAAACAGAAAAAGCAGGAAAAAATCTAAAAAGTTTACATTTGAATAATTTTAGCTGTATACAGTTCTAACCACATTACCCATATTTTTATCATTTTACTGTGGGCTGATGAAAACTCTGTCACAAACCAGATTCTGTGAATACTGGCCTAAAAAATGGAGAGTCCAAATTGAGATTAATGAGAAAGTCAGAAGACCTTCAAAATAAAACGGAGTAATTTCATCTGGTTGGCAAAACTAAAAGGCAGCCTATAGAAAGGGAGGAGATATTCACAGAAGGGTTAGTATCCAAAATTTATCAAACTCAATATCCAAAACAAATAATCCAGTTAAGAAATGGGCAGAAGATTACATCAAAAATTAATGATGTAATGTATGGTGATTAACATAACATAATAATAAAAAAAATCTGGAAAAAAAAAAGAAATGGGCAGAAGACATGAATAAACATTTTTCCAAAGAAGACATCCAAATGGCTAACAGGCTATAAAAAGATGCTCTACATCACTCATCATCAAGGAAAGACAAATCAAAACCACAATGAGATACTACCTCACACCTGTCCGAATGGATAAAATTAACAACACAGGAAACAACAGATGTTGGTGAGGGTGAGGAGAAAGGGGGCACTGCTACACTGTTGGTGGGAATGCAAACTGGTGCAGCCACTCTGGAAAACAGGAGGGAGGTTCCTCAGAAAGTTAAAAATAGAACTACCCTATGATCCAGCAATTGCACTACTATTTACCCCAAAAATACAAAAATACAGATTTGGGAGGGGGGTACATATACCCTGATGTGTATAGCAGCATTATCAACAATAGCCAAACTGTGGAAAGAGCCCACATGTCCATCAAATGATGAATGGATAAAGAAGATATGGAATATATATACAATGGAATATTACTCAGCCATAAAAAAGAATGAAATCTTGCCATTTGCAATGACATGGATGGAACTAGAGGGTATTATGCTAAGTGAAATAAGTCAGTCAGAGAAAGACAAATACCATATGATTTCACTCATATGTGGAATTCAAGAAACAAAACCGATGACATAAGGGAAGAAAAAAAAAGAGAGAGGGAAGCAAACTAAGAGACTCTTAATGATAGAGAACAAACTGAGGGTTGATGGAGGGAGGTGGGTAAAGGATGGGCTGAGTGGGTGGTGGGTATTAAGGGGGGACACTTATTATGACGGTCACGGGTGTTATATGTAAGTGATGAATCACTAAATTCTACTCCTGAAACCAAAATTACACTATATGTTAACTAACTAGAATTTAAATAAAATTTTTTAAAAAATTTCATCTGGTTGGCAAACAAAAACTACTATTTGTCTTTAAGTAGAGCACCAACTAAAATTGAGGGGTGGAGTTGGAAAGGGGAGCCTAGAAGACAGAACTTCCAAAATGATCTGCAGTATCCCATAAAGTTACAGGGACCTGGATTAGGATGCAAACAAGGGAAAAGAAGAGGCAATGTTGGGGCGCCTGGGTGGCTAGTCGTTAAGCATCTGCCTTCAGCTCAGGTCATGATCCCAGGATCCTGGGATCGAGCCCCACATCGGGCTCCCTGCTCAGCAGGAAGCTTGATTCTCCCTCTCCCACTCCCCCTACTTGTGTTCCCTCTCTCGCTGTCTCTCTTTCTCTGTCAAATAAATAAAATCTTAAAAAAAAAAAAAAGAAGAGGCAATGTAAATGAGAAACCAAGAAAAAAATCCTAAAAACAAGCTTATTTCCCCTAAACTGCCACACCCAGAGAAGTTTCATTTTGGGTTTTTTTTTTTAATGATTTGTGTAACAGAGTCAAATGTCTAATATGTCAAAATGTTCCATAGATCTTTAAAAAAAATGCTATATAAACAAAACAATAACCATGAGAAAGAAGAGTATTTCAACATCCTCCACTGGTGGCGCCTATCACTTAAACCTTCATCTAGCAAACAGTCCCAAGGGAATGCAGCCAACTAATCATGTTTATGTAATGCTCCTCTCACTTTGTTTTTACTTTCATTGTGAACAATTCAACCACACGGTTATATGAAATGATATTACTTAAACACTAAATGATTAGTTATTTGTACTTGTCTAACTCAGAAGAAAGAAAACATTAGATTAGACTACAAGTATTTATCAAAAGTTATTGAAACTGAAAGCACATTTTTGTCTTCAAGTAGTTTTAACCTAAGTCTAAATCACAGTGTTTTCCTTTGAAGTAAAATAATACTTCATTATTTTTTGGGCGGCGGGGGGGGCTTTTTTGTGTTAACTTTTTTTTTTAAGATTTATTTATTTGAGAGAGAGAGAGCAGGGGGAGGGGCAGAGGGAAAGGGAGAAAGAATCCTCAAGCTGACTCCCCACTGAGCCCAAGGCTTGATCCCAGGACCCTGAAATCACAACCTGAACCAAAATCAAGAGTCAGATGCCCAACCGACTGAGCCACCTAGGCTGCCCCTTGCATTAACTTTTAAAAACATATTTCTTTATACAGGGCATTCTTCTCCACTCAAATATATTAAAAGATGGCTTAATTTTGTTATTTTGTTTTTATTGGAGTATAGTTGACATACAATGTTACATTAGTTTTAGGTGTGCAACATAGTGGTTAGGCATTTCTATACATTATGCAATGCTTACCACAATAACAGATGGCTTAATTTTTTAAGATGAATAAAAATCCAACATCCAATCAAATTCATTATAAAACTTGGAAATTATATATATAATTTCCTATATATAAAATATATTACAGTATGAAATTTGGGGAAATGCCTACCGTCACATGTTTTTTAAAAATAACAATATTTGGGGCATCTGGGTGGTCAGTCAGTTGAGCATTAGACTCTTGATTTTGGCTCAGGTCATGGTCTCAGGGTCATGGGACTGAGCATTATGTGCGGCTCCACGCTCAGTGCAGAGTCAGCTTGTCCCTCTCCCTCCCCCCTCCCTTGTGCTCTCTCTCTCTCTAAAATAAATAAAACCTTGTAAAAAAATAAATAACAATAGTGTGGGGCACCTAACTGGCTCAGTCAGTGATGCATGCAACTTTTTTTTTTTTAAGATTTTATGTATTTATTTGACAGAGAGTGAGCATAAGTAGAGGGAGCAGCAGAGGGAGAAGGAGAAGCAGGCTCCCCGTTGAGGAGGGAGCCCGATGTAGGGCTCGAATCCAGGACCCTGAGGTCATGACCTGAGCCAAAGGCAGACAATCAACTGACTGAGCCACCCAGGCGCCGCTGGTACATGCAACTCTTGATCTTGGGGTTGTGGGTTCGAGCCCCAAACTGGATATAGAGATTACTTAAAAACTAAAATCTTAAAAAAAAAAAACAGTAAATTTTTTGTTTTAATTGTAGAATATTTCAGGCCTATTAAAACATACAGAAAGTAACAGCAGAAATATCTAAGTATCCCCCTCCATGAGCTTAAAACATAAGACAAAATTTGCTGTGTACCTCCACACGTGTTAATTCCATCCTTTTTCCCATCCCGGAAATAAACACTATCTCAATTTGATGTTTCTCATTATACTACACAGTTGCTTTATCTCTATTACATATGTAAGCATCTACAAGTACAATGTTCTTTAGTACATTTAAAAACTTTTGTTTTTAAAGATTTTATTTATTTTTTTATTTGACAGCGAGAGAGCACACAAGCAGGGGGAGTAGCAGAGGGAAAGGGAGAAGCAGGCTCCCTGAGGAGCCGACTGAGCCACCCAGGTGCCCCCATTTAAAAACTTTATACACATGGTATTTTTTTTTTAAAGATTTTATTTATTCATTTGCGAGAGAGACAGAGAGAGAACAAGCAGGGGGAGAGGCAGAGGGAGAGGGAGAAGTAGACTCCCTGCTAAGCAAGGAGCCCGATGCGGGACTCAATCCCAAGACCCTGGGATCATGACCTGAGCTGAAGGCAGACACCCAACCATCTGAGCCACCCAGGTGCCCCACATGGTATTCTATTGTACATATCCTTCATATCTTTCCCCATTTTGTTACTCAGATTCATGTTGGGATTCAGCCACAGGTTGAAACAAATAACTCTAGGTCATTCATATTCTCCACCGCATACTGTTTGTTTGTCCATTCTGTTGTTGGACAATTAGATATTTTTCCATATTTCTATTATGAACAATGCTGCCAACAGCCTTCTTTCCCCAATCCCCTCGCATACATATGACCTTCTCTAACCTCCACATCTTGATGTACACCCTCTGACCAGTAATAGTTCTTTTACCTTCTCCCCCTCACCAAAACTTTTTATGAAATTTTCTGATTTATGCCAATCTGATGGATGTGAAATGGTGTTGCACTGAGGTTTTATTTTCCTTTTTCCTAATTACAAATGAGATTAAGCATCTTTTTGTGTTACTGGACATCCAGTTTTTCTCATGTGTGAAATGCCTCATCGGAGCTTTGCCTGTTTCTCTACTAGGTTTGTTGATCTCTTTACTATCGATTGTGTAAGATTCTTTGTATATTTGGAATACCATTTGAAAGTCAGTAATAAGCATTACAAATATCTTTTCAATTTATAGCTCATATTTTTACTTTTTAATGTTTTTTTCTAATGCACATAAATATTAGGAATATCTACCATTCAGTTTCATCTTTTTTGCTTTATGGTTGTGTTTTTTATATCTTGTTTTGTTATATCTTTTGTTTGTTGTGTTTTTTATATCTTGCGTCTTGTTTAAAATAACAATCACTAGGGGCACCTGCGTGGCTCAGCCATTAAGCGTTTGCCTTCAGCTCTGGTCATGATCCCAGGGTCCTGGGATCGAGCCCCACATCGGGCTCCCTGCTTGGTGGGAAGCCTGCTTCTCCCTCTCCCATTCCCCTTGCTTGTGTTCCTTCTCTCACTGTCTCTCTTGTCAAATAAATAAATAAAAATCTTAAAAAAATAAATAAATGAAATAACAATCACTATTCTGATGGCATAAAGATATTTCTTTATGTTTTCTTTTAGAAATTTTAAAGACTTTAATGCATCTAAAATATATTTTCAAATATGATGTTAGTCACGAATCTAATTTTATTTTTCCACATGAGTAAAGAATTGCTTTGGCATTATTTATTGAATAGTGTATCCTTTTCTCCTTGATTTTTTAAATATCTCTGTCATATATTAAGTTTCTATATATGTAATGATCTGTTTCTGAGCTTTCTATTATTTTTAAGCAGCAGGGAACTTTCAAAGAGCAAAGCTTTATCTAATTCCTATCACCTACTATCTGAATTTTTTTCCATAGGTGAATACAAATTATAAGACACTTTACAACTACGTCTTCAAACAGGTTGAGAAATCAACTTTATAAAAGAAGTCTATATCTTCACAAACTTAGCAGCACAAATTTTAATATAAGACTGATTCTCTAAGAAATATTTCACATTGTTATAATCATTTCAAGTCAAAACAATCAAGATTTTCCCTTTCCCCTTTCACCTGGGTGGCAGTCAACACAATCAACCACTGTCAACAATGGTACAATTTGCTGAGAAAGAGAGAGAGAAGAAAGGAGGAAAGGAGAGAGAAAATGAGGGAGAGGTTGGGGAGGAAAAGCTCTCACACACACACACCACAGTTCAGTGCTCACCTTGTTTCTTCTTTCTCTGGTTCATCTGTTGTTTATTTAGACTCTTTCCCACATGTCTTCTCAAATACAATATCCCATTTGAGACTTAACTAGTGTGATGATAAAATGTGGTGCCTCTGTAGCCAGACCACTTTTGCTGAGTCCTGGCTCTGTCACTTTCTAGATATGAGACCTTGGGCTTATGATTTAACTTCTGTGTATCCCAGTTTCCTCACTGGTAAAATGTAGATAAAAATGATTCCTACCTTATAGGGTTGTTGTGAAGAATAAAGGCATATAATTAATATTTCTAAGTCACTTAAGAAGTATCATAAGTACCATTTTTCCTCCTTGTAGGATTTGTTCTTTCTGCCTAAACTCTTCCACAATTTTCTATTAATGATTAGAGTTCAGGGACTTTATCATGACATTCTAACATTCTAACTATGTTTTCTCTCATCTCCCAAACCTAGAACTTGGTGAGATCTCAGAATCTGCAAGCTAATTTCTTTCTTCAGTGAATAGAAAGTAACTTCCATATTTGTTTAATTACTGCCTGACTTCCTTTTCCTTCTTCTAGAACTACCATTACTCACATGTTAGATCTCTAGACATAGTTCCTAAGTATCTAACTTCTTCCCCCAGATTCCCATGTCTTTATATTTTCACTCTATCTTTAAAATATGTCTCGGTGCTGATTTCTAGTTGACTACTGCAGATTTCAACAGTGAGCATCCTCTTTCCAAATTCCCCTAACAAATTATTTATTTGAACTTTTTTTGGCCACAGAAAGCCTTTTTCATGGTGCGTTTTTATTTCCTTGGGTGCTCTTCTTATTTTTGAGTTCAGGATTTCCTTTTACTTCTCCTAAAAGCTCTATGGCACTGATTATTCTGCCTGATCGTTCCCTCTCTGGTTTCTGGCCCCCTTTACATAAGAGGTTATTTTTCTTTTGGCCTAAAGGGACTCAATTCTACTTGTTAGAGAACGCTGCATGGCAACATCCTGCAGGGTGAAAGGCTAGGTTCTCTCCTAGGCCGAGATGGCAGTGCCCTACTTGAGACACCTCAAGGAAGCTTCCCTGTTATTTGTCCCTGCCAAATCAGCTAGCCTCAAGGTCAGGGAACACCCAGTTAGCCCATAAAACTCCTTGACTTTTTGGAAGCCAAGGAAACTGAGTTTCTTCCTGCTGAACCTGTGATGACCCTGTCCCCATGGGTCCAAAATCTCCTCTGAATTCACTGCTTTCTGTTCTTACGCTGCCTGTTCTTCCACTGGGCCTCACTCCTTACCTGCACTCCTCTCTCTGAATCTGGTTGAGAAGCCCATAGACGGGAATTGAGAGTGGAAGTGAAAGAAAAGGTGTTCTGGTCACCATCTTCTTATGCAATTTATAAAAACTAAAAGGAAAAAGGCTAGAAAAAAACACAAATCACAAAAGTATGCAGGATACAGTTTTTATGGATTGGCATATTATTTCTATAATTTCCAAATATTGTAAAACAAATATTTGTCATTTAATAAGAAAGTCTTATTCATTTTAAAGCCAACTACTGGCCACTCTTATGCCATTTTAGAAGTCTAAGCTTATTATTGACCAAAATGTGTCACATGCTTTAAATGATAAATAAGTTACTATTATGATTTATTTTCACTTAGAGTATATTTCTTTTTTTTAATTTTTTGTTTATTTGTTTATTTTTATTATGTTCAGTTAGCCACTGTATAGTACCATCATTAATCTTTGATGTAGTGTTCAATGATTCATTAGTTGCATATAACACACAGTGCTTATCACAACATGCACCCTCTAATCCAAATTACTGAATTAAAGACTAGAATTACAATGAGATCCAACAAATATTTCACAATATGATCCCATAAATTATTACATATCATGACTGACTACATACAACTTTATACAGATGTCACTGTTCAGTCATATATATTAAAATTGCTAAGGATCATTGTTAGCAATAGCTTACTTTCTTTTCTTTTTTTAAATTTTTATTTAAATTCCAGTTAGGGGGCACCTGGCTGGCTCAGTCAGCAGAGTATGTGACTCTTGTTCTCAGGGTTGTAAGTTCAAGCCCCACACTGAGGTCACTAAAAAAATAAATAATAATAGTAATAATAAAATAATAACAAATTCTAGCTAGTTAACACAGTGTAATATTAGTTTCAGGAATACAATAGAGTGATTCAACACTTTCATATATCACCCAGTGCTCATCACAACAAGTGCCCTTCTTAATCCCCATCACCTATTTCAACCATCCCTCTACTCATCTCTCCTCTGGAAACCATCAGTTTGTTCTCTATAATTAAGAGTGTGCTTCTCGATTTGTCTCTCTTTTTACCTTTGCTCATTTGTTTCTTAAATTCCACATATGAGTGAGATCATGTGGTATTTTCTCTGACTGACTTATTTCACTTAGCATAATACCCTCTAGGTCCATCCATGTCATTGCAAATGGCAAGATCTCATGCTTTTTTGTGGCTGAATAATATTCCATAAAGTTGTGTGTGTGTGTGTGTGTGTGTGTGTGTGTGTGTGTGTGTGTGTATCTCACATCTTCTTTATCCATCTATTGATGGACACTTAGGCTGGTTCCATAATTTGGCTACTGTAAGCAATGGCTAACTTTCATAATTTGCCAATGAAAATTTTCTATTTCAATAGGTGAAATAATATATTGAAAAAAAAGTCCAACCAAAGAGATATTAACTTCCATATATCCTTAACTGTGAATTTGTTCTTTTCAATTAAAAACTCCAGATGCATGATTGAAAAATTTAAACAGTACAAAAAGACACACAGTGAAAATTAGACTCATGTCACACCCAGAAGCTCCCATCTCCCTCCCAAGTATTAACAGTTTGAGTGTCACTCCCAAAAAATGTATATACTGATATATGCACTTAAATATCCTTTTAAAAAAGGCAAATGTACAGTACACATGGTCCTGCACCTTATTTTTTTTCAAGCAACAATATATCTTGGAGATCATTCCATATTTTTGATTTTCCATACCATGTCTCATTTCTACATAATCATTAAATGGGTTTTGCATGTCGTTGATCACCCATAAAGATAACTGTTTTTTTAAATAACAAGAGTTAAGAGGCACCTGGGTGGCACAGTCAGTTAAGCATCCAACTCTTGGTTTCAGCCCAGGCCATGATCTCAGGGTTGTGAGATCAAGCCCCACACTGGGCATAGAGACTGCTTTAGATTTTCTCACCCTCTCCCTCTGCCTTTACCCCATTCCCTCTCTAAAAAAAATAATAAAAAATAAAAAAATAACAAGAGTTAATACTTGTATAACACTATCAAACACCTTCTATAAAATATGGATTATTATCTCCATTTATTAGGAACTGGGGTTCAAGTTTCACAGAGGGAAGAGTCAGGATTCAGAAAAGATTTTATATATTAAAATTTTCAATTTTATACTTCAAAATGCATTTTTTTAAAGATTTATTTATTTTAGAGAGAGTGCACACAAGCAGGGGGAGGGGCAGAGAGAGAGAGAGAGAGGGAGAGAAGCAGACTCCCGGCTGAGCATACAGCCCAACACATGGCTCCATCCCACCACCCTGAGATCATGACCTGAGCCAAAATCAAAAATCAGATGCTCAACCAACTGAGCTACCCAGGTGATAAATATATTTAATCATTATTATGCTCCTGTGCAGAAAAAAATACCACAAAATTGTTCTTTCTATTTCACCAACTACTACTATTTCTGGCATGATTTAGATTCCCAATGCAGAACTCTCTTCCAATTGCACATGTCCTATCTTGCCTGATCTGTAATCAGCAGGGCACCGGTACTGCCCAGCAGAGGGCTGGACTGTGGAAGCTAAGCCTCATAGTCTTCCATCTCCCACGCCATCTCCTCACATGAAATCTTCATTTCCTTTTCTCCAGCTCCAGAAACTCTTTTCCATCTCTTTCCTTTTAACATAAGGTTAAAACACGAAGGTCTTCTTACAGGATAGTGGGTACTAAATGAAGTTATTTGACTATAGGTCAAAGCAGATTTGAGTGGCCCGCATCTCTAGGTCCTGTTTTCATTGTGTTCTGCAGCTGCCTTGAGGAGGGAGCAGCAGAGCTAGTTCCAGTTGGGGGCCTGATAGTGGCTCTAGGGCCAGTGTAGCCTCAGGCAAAACGAAAGCCACCACTCCTTGATCCGCTTCCCAAAGCATATATCACTCATTGATCCCTGCACTTGATGCTGCTGAGACCTATTCAGGATTCACCATCTTTCTCAATACAGCGTTCTAGGCAGCAGAGTCTGACCATGGCAACAGTGGAAAGAGCTGGGCTTTGGAATTAATCACTGCTCAGTGTCTTACTAGCTAAGACAAGTTATTAATCCTTAAGTACTTCAGTTTCCTCATCTGTAAGATGGAACTAATATCCCCGAACTTGCAAGGATGAGGTCATAAAGATTAGAAATAGGTTAAAAAAAACTTAAGACAAAAATTTATCAGTTACTTATGAAGTTGTCGTTTCTGATGTCTTTGTTAGAAATGAAGCTGCAAAGACAGTATTTCACAGGCCTGCCTCTGAGAAGTGGCCCCAGCGTTAATTAGCAAGACGTCTATAGAGAATGGCAGCTCTCCTCTCCAGTTTGGATCCCTGACTCAGGCTCTCAGTCCCAGAAATTGGGTTGTTCCTTCCATGGAGAGACAGGACTCCCCAGATGCTGACCCTTGGAATGTATACACCAAATATTTCTTTCCATTCTATCCCCCATGTGTCCACTAAGGCTTCCCTGCTGCTCCAGCACCTTCAAGTGCAAATGCTGTCTCTGTACTTTATTCTCCTTGTAGCTTTTTCACTACTGAGATTTCATTCTAAGCATCTAAGCTAAATTGCTCATTATTTGACCCTGCCATTAAAAATACAACTTCCACGAGGGAAGGCAATTTGTCTCTTTTTTCTTACCACTAGATCCTAGATCCTTACCACTAGTGCCTAAAACAGTGGTTGGAACATACAGTGAAGTCAATAAATATGTGTGAAATGAATAAATTATTTAAATAATATTCACTCTGTACAGCTGAACATAAAACTCAGCTCTGATTCAAAAACTACTAAATAATTCACTCACAAAAAAATATTATTGGGCAATGGTGATTTTACTGAAGATTTTGTAAGGGAAATGAAGAAAGGATTTACATTGGCACTCTTCATTAAAATTGCTCAACCTGCCTCATAATAACAACAACAAAAATGCAAATTAAAACTTCACCAAGAAGCCTGACTTGTTAGAGCCTATGAAGAGTAAAGAGAACTTCTATAGGAAATGGAGGGAGGGAGGAGGGAAAAGGCAGGTATCTGGCACAAAGCCCAAGAAGACTGAGGAAAGTATTAATGTGGGAGAGGGGCAGTGAAGGGAGATGTGTTACATATAGGGGGAATCATTAAATAAGTAAATATTTAAGGATAATGTGAAATAAGTTTCTCACTGTCACAGAAGGGAATTAAAAAATATGGAAAGGGAGATAACTAAAATGAATCATGTGGTATTAGATAAGAATTGAAGTTAGAGTATCAACCCATAGTTTTTAATAGAGAGAAAGAGAAAAAGGAAGGAAGGGAGGGAGGGAGGGAGGGAGGGAGGAAGAAAAAAGCATTTGTTTATTAAGACAGTCCAGGAACAGAGACACCCCAATAGCAAGGAACATACCTAGCATCCATATCTTCGCTTCTAAATATCACACTCCACTAAAAGTTTCCTTGAAGAAATGGATGACTCCAGGTCTAGGACAAGCAAAGTACAACATAAGCCTGGAACATTTCTCTGGATCATAAAGCAAGGAAGTACTCACAGATGATAGAGATAAGTCAAAAGGACAGAGGAGCCAGCTTGAAGGAACGCCCTCTGATCACATCTAGGACAATTTGACCATGAAAATAAATAATGATAGTAACAGATTATGACCTATTAAATATAATAGAAACCATGAGTCCACAGTGATATTACTAAAGGAAACAAACTGATACACTGAAATCTTAACACTGAAGCTATATACATAATTTCAAAGTATTTTATAAAACACTTAATAATTACAAAAGGAAAAGACTACATTTACAGTGGACAATTTTGGCAGCCAACAATTTAATGAAATGATCAGAATAAACATCATCAGTAATACAACAAATCAAAATTGTGAGTCACCTGATAGGTTGCAACAAGAACACATTATTTCTGCCATATTCCTGCCAAATATGTATAATCTGAATTGAGTCCCAAAACAATGTCAGACAAACCCAAATTAAGAAACATTTTACATAATATCTGGCCTATAATCTTCAAAAGTATCCAGATTATAAAAGTAAAAGAAGGAGGAACCATTTCAAATCGATTTCAATCGCTAAAGAGGCCCAGCAGCTAAGCACAATACATGATTCTTGATATACTTGATATACTTTTGCTGTAAAGGACATACTAGGGATAATGGGCAAAACATGAATGGAATCTGAGAATTAGATGATATTAACATATCAAAATTAATGCTCTGATATCGATGGTTTTATATTGGTTATGCAGAAGAATGTCCTTGCTTGTAACATATACACCCTACAGTATTAGGGGTATACGGACATGATGTTGCCAACTTATTCTTAAGTAGTTCAGGGAAGAAAACATTCTCTATACTTGCAACTTTTCCCTACATTTGAGATAGTCTGTATATTTTTTAAAAATTGAATTTAAACAACAACAAAAACTAGAGACCAAGATGCCATTTGTCTCCTCTCAGGTTTGTGGAAATGTAAAAGTTTGACAAAACACTGTGTGGGCAAAGCTTTGAGAAAAGGGGTACTTCTCTCTGTTGGGAGTATAAAATAGTACAACTACTTAGGAGGGAAATGTAGTAATGTTTATCAAAATAACAACTGTATATATCTTGTCCAACAATACCACTACTGGGAATTTATTCTGTGAGTATGCATACACTAATGCAAAATAAGGTCTGTATGAGTTTACTTGTTGCAATATTATTGTAAATGCAAACAATCAGAAATAACCCAATGTCCATGGATAGGTTAAATTAATTATTGTCCTATACCTTAATTTTTTTTTCTCTGTACTACATATTTTGGATATCTTTCCTATGACTACATGGGGAGCTTTCTAAATCTTTTTCATTGTTCCACCGTATTCCATTTTATCTATGTACCATAATTAACTTAACATATTTATGGACATTGGGCCCCACAGAATAAGTTCTCAGTAATGATATTGTTGGATAAGATACATGCAGTTGTAAAAAAAAAAAAAAAAAAAAAAAGATACGTGCAGTTGTAATACTTTTTTTCTCTTTTTTTTAAAAAAAGATTTTATTTATTTATTTGAGAAAGAGCTAGCATGCAAATAGGTGCAAGGGGCAAAGTGGGGAGGGGCAGAGGGAGAGGGAGAAGTAGACTCCCCATTGATCAGGAAGCCGAGATGTGGGGCTCAATTTCAAGACCCTGAATCATGGCTTGAGCTAAAGGCAGACACTTAACCAACTGATCTGCCCAGGTGCCCCTCTTTTCTTCCTTTTTTTAAGTTTTATTTTAATTCCATTTTGTTAACATACAGTGTTGTATTAGTTTCAGGTGTACAATATAGTAATTAAATATTTCCATACATCACCATGTGCTTATCACAACAAGTGCATTTATTACTCTCTTATTTTTTTCCCTTTGCTCATTTGTTTCTCAAATTCCACGTATGAGTGAGATCATGTGGTATTTGTTTTTCTCTGATCTATTTCACTTAGCATTATACTCTCTAGCTCCATGTATATCATTGCAAATGGCAAGATTTAATTCTTTTTATGGCTGAATATATATATATTATATATATATAATATATACATATATATATCTTCTTTAATCATCAAATGATAGATACTTGGGCTGCTTCCATATCTTGGCTATTGTAAATAATGCTACTGCAAACATAGGGGTTCATGTACCCCTATGAATTAAGAGTTGTTGTATTCTTTGGGTAAATACCCAATAATGTAATCACTGGATCATAGGGCAGTTCTATTTTTAACTTTCTGAGGAATCTCCATACTGTTTTCCAGAGTGGCTGCACCAGTTTGCATTCCCACTAACAGTGTAAGATAGATCCTTTTTCTCCACATCCTTGCCAACACCTGTTGTTTCTTGTGTTGTTGATTTTAGCCATTCTGACAGGTGTGATGTGATACCTCACTGTAGTTTTGATTTGCATTTCCCTGATGGTAAGTGATGATGAAGCATCTTTTCATGTGTCTGCTGGCCATATGGATTTTTTTTTGGATATGCAACTGTAATTTTGATAAACGTTCCTACATTTCCCTCCTAAGGAGTTGTATCAATTTATACTCCAAACAGAAATAAATGAAAGTCCTTATTTTCTCAAAGCTTTACCAACATAGTGTATTGTCAAACTACCCCCAAGTAGTTTATCAAAGTATCTTTTCTACATATATACATTCTTTGCCCAAGAGGAACTCTGATGAATGGGATTACTTCCACCTCATGAGGTACTCATTTACTTATTAGTGGTGCCCCTCTGTTCACACACGTACCGTTTTCTACCCTTGTGACCTTCTCCTGCTCTTTATTTTGGTGGGTCCTGATATGCATGGGCCTCCATCCATCTTACCTAGTGCTGAACTAAGCAGCATCTATCTCTAAATAGGCAAAAGACTTTACCCAAATTTGGAGAAACATTTAAAACTAGTCAAAACTGAGGATTTTTGGCTCAAAGTCAAGATGAGAAAAATAAACAAACCCTGCCCAAATGGAATCTAGTTCTGATATATTTTCCTGCCTTTCTAATTAAAGCCAAATGTTCAAGTATTTCCTAAATTACCTCTGAAATCCACTGCATTATTTTGCCTTTTAAAAGCAGACAAACTTATATTTACATTGTTAATAGATTTATTTTAACACATGCTCATTTTTCAGTTTGTCATGGGGTATCATGAATCTCCACTGTGGCCAGCCTGATGAGCTCTATTCTTCGATGGACTGATTGATAAATCTGCTGCCTGGGCCACACATTTACCAAAGAATTATGGGAGCCACAAGTGGTCAGAATACCCTCTCACACAACTTTTTGCCATTATTTTGCTCCCTGACAATGATACAAGGGAGCCAGGGAAAAGGATCCAGGATATTCATCATCAGTTAACATCAAGAGTACAAAAAGTGCAATCTTCTGAATTGACCATATTTCAAAATAATACAATCCCAAACATTTCAGTAGTGTATTTCAGAATCCACTATAGGTATTATTCCATTTGATTTCTACAATTTGAGATGAATATAACTATTCCCATTCTTTAAGTCAGGAAATGAAAACTCAGAGATAATAACTGAATTTCCCCAGATCACACAGCTAGGAAGAAACAAGCCTATAAGGTACCTGAATGAGTCTAATCTTCAATGATCTCAGAGTAAATCTCCGTGATTATTAAGTTTAATAATTCTATCAGTAATGGATATTTCTAAATTCAAATGAGTTTAAAATTTTATGAGGCTATCTAATGCCTCGAGAACAGTGTCTACGAAGGTTGGGAATTCCAGAAAATAGGAGCTAAAAAGGTTAATTTATTCTGACAGAAGGATGATTAATACAAGGTAAGATTACCTATCTCTAATTAACCTAGTCCATTATTGAGTTCTTAACAAGAAGGATATGGATAGCAGAAATGTCACTCAGAAAGAATTCAGCTGAGAAAGTTTGAAGACAGTACCGCTCTGGGAATGATAATCATTATTATTTGTTTGCCATTGGGAATGCTTAAAATCATCTTCATATTTAAGCCAGAACCTAAAATACTTCTATATTCAAACCTCTGTTAAGGGGACTATGAGGCATAAGATTAACAAGTACATTTTAACATCTATTTAAATTTTTAAAAAATCTTTCAAAGGTTTTCTTAAAGGGAAATATGTTTATTGTTTTTAAATCAATGCCAATCCTGCTTATTATATTCAAAGCCTACTAATAAAAACAGTTAAACATTATTACTGAGTTATATTCTTGACTGACCAATGATTTAATAATAGGCCTAACGCCTCTCCCTCACTCTGACACCCATCTTATACCTGCCATATTCCAACAGGAAATCAGACAAAACAACTATAATATTATTCACTAATAGTACTTTTGATGACCTTGGAAAATCAGTGCTGCTCTAAACATACCTAACTTAAAATCTTTAGGCACTAAAAAAATTTCGTTTGCCAGATCCTGTGGGTTACTTTGTATTTTTTTTTCTTTTCATTATATAAGGCAAAGTCAAGTAAGAATGAATGGTATCATTTACTTTAGTTTTGTGCTCTAATAATAGAATGTTGAATGGGATTTCTCTTTTTGTCTTAGAATTGGTTATTCTGGGGGCACCTGGGTGGCTCAGTTGGTTAAGCGTCTGCCTTTGGCTCAGGTCATGATCCCGGAGTCCCGGGATCGAGTCCCGCATCAGGCTCCCCGCTCGGCAGGAAGTCTGCTTCTCCTTCTGACCCTCCCCCCTCTCATGCTCTATTTCATTCTCTCTCTCAAATAAATAAATTTAAAAAAAAAATCTTTATAAAAAAAGAATTGGTTATTCTGGCTGAAAAATGATGATAAAATAGTATAAGGATTCCATACTTTTAAAGGTCTCTCTAGCGCCTGGGTGGCTCAGTCGGTTAAGCATCTGCCTTAGGCTCAGGTCATGATCCCAGGGTGCTGGATCAGGCTTCCTGCTCAGTGGGGAGCCTGCTTCTCCCCCTCCCTCTGCCTGCCGTTCCCCCCTGTTTGTGCTTGCTCATGCTGTCAAATAAATAAATAAAATCTTAAAAAAAATAATAATAAATACAGGCCTCTCCAACCACTGGGGCCAAAAGCCTTCCTGGGGACTTATTCAGAGGCAAAGGAACCACCTGTCCTATTCCCAACCAACATGTCAGCCCTAAGTGGACAGAAAAGTACATCCCCTCAACCCACCTGAAGCCAAGTGAAGAGGGAGTTCCAGTGAAATACAGAATTGAGTACTGGCAAGGCAGAAAGATTGACAGCCTACTACTTAGCTAAATATTTATAGTCAGGGACCAAGAGACCAGTTTGAAGCTGCCTTCAAAGTGCAGGGAGCCCCATGAGGGAATCTGACAGAGAACCTGACCTATGTCTTTTCTGGAGATTTTGAAGAGAAGGACATGCTGGCTGAGCCCAGGAGAGAGGGACAAAATGAGACCATGTTATAGGGAATTTAAGAAAAACGTGGAGGAAACTTCCAACTTGTTCCCAGTTTCCTGATCTATCAGAAGGTGCAGCGGAGGACCTCCGTGTTTGACGCAATACAAAGGAATATAGAGGAGAGAAGGGAAAGTCCAAGCCCTAGGGTTACCTGAAAGCTTGCTTCCTATGGGAGGTGGAATGTGGACCAAAGGCAGGACTAAAGGAAGACATGGGTGCCTCCTCTGCCATATCCTCAGAGAGGTGCCATGTCCTCCACGGTGAAGCTACACAGTACTAAAAACTGCAGAAAGTTATGAGGAGACTACCACATCTCAGTGACCACCAGCAGCAACAGAGTCATGCACTTTCTTGTGGGCAACAGTACTTCCTCCTCTCCAATAAGCAACCCCTGCCATTTCTCATATTCTTCCTCCCCAACAAAGGAGTTACATGCTAGTAGAGGGAACTGAAAGGATTGCATTTCAATCAGATTTGAGACTGGATTTTTACAATGGAGTGAAATTAGTTTGGTTTTGCTTTGTTCATTTATTTATTTTTTAACAACTGAAAGTGATGAGAAAGACGTGGAATATGCCCAAGAAATTGTCTTGGGAGATTTCTACAAAGCACTACTGGGAATTGTGACTGGAGAAAAATAAAAACATTATTGGGTTAATATTTACCAAGTAGAGTCTACTCAATAAAACTGTTTACACTAAAATGCTGACTTTCTAAAGCAGGCTGGGAGGGGTTCGGGGGGGATAAAAGGGGCCACACATCGCCTCAAAAATAGTGGACAATGAAAAGAACAACAGTAACAAAAAAACAAGCCAATTCTTAAATGTAGGAATTAAAGGAAATTTTAAAAAACTAAAAAAAATTCATATTTGATTTTATTATATAAGTTGAAGACACATACTTACCTATGTCTTTGTTAAAAGGAGACATTTTTAGGGGTACCTGGGTGGCTCAGTCAGTTGAGCATCTGACTCTTGGTTTCAGCTTGGGTCGTGATCTCAGGGTCATGATCTTGGGATTGTGGGATCGAGCCCAAGGTGCAACTGTGCTTGGTGTGAAGTGTGCTTGAGATTCTTTCCCTGTTCCCTCTCCTTCTGCTCCTCCCTCCCACCCCCCACCCCCTGTAAATAAATACATAAATAAAATCCTTAAAAAAGAGAGCCATTTTTAGTAAGACAAATCTTGGATTTGTATTAAGAGCTTCAAGTATTCAATATACTGTTTTGAATTTTACCTTACAAGCAAAAGACCAAACTCTCTTTATTCACTTTCATATCCACAGTGTACATGACAGATCTGAACCATAGAAAATGTTCGTATCATGACTTTCACATCATTCTGATTAAGGATAGTTGGAAGAAAGACAGGCAAGGACAAGGGCCCAGCCCTAAGAGGAAGCCACCCTTAAGAGGATTTTAAACCCACCCTGGAAGGAGCCCTCTACCCTTTCCCACCTGATAGATGGATGACAAAAACCTGATTGGATGACAGGCTCCTGGAGAGTTAATCAGATTAAAACAGCCCACCAACCAGCCCATAAAAACCCCTAGACTTAGAAATTCCAGTGGCAACCCTCTCAGACCCCTCCCTCTTAAGGAGATTTTTGTGCTATCACTTTACTATCCTTCAAGAAAAGAAATATTGTAACAATTCTATCACCCACCCACTTCTCCCTTTTGCTGTCTTATTATCACATTCATTAAAGATATGGGGGAGGGGAATAGTTTTAATTATTTTTACAAGGTGCATGAATTATTTTTATAAAAAAAATAAAAGTAAAAAAATGATTAGCATTCTATTCACCTTTCTCTCCCTATGAAATTAAGCTTTATCCTACATAAATTTTATACCATACATGCAATCTACCAATGTTGAACATCTCCTGTTTTTGGCACCAAAAGCATCCATTCTCCTTCTCTTAACAGCACTTTTGTTTTCCTTTAGGCATTACTTCTATCCCATTTCATGCCTTCTTGGTAGAACCCTAATCTTCTGGCCAAGGAGGTGAACACAAGACTCAAGCCATTTAAACTAAGTTTTTTTCTTGGTTTCTGAATCCTGAGCAGTAACACAAGAACAGATAATAGTAGAGCTGGAGCTGATTCATTCCAGTACTGGTCACCTGAAGAGGTTTCCTAATACCTACAACATCAAAGCCACATGCTTCCTGCATTTCTAAGACATGATTGTTCAGCCTGACTTAATTCTGTGAGCTACTCAATATACTCATAACAAATCCTTCCCCTCCATACCCCTATACAAATACCCTTAAGTTAGAGTGGGTTTCTGATTGCTTGGGACCAAGTCACACAAGGACTTCGAGATAGGCCATTGAGCCACCTACTCTCTTTCTTCCAGACCCCTCCTCTCTTCCTTTCTTTTCTTAATAACTATTCATTTTGGGCGCCTGGGTGGCTCAGTCATTAAGCGTCTGCCTTCAGCTCAGGTCATGGTCCCAGGGTCCTGGGATCCAGCCCCACATCGGGCTCCCCGCTCAGCGGGAAGCCTGCTTCTCCCTCTCCCAGTCCCCCTGCTTGTGTTCCTGCTCTCACTATCTCTCTGTGTCAAACAAATAAAATCGTTAAAACAAAAATAGTAACTATTCATTTCAACATTTCAATATTCAACATTCATTTCCTTCGCATAAACCTCTCTCTACCCAGTATCTTCAGCTTACTTGTGCCATTTAACTGCCTGATAGAAACTGCCTTTTCCACTCCTAGCACTGGTGCTTGCTGGAGAAAACACCGCAACCATTCAGGTGAGAGTCTCAACTCATTTTCAGTTTCAATTCTCAGATCTTCCATAATACTCAGAAATTTGTGTTTGTTTTGTTTTTGCTCATTTCACTTTCTCATTCTCTACAGTGATTCAAAACCCTCTCTACTTTCCTCAAACCTCCAACTAAATCACTCCTCAGCAATCTCTGCACAGAGAAACTAAAAGCCATAAGATAGAGAGTCATTCCTCTTCCATCCAGGAAATTCTCAAACTAACCTGTATTGAAGCCATTCTTTCCTCCCATTCTATTGAAGTGGGAACTTGGTCTTTTCTCACACTTAAAATTAATCCTCTAACTTCCATATCTTTAAATTTGCCTTCAGATTGGCATCTGATCAAAAACATGTCTTTCCTGAATGAGTGACCTTTTAGCTACCACCCTTTTTTTTCATTCACAACTAAACTGAAATAATCGCATATCTGCCCTGTTTGTGGAAGGAGTTAGAAGTGGGGAGCCCACCTGATACTGCCTGGGTAGAAATGTCTCCACACAAAGGTCAGTACAGTGTAGAGTGGCCAAGCCAGAGTAGGGTGAGGATTTGTTCACACAGAAGAGCAGTCTCGTATGGATGAGAGCCTGCACAGGGCGATAGTGCACCTACAGAGGAGAGAGGATAGCAGTGGAAAGGAGAGGTTGATTACACACAGAAGGACTTGGAAAATAAGTAATCTATTAGGCCAATGGGAACCAGGTTTCTCAGCAGCAAGGAAGGGGGCTACTTATATGGAAAGGGAGAAAATTAGAATAAACCCTGAGGTGCCAGATTAAAACTAATGCTATCAGTATACATTCATGGTTTAATAGATGGATAGATGAAATGCAAATGTCTGGACATTCATATATACAGGCATATATATCTTAGCTCTCTCCACTGAAAAACTTCGAAGCACCACACTCCAAAAGCAAAAAACATACCTAGCGCCCAGACTTTGTCTTCTAAATGTTATTCTCCATTTAATGTTATTCAGGGCCAAAATGGCTAATTCCAGGGCTAGGGTAGAGAAAGTACAAGATGACCTTGTTCATATCTTATGCCAGAAAGAAAGAAGTAAAAAAGTAATGGGGGGCACCTGAGTGGCTAAGTGGGTTATGCATCTGCCTTCGGCTCGGGTCATGATCCCAGGGTCCTAGAATCGGGCCCCATATCGGGATCTCAGCGGGGAGCCTGCTTCTCCCTGCTCCCCCTGCTTGTGCTCTCTCTCTGTCAAATAAATAAATAAAATCTTTAAAAAAAAAAGTAATGGAGACATGTCAAGAGAAAACATAAACCATCTGCAAAGGTCTTCCCACTAGCTAAATTGGGAACAATCTGAATACCAAGATAAATGACAGTAAAGAATTAAGACCCATATTAATCATTATTACTATAAATAAATAAATAAATTGAAAGTTTAATGAGAAATGGGCTATTTGCAAAGTCTTAGAGAACTTCCCTACAAAATACTTACTAATTACCAACAGAGAACAAAAAAACTAAATAGTTGAGAATCCTAAGAGACACATCCTTAATCAAGTGAGCATTAGCAATGGGACAAATCAAAACTGTGTCCATCTGATAGGATTCAATGAGGAGAAAACAGCATCACTTTTGAGGTATTCTTCTCAAAATCTATTAATTCAGTCTTTTTCAAATGAACAAAAGAACACAGTGACCATTTTTGCAACTCTCTCAAGAATAGTACATAATTAAAACCATTCCAGGTGTATTGAAAGAAGTTAATTTTTTCATACAACAGATGCCCTAAGATGTTAAGAGTCTAACTCTGTAGTTGGAAAAGGCCCAGAGGTACATTCTAGAAAATAACTGGTCTGTAATCTTCAAAATGTTAAGGTCACTGAAGACTGGAAAAGATTTTATTGCTGCTCCCTACTGAAAGAGACTAAAGAGGTATTACAACTATATGCAACAAGTGACTCTTAACTATATCATTCTGTTTTAAAGGACAGGGTTGAGGTAAGTGGCAAACTTGATTGGGATTTGAGGATGAGATGGAAGTAATGTATAACATCAATGACTTGATTTTTATGGTTGTATTATAGTTAAGTAGGCAAAATGTCCCTATTGATAGGAAATACATAGTAAAGTATTTGGAAGTGGTGGAGCATCATACTGGCAAGTTACTTTCAAATGGTTTGGGGGAAAAAATGGTCTGTGTACTGTGCCTGCAAATTTTCTATACGTTTTTTATTGTTTCAAAATTTTAAAAATCAATAAAATTAAAAATGAACAAATATAAAACTGAACAAAAGTAAATTCATCATCATCCTCACTCCTCCCCCTATTCTTCATCTCAGTGAACGGCTCCACCATTTACTCAAGTTGTTAATCCAGAAATCCAGTGTCGTCCTTGACTTCCCTTCCCTCCACTACAATATACATCCAATTAATATGTCTCCCTCTGTACACATATCCAATTACACACCAAGTTCTAATGATTCTACATCCTAAATATCACTTGAACTTAAGGCATTTCCCTTTGGTCTAATACTAACCAATTCTGGCCACCATCATCACTATCCTGTGTTACTGAAACAGCCTCCTTAAATAATCTACAGGTTTCCTCCAACCATTTTCCACTATCAGTCTCAGTATTCCAAAACATAAATCTGTTCACGTTATTCCTTATAAAAATCCTTCAGTGTTCTTGAAGGCTTCTAGAATGAAGACCAAACTCCTTATACTGCCACACATTCTGGTTTGCCCAGGATGGTTGTTTATTTCTGTTGTACAAACATGGTTATTATTGGCCTCCCTTTCAGGCTCAGTAGTGCCCCAACTAGGACAATGAATCTTATGTTCTGTTTACTTCACTAGATTGATCCTGACTTCACTCTCATTTCTAGTCAATCTCAACTCTTCTGAGAAGGCTCTGCCTGAGCACTGGATCAGGATTCAATACCTTTGCTAGATGCTTCCTAATACTATGCTAGTCCTATTAGTAACATATATCTATTGCACACATGTCTTCATTGTAACTATTTGCTTATATTCCCCCTTAAACAGTAAACTCTGTAAAGGTAACTTTGCCACTTGGGGTGTGACCTTGAGAAAGCTATAAGACCTAAGCTTCAGTTTCCCCATCTTAAGAGAAGATAATTACTTTATTGTTATGATCAAATGATATAAAGCAGGTAAAGGCTTAGCCCACCATATTCATCATTTTCTGTTTTAAGAATTTTGTAAATAGTTGAAAGCATTTTTTTCCTCTAGAGCTCCTTAAAATTTTCTTTTTATAGCCAATCTTCTGATTTTTTTTATGTACCCTACTTATCAGAGATAAAGACTGTCTCTTCTTTTTTTTTTAATTTTTTTATTGTTATGTTAATCACCATATATTACATTAGTTTTTGATGTAGTGTTCCATGATTCATTGTTTGTGCATAACACCCAGTGCTCCATGCAGAATGTGCCCTCTTTAATACCCATCACCAGGCTAACCCATCCCCCTACCCTCCTCCCCTCTAGAACCCTCAGTTTGTTTTTCAGAGTCCATCGTCTCCCCTGGTTCGTCTCCCCCTCTGACTTACTCCCCTTCATCCTTCCCCTCCTGCTATCTTCTTCTTTTTCTTTTTTCTTAACATATGTTGCATTATTTGTTTCAGAAGTACAGATCTGTGATTCAACAGTCTTGCACAATTCACAGAGCTCACCATAGCACATACCCTCCCCAATGTCTATCACCCAGCCACCCCATCCCTCCCACCCCCCACCACTCCAGCAACCCTCAGTTTGTTTCCTGAGATTAAGAATTCCTCATATCAGTGAGAAGACTGTCTCTTCTTAACACAAATATAACAAGTCTCTTCACAATAGTTGTTTTTCATTTTATTTATTTGCTTTAAAAAAAAAAACATACGTTCTAACAGAAAGTTATCTTCTGAGAAATGAGATAATACCAGAAACTACTAGTACTGCTCAGGTATGGAATATTTCTTTCCTCTCTGTCCTAGTGAGTAAACACGTATCAGTCCCCACAGCAAATTCTACACATACACTGTATGATAATATAGTATATTTATAAGAAAATACGCTTTTAAAATACTATAAAACAATGAGGGCCAAATACATAAATTTGTGGAAAACAATGTTTCTATCATTTAAATAGTTGTTTATTAATAACTAAACATTGCTTGGGGGAAAAAACCCTATTGTAAAAAAGAAAAACAATTTAACTAATTAATGGGCCCCACAATGACAGATTGGACACTATATACAATACACTTAAAAATCCTTCAGTGTTCTTGAAGGCTTCTAGAATGAAGACCAAACTCCTTGTTTGGAGTTTGGTCTTTTGAGCCCCATAATTGTGAGGAAACATATGTGGGTATTTTCTAGCTCTCTTAAATTGTCTTTCTTTTCTAAATTTTAAACTAAAAATTCTGGCTGCCAGACGTAAAAATTTAGAATTACATGATTGTACATTTCTACTCACTGACCACACTCTTTCTCTAAATTTAACTATATTTTACCTTTGTTAATTGTACTATTTTATCATTGAGCTCCTTTATTTAGTAAAATATCTAAGATAATACATTAAATACATCCCTAGAAGGAAAATTAGTTTACCAGTTCAGAAGTTAAATTTATACAAACAAATTTAATCCACAGCAATTTAAGAAATAAAACAAACAAGCAAAGGAGAAAAAAGAGAGAGAGAGACAAACCAAGAAACAGACTCTGAACTATAGAGAACAAACTGAGGGTTACCAGAGGGAAGGTGGGGGGATGGGTGAGATAGGTGACGGGGACTAAGGAGTGCACTTCTCATGAGGAGCACCCAGTGATGTATGGAAGTGATGAATCGCTATACTGTACATCTGAAACAAATATAACCCTGTATGTTAACTAACTGGAATTTAAATAAAAACTTTAAAAAAATGTAATCCACAGCTTTCTGCTTTCTTGCAAGAATCCAGAACATTTTATCACATTTTCATTCATAAATCCACAAAATTTTGTTTCTCCACAGCAAATATTATAGTATTTTCCATCTAATTATTTGTTTTTAAAAACAAAAGTATATTTGAAAATATATCCAAATCATTTTTAAATAATATAGATTTTTAGTGACCAGGTTTTCACATACCCAACTGTCAAATTTACCAAATTTATGAATGAAAAAGTGTTTGTCTTCAGAAATACTTTTAGTGATTTTAATTTCTTTTTTTTTATTTTTTTTAAAGATTTTATTTATTTATTTGACAGAGAGAGACACAGCAAGAGAGGGAACACAAGCGGGGGAGTGGGAGAGGGAGAAGCAGCCTTCCCACCAAGCAGGGAGCCCGATGCAGGGCTCCATCCCAGGACCCTGGGATCATGACCTGAGCTGAAGGCAGACGCTTAATAACTCAGACACCCAGGCACCCCTAGTGACTTTAATTTCTAAGACAGACATCACCTACATACAATCTCCACATATATACAGCAAATAAAATATTACAAAATCAAGATCTTTGAAAGAAACCTCTCTATGACCTACTTGCAAATCTGTTCAGAATAATTTTATTAAATGTCAGCTGTGTTGGGGCGCCTGGGTGGCTCAGTTGGATCGAGCCCCGCATCCAGAAGGGAGCCTGCTTCTCCCTCTCCCTCTGCCACTCCCCCTGCTTGTGCTCTCTCTGTCAAATAAATAAATAAAATCTTAAAAATAAATAAATAAATGTCAGCTGTGAAACTATGTTAAAAATATAGAAAGCAATATTGCAAGTTTCATTTAACTTCCCCAAATTCTTACAGTCAGGTATTTTGCTCTCTGCTATGGCATACAATAGCGTTTTTCCTAAGCAATCAAAATTCGCTCATTAGTTGTAAATAATGTACCAAGTACAAAAATGCTGAAAGGTGATATATGTATTTTTAATACAATTATTACCTTAAAACCATAAAACTTTACTTTAGCAAATGCAGTAATCTCTATTTATTTCAACGGCGATTGGACAATACATCATGATGATGACATTGAGGCAATTAGCACACATTTATAAAATGATGGTTTGAACTTACAGTTTATTTTTAATTCATCAGTCTCATGTGCTTTCATGTGGGTATCTGGAAAAATTTCCCGTAAGATTCTACAATCTTATAATGGAAAATTGTTTAAAGATCACATTCCTTTATCAATTCATCACCTATCAATAAACATTTACTGAGTGTGTATTATGTGCCAGGCACTATGCTAAATATTAGAGATATAACAATTATTAACACTTGAGCCCTAGACAAGACATAAAGAGTACCCCTGAGAGGTTTGGAATATTATGGGAGAGACAGTAAAACAAACCAAATAACATATTGTTAAGAAATAGGGTTTTCAAAAGGTGCTGTGAACAAGGAAGAGAAGCATATAATCCAAACTAGGGGAGGGAAGCATGGTTACAGAAGCCTTCTTGGAGGCTTATTGATAAATAAGCCTACTGCCTTGCTTTCAGCATGGCCTACTGATTAAGAGCATAGGTTCAAATCCCAGTATCATCTGTTACTAGCTGTATGAGTTTGGGCAAGTTACTTCATCATTCCAAGCTTGTTTCCTTGTTTATAAGATGGATATGATAGTATTTACCTCACAGTGCTGTGAAGAGGACCAAATAAGATAATGAGTAGAAAGCACAATGGCTGCCATAAAATATGCTAGTATTCTGGTTGTTAGAAATATGACCTCTTTCTCTCTCTCTCTCTCTCTCACACACACACACACACACACACACACACACACACACACACACACACCCCACTTAGCATACAAGCTGGAGGTTTCTGGACTTCTTGGCCAATGTATGTATGTCCTATATACCTGTAAAAGAAAAACCTTCTTCATCCAACCAACCCTGCCCCCTCCATTTTCTGTTATCAGCCAGGCTTTCTGATCCCCTGAAAAGTGTCCTTGACTAGCTTTTCATTATCAGACATGCCTGTGCCATGTCCACTCTCTCAATGTGAGCCTGACCACTGGGAAATCTCTGGACTGTCTACCATAACTCTCCTGTCATCCTTCTCTGTCCCCATATCCATCAGGAGACAGAGCTCTTGCCCTTCACCCTCACCCCGCTCTCTGATGGGTCTTTCTTACCAATGTTTTGGTGATTTTTCCATAGTTCACTTAACCAGCTTTTTGTCCTCTAATGACTGGCCACCACTGTCTCCAACCCAGCAGCCAAAACTTCCTTTCATTTCATTTCCTTTGGAGTGAACATCATTGCAGAGACAGACTGAAAAAAACAATGTGATTAGAACACAAAATCATTGAGGTTCATGAAGATGAGAAAGGGTAGTACTAGAAACAAAGAGTACGGTCTTTTGTTCTTTCCTACATTATCCTCTTTAGGATCATGACTCTATTTTACAATCATTCTTTCCCTTCAGCAATCTCCCACTGGCCAATTGTCTATCAAGTGACTCTCTCTAAAAGGTTCTTCTCTCCTTCCTCTTCATTTGCAGAAAGACCTAAGAGAGGGGGCCAGGCTCAGTTCAATTTCTTCTTATACATTCACCTTTCTGAGGACTTCTACCAGGTTTCACCAAAACAGATCCAAATGAGAGCAAAAGATGAGAATAAATGTAAAATTAAAGTTAAAAGGATTCTCCCTATTCAAGGGGGGGCTCTCTGGTAGAAATAAGGTGTTCCTTTGTATAAGAGCATAAAAGTTTTGATTTGAATATTAAAATTGTTACATAAAATGCAATCTACTCTGGCTTCCAAATTTTGCCTCTAACCCATACCTTACAAAATTATTTTGGTTTTATCAAAGCATTACTCCTACTTTCTAAAGACCAAGGCAGACTATATTATTTCAATTTGTAAATTATTCATGATTTAATTCTGTTCCTCACTTCAGACACTTGGCTTTGTGCATCTTTATAACAGCATGTGTACCTCATGTCTACAAAACGCTTCATATGTTTCAAGTCCAAAATATTAAAGCAGTCATACTCTCCACAGCGAAATAATTTCAAATTCATACATGACTACAAAAATCAATTATCAATGGATTATATCAGTTACATATTAATTTGGGGCAGAAAATTTCAGTTGCCTCATGTTTCCACTGAAATGTATTGATTTAAGTAGTTTATGCATGAACTAAAAAGAAACGTTCATGTTGCAAAAACAAAAAATATAAAACCAATTGTGGATTAGCCACATGTGAATTTACTAAATCACAGATTAAATGTGTGATTTCAAAGTTTAGCTATCATCTAACCTGTTTCCTGACCCTGAAATAAAAGGTCATTTGAAACTCAGAATTCTGGAGGCAGTGAGTCTCCAGCAAAATTTTAAACTTAAATTGCCCCTCCTCCTTGCAGATTTTCCCAACAAACCCTTCCCTCATCATAGCTACTTCTTCTAAGCGGTAGCAAGTAAAATTCCTCAACAACAGGAAAAATAGTAACATGAAAACTGAGCTGCTTCAGATGAATGATAAGCAATAATTCTCTCTTACAGTTTTTAAGTTATGATAGCATGAGTATAATAATTAACAACAATAAATAAAACTAACTTTACAAAGCAGACCCTTGGAAAATGCTTCCATTAAACAGTACTGAAAAAATAGTGACAGTAAACAACAAGTTTTGGGGGTTTTTTTGTTTGTTTTTGAGAGAGAGAGAAGTGGGGCAGATGGGCAGAGAGAGCGAGACAGAGAATCTTAAACAGGCTCCACACCCAGCACGGAGCCAGATGCCGGGCTCAAACTCACAACCCTCAGATCATGACCTTAGCCAAAATCAAGAGTCAGACACTTGACCGACTGAGCCACCCAGGCACCCCAAGTTTTGGGTTTTAAAAATCACCAATAATAATCATCCTCTTCATCAACAGGAAAAATGTAGATGACTAGAAAAGCAACATTCTCTAAGATATCAAATATGAAATTCCAGTTAGCAAAATATGAATATGAGGTAAAAAAAAAAAAAACAGAACTGATTGCAATTATACTTTGCCACTAAAACTCAATATCCATCAGAAAATGTCTGTTATTACAATTAGAATTTTTTTTTTTACCCTCATTAAGTTGTGCTTGTTCAGAAGTCATAAATAGTTCAGAAAAGAAACTTAGCATTGGGGAGCCTGGGTGGCTCAGTCAGTTAAACATCTGCCTTCAGCTTAGGTCATGATCCCAAAATCCTGGGATCAAGCCCCACATCGGGCTCCCTGCTCAGTGGGGAGTCTGCTTCTCCCACTGTCCCTCCCTGCTGCTTGTGTGCTCTCTCACTCTCTAATAAATAAATAAAATCTTTAAAAAAAAGAAAAAAAAGGAACTTAGTATTTCCGATCCTTCCCATAGACCCAATGCCACTCAGTGCGGGATGAATAAACTTTATCAAGTTATCTAACTTAGCAGGATCTACGTGTTACAAATTCATTCAAGAAATTTTCCCTTGAAGCCACTAATCAAATCTGTTGTCAAAAATGTTCTAATGATATGAAGCGTTGTCTTTGCTTCACAGGCAATGCTTTTCTTTATTAGTTGTACACCAAATGGAAATGTAATAAAATGTTAACAGTGGTATCTCTGGGTGGATAGAATTATGGATGACTTCATTTTAATCAAGAAATCAAATATAAAAGATTAACCGGTGTTCACATAATGCATATCATGCTATACCTTAATGTGGGAGAACAGAAACAGAAATTTGGCATTGAATTTTATGATGAAATTCACATTTAAATATCCATTAAGTGTAAAAAATACAACAAACAGCATAAAATTATCAAATATAAAAAAACCTCACTCACTTTACTAGTAATATAGCAAATCTTGCTTCCAGTCTCCACACTGAAGTCATTGTTGCATTTTGAAGATATTAGAGTTAAGTCAGGAGTGCCTGAGTGGCTCAGTCAGTTAAGCGTCTATCTTCGGCTTGGGTCATGATCACCAAGTCCTGAGATCAGGCCCCACGTTGGGCTCCTCACTCAGTGGGGAGTCTGCTTCTCCCTCTCCCTCTCCCCCTGCTCGTGTTCTCTCTCTCTCTCAAATAAATTAAAAAAAAAAATCTGAAAGAAAAGAAAGCATTAAGTCAGTTACAAAATCTTGAAATACAAAATTAAGACCAAAAAAACCAAAAACAATGCCCCTAGTTCTACAGTATTTAAGCCTATCAAGTGTTAGCTGAAATTAAGATTAACCATGGATTTCATATTTTTTTTTAAAAGACTGCTGGTATGGTTTTTCTTACAACCATACACCAAAACTTTCAGTTGAGATGGCTTGCCTTTTTCTTCTCAATAATAATATTGAGCATTTTGATATGTGAAAAACTCCAGACTTGGCAGTAATTTTTACATACCACATCAATATTAAATATCTTGATAGTGATTATCATTTGTCAGTTTTAGACAGAGTTCTTGAGATTGAGTTTAATCCTTTGTACAATAAGGTGCAACAGCCATTGAATATAAAATCCAAGAAACAAATACCGTAAAGACAGATTTCTATTTGAGCTCTGACAAAGATATAAAAAGGGAAGGGGGTGCTAGTTACTCTGTCTACTTGGAATTTTATTCAGTTGTGCCAGCTGAGTGTAGTAGAGGGGTTAGGAAAAGGGAAAGGAGATAACAGCAGTGGGATGTTGTTCTGGGCACAAAAAGCAGCATGTAACTTCACATTGGCAACAGCGAGACAGGCTAACAAAGGGGACAGAAGATGTACTTGACAGGAGTATAGAGAGTTAGCAGATGAGTAGGAGGAGATGGCATATGAGACGTAGGCTAGGGTGCAGTAGGAAAGAGCCTCGGTGGTAAAGATGAATAGCTTAAACCTAATGCAAAATACAATAAGGGCCTAGTGAGACAAGTTCAGAAGACCAAGATAGCAGCTACAGTACATTTCAACTTATCTAAAAGACAGATTTTTAGACATGGAGTTTTGAAAAGGGGAGGTTAAAAAAGTCAGGTGAGAGAAAATATTTAGTCCAAAATTTAGTCCAAGTGGTTTTTTTGTTTGGTTGGTTTTTGTTTTTTCTTTTAGACAGGAAAGCATAGGGGCACCTGGCTGGCTCAGTCAGAAGGGCATGTGACTCTTGATCTCAGGATTGTGAATTTAAACCCCACGTTGGGTGTAGAGATTACTTAAATAAACTTAAAAAAAAATAAAACATAAACAGGAATTTAAAGGTGCCAGAGTTGTTTGTTCATTGTTTGTTGTTTCTGGTGTTTCCATAGTTGGAATAAATAGGAGGTAAACAAAATGAAGCAAGTAAACTCAAGTTTAGACACTTAAAAAATAGTTATGTGACTAAAACCAAAGTGAAGAAAGGTGATAATTAGGATAAGTGAGTATGATCTTAAGTAAAAATGACAGGGGATAAAAATTTCCTGGCAACTTGTCAGTTACCAAAGTGTTTAGGAAGACAGAGCAAAAAGAAAATAAAGAGAAATAGCAAAGTAAATAATAAAGGCAATAACTTATAATATCCTTAAAGCTTCAAAGAGAAGGAATAATGCACTATAAGCACAGGAATGAATTATTTAATATGGTAAAACAACTTTCCAAACTACAAGTAAATCTCTTAGGGTTCTTTCTGGTTAAATGCAATTCTAGTTTATTTAAACAGCTGATTCTTAATTTTTCACAAATGTTATGTTCCAACTAGAAAAATTTTACTAAAAATTCTCAAGAATTCAGCTATCGTTCACTAGGCCTTAAGAATTTAAAACAAATTTATTAATGAACACCTAATTGTCTACTGCACTTTTATATCCATTTCTTGTCCAATGTCATTTGAATACTTAATAAATAATCAACCTTAAGACTGAGACGAGGACATTTTAGCAAATTCACCATTTTACCACTAGGTGGCGAAAATACCCAAGCAGTATCTGTTACCAAAGCTAGTACAAGATCCCAAGCACTTGAACAACAAGAATTTCCACCAGGTGTCAACCAAGAGGAGGAAAAAAAAAACAAAAAAAAAAAGACTACTTTTCCCACTCAAATACATAAATTCAGTTTTAAACATAACCGTCTAAACTCTGTTAAATGGCCTGCCCATTAACTTTCCAAATAGTTCGAATATTTATATATAATGCTGAGTCCAAGATAATTGCCTTGTCAACTAAAATCCAACTAAATAAAATTATTTCTTCCCCCAAAAGCAAGAAAACAGTAAGACCAATGAGTACAGTCAAAAAATTGTCCAAAGTGTATTTGTTTATGAATATATAGTTCCAGATTCATATTTTTCCTTCTACATTTCCCTCTTAGAAACAGTTCTGTTGATTGCAAAAATCTAGATTTTTTTGCCATTTGTTACCAAAATGTTCACAATAAAGAGATAAATGTACTTGTCTTTAAGATGTATTATGAGAATTACTATGTTGAACAGTCTCAGGCTATTGGCCTTGTAAAAATATTAGAACTTTACAAAACATAGCTCTATTATATACATAGCTCTTATATTTAAAAAAAAATACCATCTTAGAGGCTTCACTAATTTCTAACAAAGATTTTTCTATTATGTTGTGAACATGATGTCAACTAAAACACTGTGTCATGCTGCTTCTTTTAAGGTGGTACTTTTTTAGGCCGAACTCCATTTTTAATCCTCTGGACACAGGAGTTGTAATCATGTCATACACTGCACATCTAGCTGTAGGTGGTGTCTTTAAAAAGTCTCTTTTCTTCCTTCTAGGAAGTGGTCAGGCCTTTTTCCCCCTGGTGTCATCATGCAAACAACTTGGTTGCTTTTCGTTGCTATTTAATTAAGAAATGGAAGAAAAAAACAATTGAAAAAGCAAACCCTACTGATTTAAAAAAAAAAAACCTATATAGTTGCTTCTCTTTTTTGCTCCTTATAGTATTCTCTCGTCAGCTTCCTTTGGCCTCGCCTGAGTTCATTTCCACACTGCCTACAACGCACTGGTCTTTTTAAAAAATCCAAGTCAAGAATGCTCTTGTCTATGAACATTATTTCTTGTCTGGTTTTTATTACATTTTCTTTTGAAATTCGGTAGATTATGCTCAGCAACCCGTCGCTTGCCCAACCGGTTTCTTTCTCCCCTTCCCCCATCTCTCTTCACACATCACTTATTCCACCTTCCCATCCAAGCAGTGGGCAAAACCCTGCAGTGCCGTTAACTAACGCACGCTTTGGCCGGTCACTCAGCAGTTTATCCTTACTTGGCTTTGCAAACACCTTCCCAACCCACTCTTTCATTATCTATTAGAGTGTGCTCGGTAAGGGGCACCAGATAGCACGTCGAGGGTTTACGGTAGCCTTCCTACCAATAGGAGCCCACAATGAAGAGAAGTCAGGTTCAGCCTCCCGACAGCCCCACTGTCTTCTTCCCTTAGCTGTACACCTACTGTACCCGCGAGCGAGCGAGGGAGCGAGCGGGGCGCGAGAGGGGACGCGCAGAGAGGGCGGACAGCAGCCGCGGCGTGCGCATGCGCACTGGGGTTGTTTTTCACAAAGCTGCTCTTAAAGTGAGCTGGCAGCCTCCAACCGCCCGTCTTTGTAAGGAGACCACTGAGACTAGCAGGGTTGTGGAGCAGCAGCCTCTCTGCTGCCCTGACTTTTTAAGAAATCTCAATGAACTATTTGTAAAGAATCACTGATCTTGCCTGCAAGCTTTTTGCACGGCAAAGACATCGATCAGTGTTAGGGGAAGATCACATTTTATATGTGATCTTGACTTTTTTGTCTTACATTATATTTTTATAGATTTTGTTATAAACATGGTGCTGGGAAAGGTGAAGAGTTTGACAATAAGCTTTGACTGTCTTAATGACAGCAATGTCCCTGTGTATTCTAGTGGGGATACAGTCTCAGGAAGGGTGAATTTAGAAGTTACTGGGGAAATCAGAGTAAAATCTCTTAAAATTCATGCAAGAGGACATGCGAAAGTACGCTGGACCGAATCAAGAAACGCCGGCTCCAATACTGCCTATACACAGAATTACACTGAAGAAGTAGAATATTTCAACCATAAAGACATCTTAATTGGACACGAAAGAGGTAAGTTTTTATATATTATTCAGAAGTCATTAGACCTGTTTTTTCTTTGGGAAAGTACATTTTCAATTTGTCTGAATTAATATAATTCTACTCCTGGCATAACACATAGCAGTTAGATAAAGATTAGCAAAGTTGGAAGATTTGGCTTCTCCTTGACATTCATCGTGTGTTAAGCCGTAATGCATGCAGGCATCTGCAAAGTGACTGCAAACTGCACTTATTCAACTACCTCTATACCCGGCTTGGTCTGTGCCATACGCACTTGCAATACCTTTGTACCTTACTTGGAAATTCTACTTAAATCCCATTCAGTGATTTTTACTAATAAGTTTTCAAATGAATTGCCAAAATCTGCAGTCCAGTATTCGATTTTTTTCCTTGCACTTTGCAACCCTAGATCTTAAAAACTAAGCTTCAGTGAAGAAATGGAGTAACATTTTTAAGTAGGTTAATAGGTGGTTTTCATTTTTAATATTGACACGCAAAATACCTTAAGGAATTCATCATTGTTCTTTGATAAAGGATTTCTGTGGCTTATTTTGACATATGGTATCGACACCCCACGTGTTTTTTCCCTATTCTCTCCAGATCCTTTATAAATTTACATCAAGCGTTCTCTCTCTTAAAGGACAGTATCTATCATTATGATAGGTTTCAAATCAGTTTTAGAAACCATTTCGGGTCAGTCATCTTCTTTTCCGAGTATGATGCCTAACTTTGGAACGTGCATTCAATGAAACCCGTGCCAGTCAAATGGAATTGAAAAGTATTCGGCACATTGGATTTGATTTTTTGGTTAGAAAAGGGAGATAAAGGGTTGTCAAGGGGAGAAGGGGTCCTGAGATTTCCAATCTATTGTTTAAATGGTTACATTGTGGAAATATAGGAGACTCTAAGCTTGTTTTTCCAAGTTTCCACCCTTTGTTAGAAGCGGTTCAATCCTGTTTCGGACCAGTTCTGGGGGGTGGTGAGGAGGGGCGCTTGTTCTGCTCTCAGCAGATTGGTTACACGCGTCAGGTGGTGGCGATGACTTAATTCCTAGCCCAAGAAGAATATAATGTTAAAACTGGTTATGTAATTTTATGCTTCTCCTTTTTAATGCAGTATTTAGTTCAAATGTTGACGATTTTTCAGTTAGTACAGCACATCTTTGTTCTTTTTTATATTAAAAAATACACATCCCTGATGAAGTGCTAATTGAACTAAGACAAGTGTCGAAATGAAGGATGCTTTGAGTTACGGCATGTAATTCCTTTTTTAAAAATATTAAGATGAAATCAGTTCTTTAGTTGGCTTTTCACAATTACACATAGGTAATCTGCATCCTGAAATTTTTAGTTAATCTTTCCAGGCAGTAACACTGATAAGAAATGCAAATGCTGAATGACAGCCTTGGTATTTGTTGAATGGCAAACACATAGGAGGTTTGTGTTTGAGCCTTTCTGGACATTGCAGGGTTTTTTTTATAAAACGGATAAGAAACAAAGGTTTTGAGGGAGTTCAGGCTTGCAGTGGGATAAAAGAATAACGACTTACGGTGACAAACACAATTTCATTAGTTGCTCCATGATTTCATGGTAAAGAAAAACTATGTACCCCGTACCCCCACGAGATGCCCCTCAACCCCTGCAAAGCGTGGACGAGCTCTTCGCTGGAATAGTTTCAATGACTTAAAAGTGGGACCTCTCAAACTAGCCTGGTAACTGAGACCCCGCCCCGGGCGCCCGGCGATAGGCGGAGCCGCGTTTGTTAGCCTGTTGCTAAGGCGATGCCAGGCTCTGATTGGATTGGGCGCGGGCGGGTGGGGAGAGTGGGCTCGCGCCGGTTGGGGCGAGGCTTGGAACCGGCGTGCGCCGGTAAAGGTCCCTCCAGAGCGGCTGCCCCCGCCCCTACTCGCGTCCCTCCCGGAGCTTCTGGGGGCGCCGTGGCTCGTGTCACAGAATGTTGTCGCCCCTCACCGCGGCCTGCTTTGGGGGCCCCGGAAAGAAGCGATCTCGGGTTTCAGTGGGGAGAAGCTCCTGCTGGCCTTACAGGTGCCGAACGGCCCCTGGGCGTAACTTTAGCTGACAAACCTGTCCAGAAGGAACTTGGGTAGGCAGGGTTAGCAGGACCCCCTTTTCCTGTTTTTCGGCTGGAAGATGTCAGGTGGTTTCTGTAAACGCTCATTTCCTCTTAGCTGAAACAAAGCGTGTTCCCCGACCTATGCAGTCACCAGACCGGCTACCTTGATTGACCTGAGGGGACAGACTACACGTAAAGGCTGTCCAGGAGGGGAAGGAAAAGTGATACATCGAAAGCTGGGTGGGGGCCTCGGGGAGTATCCTCTGACCCCCTCCGCATTGTTTCCCAGAGACCGTGCAGTCCTGCCCCCCCCCCCCCGCCCCAGTTTCCCTCACCGCCACTGTAAAGGTGTCGGGGTGGCCCGAGCCAGATCGAACCGGTCACCGGCTGGGGCGTGTATAGCGGAAGCGCCGCAGCGCCGTCGCCCCGCCCCCAGCCCAGCAGGCTAGGTTGCGCGAGCGCGAGCGCGAGCGCCGCGCGACGTATGCCGTATGTATAGCGGAGCGCGCGGGCGCCGGCGGCGCGCGGGCGGGCCGGCTGGGATCTGCTCGCGCCGGTTTAGGCCGGTCCTCTCCTGCTCCGGTCTAGTTCTTGATTGACAGCCCGGCACTTGTTTACCACGGCGCGGCCGCCGCCACTCGCCTCAATGAGACTGCTGAGCTGGCACAAAAAGGGAGCGAGAAGGGAAGAAAAGGAGAGGGAGGCAAACTTTGGGCGCCTTCGAGGGGAGCGAATTTAAATGGCCCCCAACTCACCAGTCAGTTTTCGGTGCTGAATTTCGTTCAGAGGTTTTGCACAAGGGAAGAGGAAAATAGTACTGAGATAGAAGAGAATCATTGTGATTTCTGAATAAAAGTACCCGCATATAGACGCTTTTTCTCCCTTTTCTCTTTTGATGTGAGGGAAGCATCGCGTTCTGTAGCTTCGGTACTTTAGTGAGGAAAAGTTAAATGATAATACCAATTTCATCTACTCTCATGGTTAATGTTGGCTTCTACGCTGAAAAACTACATCACTAAGACATTTACGTAATTATAGTATCTACTCAGAAGGCTAAAAAAGAATCCAGAATCCCCTCCCACATTTTCGTTAAATACATATTTTTGGAGAAATTTTAAAAAATATTTGGCCTAAAGAAAATTGGTTGTAAAATGAAAGCAGTTGGGAACAATTAGTGTTCATTTTTCAAGGATGTGGAACAGTGTTGTTTCCCCGTAAGCAGGCACCTTTTAAATCTAGAGATATATTTTTTTATATATGCAAATTTCTAGCTGTTGCTAGGACAGACTTAGTGTGATCATTTTAGGTTCAATAAAGAATTTTTATTTTTAGCTCTGAAACTGACATTAAAATCACTGTTCCTTTTTTCTTTTTAACTTCAACGTTTGACGAAGTTTTCTAATGGTTTTAGAATGGTAACATTCATGTCATCTGCGTCAAAACTGACAGACCTTAAAGGTTTGCACAATTTTTATTTTATATATAGTCTTAGGATAAATAAGTTAACCATTGGAGACAAAGATAACGCGTTAGTGAGAGGTTTGAGCTCTGACTCTTGTTGAACATATATTGTGTTAGATACAGATGCTTTACAGTTTGAGTCATTTACCATTAAAAAACTGACTTTAAGGGCATTGATTATCCCCATCTTACAGATGAGGCAACAGAAGAGTTGGGATTTGTAGTTCACCCAGAGGAAGTGACTAAAGTTAGAATTAAGATCTCTGAGACTCCAAAGCTTGTGGCCTTAATTATTATAGGAGTACCTTTAAGTATTGCCACCAGGAAGAGTGTGTAAAGGTTTAATATCAAGTCTTTTGTTTTCTTTTTCTGTTTGTTAGATGATGATAATTCAGAAGAAGGCTTCAACACTATTCATTCAGGAAGGCATGAATATGCATTCAGCTTCGAGCTTCCACAGACGTAAGTATTACGAGTAACAGGCATTTTTCATAAACCTCCATTCTTTTAAAGTTAAAATTATTCTAAATTTAAATATTTTTAGTTTAAAAAAAAACCCTTTTCATCACTGAATGTTGCTAGAGGAAAACAATACACTAACAAAAGAAGCTGCTTTTTAATGTAGCCTGGCAAAATTATAGAAAGCAAAGCTCAATTCTTAGTACTCTGTCTCCAAATTTATGAGGTCTTTAAAACTGAAGTAGTATTTCATGTATCTTGAGTGAATTGGAAGGTGCTAGTCTGAATGTAAGCACTTTCTATTTTATTGTCAGTTGAAATTAGCAGAAGCATAGAACTTATCAAGTCTCTTATTCAGTAATTTATAAAAATCCAGTGTTTTTTCTGTTAATGCTAACCAACAGCAGTAAGGTAAAAGGATAAACATAATTAGGAATATCCTAACTTTGATACAAATTCAGTAGCTTCTGTGAAAAGAGCTATTGAAAAAGTCACGAGTGATACTATGACCTGGACTTAAAAGGAAACACCCATCAGATAACTGAATATAAGGCATGGAATAGAGTATGGAAAAAGGAAAGTGGTTTATTCTTAATGTAAAAATAGATCATCAGAAGAGATTATCCCCCCCAAATTTTCTTAATAATCTTTGTTAATTCTAGTACTTGAGTTGTTATATGCGGATAGAACTCATAAATGGTATTTTTCAGAGTATTCTATTTACCATATTACTTAACATCTTTCTAAATGTAATGCCCTAATCTACTTTTAAGAGAAATACTGTCTGTGAATATAATGCTAATATTGGGTCTGAATAATTTATCTATAAACCAAAGTCATCTAAAGTAGACTCTGGAAGACTAACATAAATACTGCATTTTACTTTTCTGTGCTATACACGTTAATGTAGGAGTCCAAAATGCAAAAAAAAAAATCTGTAAAAACCACTACTTCTCATGTTAATCTAAGTTAGTAAATAACTGAACACTGGGCATTTTTCTAATGAAATTATGAAAAAGAGACTAAACTCACTGAAATAAAACCTTCCACAATTAATAAAATCTGGGAGAGTTGAAAACCAGTTCTGATTCTCTTGATACAGATTAATAGAAATGTTTCTTTCTCTTATTAAGCCTATAAAGTTAGAAAACATGGCCAAAAAGAGTTAGAACACGAGAAAACTAGGAAATGGAAAAGCAGCTTTTTAGATTTTCGGTAGACTTTATAAAAGGTGAAATTCTGAAATTAATAACAGCTGTTCTAGGCATTTTCTAGACCTTCTTAGTTACTATAAAAAGAGAGAAAATTCCTAGCCAGTGTGTAGAATTTCTCAGTAGAAATACTAAAACCACTCTTAACTTTGTTTTTAAATTTTCAATCTTTCAAGAATTGATTTCCAAACTTTTATAATTTTGCCACCAGCTTTAAAAGTAGCCTCTTCTTAGTTTAAAGGGATTGTATTCTTCTGGCTTTTTAAAGCAAAATTTCTTTAATACTTTAGTGTTAGCTATTGTTTTTTGGAAAACAGGTTTTTTTTTTCCCCAATGACTTATCCCTTTGGAAATTAAAAAAATTCTGTTTGATACCTCATTGATACATAAACAGTGCAAATAGTAACACTTCTATGGTGAGCTACTGTATAATTATTAAAAAGAGGTATAAAATTAATATATTGAACTTTATATTCTGCACAGACCACTTGCTACCTCATTCGAAGGCCGACATGGCAGTGTGCGCTATTGGGTGAAAGCCGAATTGCACAGGCCTTGGCTTCTACCAGTAAAATTAAAGAAGGAATTTACAGTCTTTGAGCATATAGATATCAACACTCCTTCATTACTGGTAAGAATTGACTGAATTCTTCATTCTTTGTTTTTGGCATATAAATACTAAAGAATAATCACCTAAAACTATGCAATCTGTATAATTTTAAAATAGTGATTTTAAATTCCATAAATACTAATTTATTTTTAAAAATACAGTCAAGAGCACACAAATTAATGAAGAATATGCTCATATTTTCTGACACTGTAATAACTTTAAGAAAATTTTAAAAGTAAAGACAGCATATGGTATGAGATAACTCTCACTCGGAAGTTAAAAGAATAACAAAAAAATAGATCTATTCCCTGGATAATTTTAGTAGAGGAGGAACGGCAGTATCAATTATTATAAGACAATATCACTTACTATGAAAATATCATAATCTAAAATTTGAACTGCATTGATATTCCAATACAGGGATAGTTGTCAAATGATGGGGAGATTGTCACTTTCACGAAAAAAAAGAATTATATTTTAAAAGAAATCCTTTTTAATTGCATTTTTTTCATGAGATTCAAATTTATCTTAAAAATGAGAGTTTTCCTTTTTTCACATAACTAATTTTTACATTCTCAAAGAAAAATGTTAACATTTGGGATTATAACCAAGTTGCTTTTCAAGCTGCCTTTTTTTTTTTTAAGGCAGTTGAAGTGGAATGTGGAAAGGGTTTTTTTGTTTGATAGGTTGTTTTTAATTACTGTATATGTAAATAATGTGAGCTAAAACTATGTTTATGGAATATGATGTTAAGCCCTGTACCCCTTTTTTTAATTGGATGGAGATTTATATAAAGACAAAAATAATTGTATAATTCAGAAGCCATTGGTTAGTTTTTTAAAAAAGTATATTTGAATACACTTGGAAAAAAGCTACACTGCTTGTAATTTTAATTCTCCAAGAATTTAGGGTTTTATTTTAAAACATTGTTACACTGTCCTAATTTGTGCGTTGACCTTTTTCTCTAAATTTATTTCTTACAGTCACCCCAAGCAGGCACAAAAGAAAAGACTCTCTGTTGCTGGTTCTGTACCTCAGGCCCAATATCCTTAAGTGCCAAAATTGAAAGGAAGGGCTATACCCCAGGTATGTATGAGATGGATTCCCAATGAAAACGATCTTTCTTCACTTAGCTTTTGTGTATAAATGTATAGTATTTTTACTAAATGCAAACATAATACAGTATTCTTTGGTAAAACAACCCAGTTTTCTTTCATAAATGGGAATGTAGTGTCCATTTTTAAATAGCTACTAGAAATGAGTAGTTCATTTTTATAATTCTAAGTTACTTGCCACTTTTGGGACTGTTTTTCATCCATGTAGTCCATTGAACTTTCAGACTTTGGCTTAACAATCTACATTTCTGGAGTTTTAGTTGTTTTTGTTTTTGTTTAACAGCAGATTCATATTTTTTTCCCTCTAGGTGAATCAATTCAGATATTTGCTGAGATTGAGAACTGCTCTTCCCGAATGGTAGTGCCAAAGGCAGCCATTTACCAAACACAGGCCTTCTATGCCAAAGGGAAAATGAAGGAAGTAAAACAGCTTGTGGCTAACTTGCGTGGGGAATCCTTATCATCTGGAAAGACAGATACATGGAATGGAAAGTTGCTGAAAATTCCACCAGTTTCTCCCTCTATCCTCGACTGTAGCATAATTCGTGTGGAATATTCACTAATGGTAGGTATAGATTTAAGGATTTGCTGTTTAGTATTAAAGTCATGAGGATATCATTTTTTCTTACTCTAGGATTTGGTTTTTATATTCTATATCTCATATATACAAGTATATGTAAATCTGTGAGTTACAATTACTAATTTTATGTCACATGTAAACGTGCCACACAGTATTATACGTAGTGGAGGAATTTTTCTTGTATATTCTATGTATATGTAAGTAAATGAAGGTCTGAGATAACATTAAAATTGGGTTATTAGTTTTTAAAAAAAATAATGCTTGTAATTCTAAGCCTACTGTTTCCTTTCAATGTTTAGGTATATGTGGATATTCCTGGAGCTATGGATTTATTTCTTAATTTGCCCCTTGTCATTGGTACCATTCCTCTACACCCATTTGGTAGCAGAACCTCAAGTGTAAGCAGTCAGTGTAGCATGAATATGAACTGGCTTGGTTTATCCCTACGTGAAAGACCTGAAGGTAATTTGATAATGCATGTTTAAGCCTAATCTGTTATTACTATTTTCAAGAACATAATTTTGCTAATAATATTTTATGACTAGGTAAACTCTTGTCTGTATCTGTAGGAAGTAGATGCGTCCCTAATGTTAGATTTAAAACCTATATCCCTCTAGTTTTAATCACAAAACAATTATTATTTTTATCTTGACATTCCTTTTTAATATCTACTATTCTGTGTATTTTGACATGCATAAGAACATGCTGTTCGAATTGCGTGTATCTTTTTCCTTCAGCACCACCCAGCTATGCAGAAGTGGTAACAGAGGAACAAAGGCGGAACAATCTTGCACCAGTGAGTGCTTGTGATGACTTTGAGAGAGCACTTCAAGGACCACTGTTTGCATATATCCAGGAGTTTCGGTTCTTGCCTCCACCTCTTTATTCAGAAGTAAGCACAGCTCCTCAAGTCTGAAATGGGCTGACTCTCCTGGAAAAGAGCATTACAGACTTTTTAAAAAATACATTTAGATTTTGATTAATATCATATTTAATAGAGAAACATAAATTAGAACAACAGGATTAAACATTAGATTAAATTTAATAAGTAGGATTCTTATATTATTGGGGAAATAGGGAATAATTTTAATGTATCAGTAGGAGTGGCATTTTGCAATCATGAACTAATTAAGTAGGTAGAATTTATCTTTTCCAATTTAATTCTTGCACATTTTTACATTCCCAGTCATAGGGGAAAATAACATATTTGCAAAAATGTTAGACAAATATTTCTACACTGTTTATTTTTATACATCTCATATTGATGACCACTAAGCATTTACATGAGTAAAACGTGGCTCTTAACTTGGGAGAAGCTCACAGACTGATGAGAACAAATTTAGAAGCAAAATATTCCATAACAGTGGGATAGGAATACACACAGTTCATTTGAAGAGCAGTTCATTAGGCCTTGGAAATCAGGAAGGCTTCCCTGGGAAGGTGATTGTTAAGTCGAATCTTGAGAATACATCTTAATATATATTGTGCCGGGCTTTAAAGTTGGCCTTGATACCAATATAATACCAAGTAATTTTGTAAATCACTAGAATCAACTTTATCCTTTTGGTTATCACAGTTTAGCTATTTAACAATGAAATATTACTCCCAAATAAAACCTGAGTGGGATTGCTGCACTCTGCAAGAAATTGCTGCTTTCCCCCCTTAATAATCTGACTAGAAGAGTCCATTTTCCTCCAGATGTGGTTAATAGAAGATCCACTTTATTCATTGATTATAGGATATTTAGAATTTGTTCTTGCAAATTATTCATTAGCCATATTTTTCTATCCCACAATTCCATTTCACACAATTTTCCCTTACATGCTAAAAATGTTCTCCCACTTACTATAGATTTCATTACTACATTTTTATGCCAATGTTGCTATCTTAAGTCCATAATTGCTGATTTGATCTGAGACTTTCTGGCTGTACAACAGGCATTTTAAAAGAATGGCAATCTCAGTATCCACTTTTAAGCAATTTGTGGCAAAATTCTACTACCTTTTAAAGTGAACTAAAAATAAGAGAATTAAAAACTTTTAAAATCCTAAATTGGTTCAGAATGTGATTCAGTTAATAGTTACATAGAAAGGGGGAAGTTCCAGATTGTATTAAAGTGTTTTTCTCTTGTCATTAAAAGTTACTTGCTTTTTTTCCTTCAAAACATGTTTTACCTAAAGTTTTGTGAGTCACTTTAGATTGTGCCACATTTAAATGCAAATAAAAAATGGGTCTTGTCCAAAAGATGTTTCAGTAAAAGAAATGTATTAAAGCCAACTAGTTGCCTTCCTGTGCCCATTCTCTCTCTACCTGAGAAGCAACTGAAATATAGTCATTTTGCTTAAATGTATGTGCATATGAAAGTCTCTCTAGTCATAGAGAAGGTGGGCAGACTCTAGAGCATTTTGGGTTCAGCATGGCTATTTCTTGATACAGTTTTCCTAGGCCCTCTCTGGTGTTTTACATCCACAGGTTATTACTTCAAATAAGCTCCAAGAACATTGTTTACACAACGGCATTCTTCCCAAAGCCTAGAAAAGAGATGAGTTGACTTTTGTAAAAGGATGAAAGGGATACTTTACAAAAGGAGATCATTACTATGAAAATGTTCTCCATTGTGTATTTGAATCTTAAGTACTACTAAATGCTGAGTAAAACACCATTCCCTGGTAAAATTTTACCATTAGCTTTTGGGAAGGAAAACTATTTGGGCATATATTAATCTAGTAATTAAATATCAGACACTTTATAGATAATACTAGTATCCTTTTCTCCCTTCCCCTACATGCTGTGTATGTTCTTTCTGATTCCTCAGTAATACTTACAATGTTAGTCATTGCTGCATTTTTACTAGACTTTATCAAGTCACTTTGTAATTTTTTTTCACTTTTTTTTTAGATTGATCCAAATCCTGATCAGTCAGCAGATGATAGACCATCCTGCCCCTCTCGTTGAAGGAACACTTGGTTAAATCAAGTTGATGTGGGTTCTGGACTGTATCTCTTCCCAGCTGAGGACAGAGAAGTATCTTGGAGACACGTTTTCAGAGGAAGTGGAATTGCTTTTGCCCAGAAAAATGGCAAACACATGAAACAGCCAGTGATCATGCTTTAGAAGCCTACAGCAACATTCTGGGACTGCTCCAACATGCTTGAAGATCTAAGCTTTTCTCCTTTAAAACAGGCACATACTAAGAGCAGTCTTCTTAGCCTATGGTCATACGTGTCAAGACACCACGTTGTAAAGAGGGATGATTTCCTTCTTTTGATTTGAAAATTTGCACATGCTCAATGCTTACATTGTGCAGTTCCGATGTCACTACAGCTTTTTTTTTTTTTCCATTTATGCCAGACTCTTGATACTCTTTAAAAACTTGTTTGTGGTCAGCACAACAAGGAACAAAAGAAAGCTTTGAAAAAACTTAAACATGAAAAAAACGCACTGACTTTTTTTTTTATTTAATATAGCCTGGACTTTACCTGCGTATGCACATGCTCAGAAATGTCCTACTAGGCTGACCATGTATCACCTCTTCAGCTTGGATCCTATTGTGGATTTATTTACAAACATCAAATGCCTTCAAGCCAATCCTTCTTGCTGTATGTTTTGCAGCCTACTGTAGTAGATACGCAACAGATATGTGGGAAAAGAGATAAGAGGAGGAAGCTAATAGACTTTGTCAAGATTGTATACCTTCTTGGTTTCTTTTAAGAATTTGTTGCCTTTCTACTATTACAGCAAAGCAGCATTTTGTTACTGACTGCCTAAAATCACTTAATCTCAGGTGAACGCATCACTTGCCAAACTGTTGGAATGCTATTTGTGTTTTGTTGCACTGTTATTTTGTTTGGTTGGTTGGTTGGCTTTTTGGAGAGGGAAATTTGGAAAAGGGACATACACAAAAGTGATACCCCACCCACATTCCCTTTTTATCATTACATAAAAGAAGAAACTAGCAGAGCTAAGAATGGAGTAAAGATAGGCAGTATGGCAGGCACCAGCAAAGAGGTAAGGGCTTGTTGCTCTTAAAAATTATTGTTATTTTTATTAAGAGTATGGAAATTTTCCAGTCACTGGAGAGGAGGAGAAAGTGCATTTATTTTTATAACAGAGTTACTTAATTACCTCCAAAACACATATGTTGGAAATCATTTTTGCTGGTGCAGAGTGTTTTAATGAGCAGGAATATATATATATTCAGGTTACGATTAGAGAGCTTAATTTATACATTTCCTATCCTGCTAAAGCTTCTCAGAGCTTGAAAACCCAAGTTTATTCTAAAAGTGTATAACTTCAAAATTATAAATACTAGAACGTGTGCTGGAATGAGAACTGTTTTCTATTTTTGTGGTTTTTCTAGTGAAAGTATTTTTTCCATTACCTAAAGAACATTTTGTTAAACATGAGAAACCACTCACTTTGAGTATATATAGATAAGAAGAGCAACCACATCAGTAAATTATAGTTTATATTAAAGATAATTTACAGTTGGCTCATAACAAATATACCAGCATTCATGATGACACTTAAAAACCATTTTCCAAGGTACCAAGTGTACTGATGGTCTTATTTTAGAAGGAATTCAGCTCTGATGTTTTTAATGAAAATCAGCATCTGTGATGTTGCAACATACGTGTGAAATGGGTGTTACATCTATCCTGCCATTTAACCCCACAGTTAATAAAGTGGCTGAAAATAACAGTAACTCTGGCTTGGTGCTTGACTTGGTTAAATACTGTCTTAAAGCTTCATACAAAACAAATAGGCTTTTCCATAAGTGGCCTTTAAGAAAACATGGAAGACAATTCATGTTTGAAAATGCTGACAGGGTGAAGAAAGCCCAGCGTAAAAATGAATCGCGTTTTAAGTGATTCAGTAAAGGGTTTGGGCTCCCGTAGCAAACTAATACTAGATAATAAGGAAATGGGGGTGAAATATTTTTTTATTGTTGTTAAATCATTTTGTGAATGTCCCCCTCAAAAGAAGCTAATGGAATATTTGGCATAAAGGGCATTTGGTGGTTTTATTTTTGTTTGGGGGGGGATTGTCTGAAAATCCCTTTTCTTTTCTCTCTTATGTCTAACTGACTAGGGAACAATTGTTGATATGCATAGCATTGGAATACTTATCACCATATACTCTTATAAATAACACATGAAGCAAGAATGACCAATATTCTGATAATTGGCACTGGGTCACAAAATGAAATGTGATTAAATTTTAAATATATAAAACTTTATCAAATAAAGTTTTATTTACCCCATTGAAGTATTTCTTTACTTTCTTGTTTAGAGGCATTACTTTACTCTTTTCTAAATATTGGTCAATTCCTGACATAAGATGTGAGGTTCACAGTTGTATTCCAGTATTCAAGATAGATTCCTGATTTTGCAATTAGGAAAAGTAAAATCCAAAACATTAGCAAAACAAAGTGCAATATTAAATGTTTGCTTTATAGATTATATTCTATGGCTGTTTGTAATTTCTCTTTTTTTCCTGTTTTATTTGGTGCTGAATATGTCCTTGTAGGCTCTGTTTTAAGAAAACAATATGTGGGAAATGATTTAATTTTTCCTATTGCTCTTCCTTGTGGAAAATAAAGTGTTTTGTTTTTTTCTTTTTTGTAAAATTGTTTGGAGAGTTATTTGAATCTTGATCATGTCAGTAACTCATCATACATGCAAACACTATTAGGACTACAATTAAACTCTATTTTAAGCCAGTCTGGATAAGAATTGCTTCAAGCCACCAAAGAGAACTACTGAAGCCTTAAAGGAATTTTTAATACTAATTTATCAGTGGCTTAATAATTCATCAAATTATGGATGCTTTTTTTGATAAAACCTATAAATTCATTATATAAATTCCAGTCCTATCTATGAACCAGGTAAAATAGTTTCACTTTCAGGTACAAATTCCCTCTTGCTGTGATACGTCCAAGTTTCTAGTACTTCAAGAGCACATAAATTTAAAAGGTATATTAACTAATCTTACAAAAATATTTTTTCTGAATTTTTAAACAACAGTGAGTACTTTTTCTCAATGTGTGGATTTGACAGTGATTTGTAACAAGTACTTTTGGATCACATTTAGAAAATAACTATTTCAGTGTTTATATATTTATAGATCAGCTATCAAGTTGTACATGTGCCTTACTATATGAATCTCCCATATTCTGAAATGTGTATACACATATAAAGTGTGTTACAAAGAAATGTTTAGACAATATAATCAATTCTATGGAAATAAGAGCTAGCAATCTACCCAATGTCTTTATACAATAAGGAATAAATGACTCGGGAAAGAATTAGAGCATGGGAAGCGGAGACATAGGTTTTGGGTTCTGTAACTTTAGATGTAGCCTTAAACAAGATGTGTCAATTTTGATGTCTTCATCTACAAAGTGGAAAAGTAGGTATCCAAAGTCCCCTTCATCAAGGCAGAAGATTGTAATACATCTTTAGGTAAATAATTCTCTAAGTCAATTATAACATTGGGAATGAACCACATTGCTTCTAAATTTGTATTAGAATACTTTTAGGTCAGTACATATTTCAAGTTATATACGACTCTATACTTACCAAAATCTTTATCACCAGTTAGGATTTAATGAATGGCCAAACTCAGTATATTTTTCAGGATTATAATGTAACAGAGGGAGAAACTCAAGACTAGCTTAAGTAAAAAACTGTATTAACCAGTAATTCCAAGGATGAATTATATTAAGTACATTCAGATCCAGAAATCCAAATAATGCTCTGAGGACACACTCTTGTCTCTCATCTCTGTTCACTTACCTTTTTTCATATTAGCCTTATTCTTTGATATTAGATGGGCCAGGAAAGATAACCCCAACTTTTACAGCTTCTGGAAGAAAAGCCATCTTGACTCCAAATCACTTGTTAGGGGAGATTCTGATTGGCCAATATCTAGGTCATGTCTCATGCCACATAGAATGGGTTTCCCAATAGAAATCTGTTTCCAGAAGAAGGGAGAAAAAAGGTTACTATATATTCTTGCTATTTCAAATGTTGTCCAAACCAGCAGCAATGGCATCAGTTAAGAAGTGCATTAGAAAAGCAGAATATCAAGGTCTATCCCAGAATACTGTTTACATGATTCCCAGGTAATGTATAAGTACAGTAAAATTTAAGAAGCTCTGTAGCACACCAAAGAAAATTAAGAGATGAAGACACAACAGGCAACTTTATTTTCATGAGTCCCAAACTAACTGAGCTGAGGATTTGGGGTACTTAATAAGTGAAAAATAATCATGCCATTTTATTTTTTTTAAGATTTTATTATTCATTTGAGAGAGAGCGTGTGTGCACGCGCAGGAGCAGGGGGGAGGGGCAGAGGGAGACGGAGAAGCAGGCCCTCCACTGGGAGCCCTACACAGGACCGGATCCCAAGACGCAGGGATCATGACCTGAGCCAAAGGCAGCCACTTAACCGACTAAGCTCCCCCAGGTGCCCCAATAATGCCACTTTAAATCCCAAAGCCTGTTTATGGCTTGATATTTTTGAGATACAACTTTGTAACTACTATAATAATAAATATTATACCTTCAGAATTCCTATAACAACAATCAGCATTTCTCAAAACATGCATGACTGAATGATGAAATATTTTGCCTTTTTATTTCTTGATTTCAAAATCAATAGGAGATGCATTTTTCAATTCATGTGAGAAAAATTTATTGATATAAGAAAATTAATTTGACTTTTGAGGAATATAGTCTGCAATTTTTTTTAGAAAAAATTTAGGAAAATGTGGGAAATACATGAATATGGAAATCTAATACATGAATATGTCAAGTTCAAGACAACCAGTAGTTTAAAAATCCAAATGCACAAGCCCAACTGGAAATAGAACCGGTATCACTGTCTTTGTTGAACAGCACGAAGTTAAACATATAAGTAAAAAAACATATTTTTTCAAACCAGCTATACAGACACCAACTTAGGTAAATGAAGTCACGATATTATAGAGCCAAAAAAAACAAAAAGTTGCTTTAGAATAGGTCTAGTATTTATATGTATATAAATGTTTATATGTGCATAAAAGAGTATATAGCCTAATGTGATTAAAGAAAACAAGTGTTTATGACATTAGGAATTTCTGATACATTATAGTTAATTCTAACTGGAAATGGATATTTGCTACTTCTAAATTGAAGACTTACATAAGTTCTCAACATCAATTTCCAATCTAAACAAAAGGATTACTACCTCTGGCCTGGTAGCTCTCTGGGAACATTAATAAAGTTAAAATAGTGAGTTAAAACATCTTTGTATAATTTAGAGATCTATTTACTAGTTACACAAAACAGTCTTACCAGTGAACAGAAGGATGTGAAAGATTATATAAACATATTGTCCTAACATAAGTCTGACAGTGTCGATACAATGGTTGAAAGCAAATTATTGCACTTTAGATGACATGAATTTTTGCCAAAAGGAGAAGCCATCTGATCCTTACTGAATATAGGAATTTTTACTTATTAGATAATTTTTCTCTAATGAATTAATAGTTTAAATAATGATAGAAATGCAAAAAAAAAAAAACTGCTAGAATAAGCAGCCAGTTTCTGCTTTGCTTTTTTTAAGGAAATCAACATTTCTACCTTCAAACGTAAGACACACTTTTATAATCTACACCTCTTGACAGATCTGAATCCCAAAATGTAGTACTCAAGATGTTTAGGACAACAGGAAAATAACAGGAAACTAAGATACAGCACACGCATCATGTAAACAAGGATGCTGGCAGCCTATAAAGGCATACCTGGAACCCAAACAACAAAATCACACACACATTCTCTTCCAAAACTGTTAATTCCCAAATTACAAAAGCAAAGGAGAAAATACCCTCTCCCCTTACTCTTCCTCCTTCTATTTGCAGAGTCAACTTTAGGAAACCCCTGTGAAGAAAGAGACATAGGAGTGCATGCTGTGTAAGGGAAGCAGTGGACAAATGCCTCAGGCTGGTGAGTTTTTTTGAGTGCCTTGAGCAGACTGATCAGGAAAAGCCCAATAAATTCCCTCATTACATTGTCCTTGGTATCAGTTTCCTACTGGCTGCCTCAACAAAATACTTCAAACCAGGAGACTTAAAACAACTGAGATTTATTCTCTCACAGTTCTGGGGGCTAGAAGTACAAAATCATGGCATGTTCCTTCTGAAGTCTGTAGAAGCTGACATTTCCTTGCCTCTTCTTGCTTCTGGTGGTGGCTGGCAAACTTCGGCAGTGCTTGACTTGTGCATCACTGGAATCTCTCCCTTGTTTATCTAATGGCCATCTTCTCCCAGTATTATCCGTCTCTTCCTATGGATTTTTCCTGAGTCTCTCCTCATCTTCTACAGACATAGTCATGCTGGATTAAGGGCCCACCCTACTCCAGGATGACTTTATATTAACTAATTACATCTGCAATGACCCTGTTCCAAATAAAGTCATATTCTGAGATACTGCGGATTAGAGTTTCAATCTATCTTTTTAGGAGACACAATTCAACCCATAACAACTTCTTTTCCTCCAAAAAACTAAACAGGGTAACAATGTAATGCCTATAAGAAAAAGCTATCTATTTAGAGGAAATACAGTTAGCTATTCCTCACTTTATAGAGCAGATTTAGTCCTGAACTGTAAAATCACTATAGATCAAAGGAAATATTCCCTTCCCACCACCCTTTTTTTTCCTGATGAGATACTGTGGGAGGTGAGCACTCATCTGGGAGGTAAGAAACCTAAGTTCTGGTCCACAGACACTAAGTGGCTGAATGAACTTGAACAAGTCATCTGACTTTTCTGATGTTCCATTTCCTGCTTCCTTTTTTTAAATTTAAATTCAATTAATTAACATATAATGTATTACTAGTTTCAGAGATAGAGGTCAGTGATTTATCAGTCTTATATAATACCCAGTGCTCATTACATCACGTGCCCTCCTTAATGTCCATCACCCAGTTACCCCATCCCCCCACCTCCCTCCCCTCCAGCAACCCTCAGTTTGTTTCCTGTGATTAAGAGTCTCTTATAGTTTTTCTCCCTGATCTCATCTCGTTTTATTTTTTCCTCTCCTCCCCTGTGATCCTCCATTTGATTTCTTAAATTCCACATATCAGTGAGATCATATGATAATTGTCTTTCTCTGATTGACCTATTTTTCTTAGCATAATACCCTCTAGTTCCATCCACATGATTGCAAATGACAAGATTTCATTTTTTGATGGCTGAGTAGTATTCCATTGTGTATATATATATATATATATATATATATATATATATATATATATATACCACATCTTCTTTATCCATTCATCTGTTGGTGGACATCTGTGCTCTTTCCATATTTTAGCTATTGTGGATGTTGCTGCTATGAACATTGAGTGCAAGTGCCCCTTCAAGTCACTATTTTTATATCCTTTGGATAAATACTTAGCAGTGCAATTGCTGGGTCATAGGGTAGCTCTATTTTTAATTTTTTGAGGAACCTCCGTACTGTTTTCCAGAGTGGCTGCACCAGCTTGCATTCCCACCAACAGTGTAAGAGTTCCCCTTTCTCTGAATCCTCATCAACATCTGTTTTCTCCTAAGTTGTTAATTTTAGCCATTTCTGACTGGTGTGAGGTGGTATCTCATTGTGGTTTTGATTTGCATTTTCCTGATGCCGAGTGATGTTGAGGACTTTTTCATGTGTCTGTTGGCCATTTGGATTCCTTCTTTGGAGAAATGTCTGTTCATGTCTTCTGTCCATTTCTTGACTGGATTATTTGGTTTTGGGGTGTTGAGTTTGATAAATTCTTATAGATTTTGGATACTAGCCCTTTATCTGATAACATTGGCCAATATCTTCTCCCATTCTGTCAGTTCTCTTTTGGTGTTGTTGACTGTTTTTTGTCTTGTTTTGTTTTTCTGTTGCAAAAGCCTTTTATCTTGATGAAGTCCCAATAGTTCATTTTTGCCTTTGTTTCCCTTGCCTTGGAGATGTGTCTAGAAATGAGTTGCTGTGGCCAAGGTCACAGAGGTTGCTGCCTATGTTCTCCTCTAGGATTTTGATGGATTCCTGTCTTACATTTAGGTCTTTCATCCATTCTGAGTCTATTTTTGTGTATGGTGTAAGGAAATGGTCCAGTTTCATTCCTCTGGATGTGGCTGTCCAATTTTCCCAACACCATTTTTTGAAGACACTGTCTTTTTTCCATTGGATATTCTTTCCTGCTTTGTCGAAGATTAGTTGACCATAGAGTTGTGGGTCCATTTCTGGATTCTCTGTTCCATTGATCTGTGTGTCTGTTTTTGTGCCAGTACCATACTATCTTGATGATTACAGCTTTGTAATCCAGCTTCAAGTCCAGAAATGTGATGCCACTGGTTTTGCCTTTCTTTTTCAACATTCCTCTGGCTATTCAGGGTCTTTTCTGGTTCCATACAAATATTAGGATTATTTGTTCCAGCTCTGTGAAAAAAGTGGATGGTATTTTGATAGGGATTGCACTGAATGTGTGGATTGCTCTAGGTAGCATAGACATTTTAACAATATTTGTTCTTCCAATCCATGAGCATGGAACGTTTTTCCATTTCTTTGTGTCTCCCTCAATTTCTTTCATGAGTGTTCTACAGTTTTCTGAGTACAGATCCTTTGCCTCTTTAGTTAGGTTTATTCCGAGGTATCTTATGGTTTTTGGTGCAATTGTAAATGGGATCGACTCCTTAATTTCTCTTTCGTCTGATTGTTAGTGTATAGAAATGCAACTGATTTCTGTGCGTTGATTTTATATCCTGCTATGTTGCTGAATTCCTATATGAGTTCTAGCAATTTTGGGGTGGAGTCTTTTGGGTTTTCCACATAAAGTATCATGTCATCTGTGAAGAGTGAGTTTGACCTCTTTGCTGATTCGGATGCCTTTTATTTCTTTTTGTTGTCTGATTGCTGAGGCTAGGACTTCTAGTACTATGTCGAACAACAGTGGTGATAGTGGACATCCCTGTCGTGTTCCTGACCTTAGAGGAAAAGCTCTCAGTTTTTCCCCATTGAGAATAATATTCACTGTGGGCTTTTCATAGATGGCTTTTATGATATTGAGGTATGTACCCTCTATCCCTACACTGTGAAGAATTTTAATCAAGAAAGGATGCTTACTTTGTCAAATGCTTTTTCAGCATCAATTGAGAGGATCATATTGTTCTTGTTCTTTCTTTTATTAATGTAGTGTATCACATTGATTGATTTGCAGATGTTGAACCACCCCTGCAGACCAGGAATAAGTTCCACTTGATCATAGTAAATGATCCTTTTAATGTACTGTTAGATCTTATTGACTAGTACCTTGGTAAGAATTTTTTTACATCCATGTTCATCAGGGATATCGGTCTGTAATTCTCCTTTTTGGTGGGGTCTTTGTCTGGTTTTGGGATCAAGGTAATGCTGGCCTCATAGAAAGAGTTTGGGAGTTTTCTTTCCATTTCTATTTTTTGAAACAGCTTCAGAAGAACAGATATTAATTCTTCTTTAAATGTTTGGTAGAATTCCCCTGGGAAGCCATCTGGCCCTGAGCCCTTGTTTGTTGGGAGATTTTTGATTACTGCTTCAATTTCCTTCCTGGTTATGAGTCTGTTCAGGTTTTCTATTTCTTCCTATTTCAGTTTTGGTAGTTTATACATCTCTAGGAATGTATCCATTTCTTCCAGATTGCCTAATTTACTGGTATATAGTTGCTCATAATATCTTCTTATAATTGTTTGTATTTCTTTGGTGTTGGTTGTGATCTCTTCTCTTTCATTCTAGTTTTTATTTATTTGGGTCCTTTCTCTTTTCTTTTTGTTAAGTCTGGCCAGGGGTTTATCAATCTTATTCTTTCAAAGAACCAGCTCCTAGTTTCGTCAATCTGTTCTACTGTTCTTTTGGTTTCTATTTCATTGATTTCTGCTCTGATCTTTATTATTTTTCCTCTCCTGCTGGGTTTAGGCTTTATTTGCTGTTCTTTCTCCAGGTCCTTTATGTGTAAGGTTAGGTCGTGTATTTGACACCCTTCTTGTTTATTGAGAAAGGCTCGAATTGCTATATGCTTTCCTCTTAGGCCTGCCTTTGCTGCATCCCAAAGGTTTTGAACAGTTTTCATTTTCATTTATTTCCATGAATTTTTTAAATTCTTCTTTAATTTCCTGGTTGACCCATTCATTCTTTAGTAGGATGCTCTTTAGTCTCAATGTATTTGAGTTCTTTCCAAATTTCCTCTTGTGATTGAGTTCCAGTTTCAAAGCATTGTGGTCTGAAAATATGCAGGGAATGATCCCAATCATTTGCTACCAGATGAGACCTGATTTGTGACCCAGTATGTGGTCTATTCTGGAGACTGTTCCATGTGCACGTGGAGAAGAATGTGTATTCTGTTGCTCATTTCCTGCTTCCTAATCTACGAGACCCTTGGGGCACCTGGCTGGTCAGTAGGTGGGGCATGTGACTCTTGACCTCGGGGTTGTGAGTTCAAGCCCCACATTGGGTGTAGTAATTACTTATAAAAAAGTAAAAACTTTAAAAAAAAAATGAAACTCCTCTTCCAGCAATACCTTTCTATTCAGAGTAGCAGATATAATTGAATTAAAATACCATAGCCTTGTTTCAGGCTCTGGACTTCAAGATTTTATATTGTTGTAAAATTTATAATTTCCCTATACTTAAACCAGTACTATAGCCTAAAACTTACACAATTGAATTTCACTCTAGAAAATAGTATATAGGTCCTATGTAGGCCACTACTTTATTTGAAAACAGTAAAAGCTCACCATGGTCTTCTATTTTTTTAAATTTTTTTCATCATGTTCTTTTAAAGCTAGCCATGATATCATCCAATAACCATGATGTTTTAGAAAGCACACTGTGTCAGGAATCAAGAATCCTTGATCCCAGTCTTCCTCTAGCTAGGTGGTCCCAGTGTAACTACTAGTGAACTCTCCAGACCTCAGTTTCTTCATTCTTAATCAAGAAAAATGAGACTTTCCCACAACTTCTGTAATTTCTTCCAGACAAATAGTCAACCACCCCACCTCTTATTCAACAGGGATGAAATTCAGGTGAGACCTTGCTTTCAGAATGCCACATAATCAAGCTATAGGAATACCTTGGAGATCCTACAAGTCCAGTTACAGACCATTTCAATAAGGTGAATATTGCAATAAAGCTAGTCAAATAAATGTTGTGGTATCCTAATGCATATAAAAGTTATGTTTACACTATACTGTAATCTATAAGTGTGCATTGTGTCTAAAAAAACAATGTGTATACCTTTTTTTTTTTAAGACTTAATTATTTTAGGGCGCCTGGGTGGCTCAGTTGGTTAAGCAACTGCCTTCGGCTCAGGTCATGATCCTGGAGTCCCAGGATCGAGTCCCGCATCAGGCTCCCTGCTCAGTGGGGAGTCTGCTTCTCGCTCTGACCCTCTCTCCTCTCATGCTCTCTCTCTCTCACTCTCTCTCTAATAAATAAATAAAATATTAAAAAAAAAAGACTTAATTATTTTAGAGAGAGAAAGCCTGAGCAGCAGGGCTGGAGGTGGGGGGCAGAGGGAGAGAGACAGAATCTTAAAAGGCTCCATGCCCAGCACAGAGACTGACAAGGGGGCTAGATCTCACAAACCTGAGATTATAAGTCAGACGTGCAATTGACTGGGCCACCCAGCCACCCCAACAACACGTATATCTTAATGAAACAATACTTTATTGCCAGAAAACGTTAACCATCATGTGAGCTTTCAGCAAGTTGTACTCTTTTGGCTGGTGGGGGGCTGATGGCTGCTGATCTGGGTGGTGGTTGCTGAGGATTGGGGTGGTTGTTGTAATTTCTTTTTTTTTCCTTTTAATGTAAACTCTCTGTCCAAAGTGGGGCTCAAACTCACAACCCCAAGATCAAGAGTCACATGCTCTACCAACTGAGCAGCCAGGCACCCTTGGTTGTGGCAATTTCTTAAAATAAGACAACAATGAAGTTTGCCACATCAATTGACTCTTCCTTTCACAAATGATTTCTCTGTAGCATGTGAGGCTGTCTGATAGCATTTTATCTATGGTAGAACTATCAAAATTGAAATCAATCCTCTCAAACCCTGCTGCTATCTTATAAACTAAGTCACATGATATTCTAAAACTCTTATTGTCATTTCAGCAGTCTTCACAGCATCTTCACCAGGAGCAGATTGTATCTCAAGAAACTACTTTCTTTGCTCATCCATAAGAAGCAACTCTTCATCTGTTCAAGTTCTATCATGAGGTTGCAGCAATTCAGTTACATCTTCAGGCTCCACTTCTAATTCTAGTTCTCTTGCTCTTTCCACCACATCTGCAGTTCCTTCCTCCACTGGAGTTTAAACCCCTCAGTGTCATCCATGAGGGATGGAGTAACTTCTTCCAAACTCCTATTCATGTTGATACTTTTACCTCTTTTCATGAATCACAGATGTTCTTAATGGCATCTAAAATGATGAATTCTTTCCAGAAGGTTTTCAACTGACTGCCCAGATCCATCAGAGGAATCACTATCTATGGCAGCTACAGTGTTACAAAATATATTTCTTCCTGGCTTTGTTATTCCATTTATAGAGCACAGGCAGAATAGATTTAGCATAACTGTTTGGGTCCCTGGGATTTTCAGGATGGTAAATGAGCATTGGTGTCAATTTAAAGTCACCAGCTGTATTAGCCCCTAATAAGAGAGTCAGCCTATGCTGTGAAGCTCTGAGGCTTGACTTCTCCTCTCCATCTATGAAAGTCCTAGAAGGCCTCTTCTTCCAGTATAAAACTGTTTCATCTACAATGAAAATCTGTTGTTTAGTGTAGCCACTTCCATTAAGTATCTTAGCTAAACCTTCTAGATAACATGCTGCCACTTCTCCATCACCACTTGCTGCTACACCTTGCACTTTTACTGTTATGGAGACGGCTTCTTTCCCTAAACCTCATGCACCAAACTCTGCTAGCTTCAAACTTTTCTTCTGTAGTTTCCTTACCTCTCTCAGACTTCATAGAATTAAAGGATTAGGTTTTGACTTAAGGGAATGTTGTGGCTAATTTGGTCTTATCTTTAACCACTAAAATTTTCTCCATATCAACAATAGGCTATTTTACTTTCTTATCATTCACATGTTCACTGGAATGGCACTTTTAATTTCCCTCCAGAACCTTTTCTTTGCATTCATAACTTGGACAACTGTTTAGCACAAGAGGCCAATCTTTTGGCCTATCTCAGCTTTTGAGGTGCCTTCCTCACTAAGCTTTATTTATTTCTAGCTTTTGATTTAAAGTGAGAGACATGTGACTCTTCCTTGAACACTAAGAGGGCATTGCAGAGTTATTAATTGGCCTCCTTTCAATACTGTTGTGTCTCAGGGAATAGGGAGGCCCAAGGAGAGAGGGAGGGAGATGGGGAATGGCCCATCAGTGAAGCAGTCGGAACACACACATTTATCACTTAAATTCATGGTCTTACAGGGGTGTGGTTCATGCTGTCTCAAAACAATTTTAACAGCAACATCAAAAATCACTGATCAGAGATCACCATAACAAATATAATAATGAAAAAGTTTGAAATATGGGGAGAATTACCAAAATGTGACACAGGGACACAAAGTGAGCAAATGCTGTTGGAAAAATGGCCCAGAAAGACTTGCTTG